>NC_061796.1:32749914-33071050 GCF_021462225.1 Girardinichthys multiradiatus
TCTTGTAAAGGTTGAACTTCTTGAGTTGCCTCAGGAAGTACAGTCTCTGCTGGGCCCTCTTCCGAACCTGAAGTGGTCCACAGCTGACACGGTGTTGTTGAGGATGGTGAGGGGGGTGTATAGGGGTGGTGTTCTCCGAAGGTCCACCACCATTTCCACAGTCTTGACTGGGTTGAGTTTCAGGTAGTTCTGACAGCACCAGTGTACCAGCCGATCCTGTCTGTATGCAGACTCATCACCGTCTTGGATCAGACCAATGACATTGGTGTCGTCTGCAAACTTCAGGAGTTTCACGAACGAGTCCGATGAGGTGCAGTCATTTGTGTAGAGGGAGAAGAGGAGTGGGGATAGAACACACCCCTGGGGGGCACTAGTACTTATTGATCTGCTGCGGGAGAAGATGCTCCCCAGTCTCAGGCTGGAACGTTGAGCTGGGTGAGCTTCTGGTGGAGGATGTCTAGTATGATGGTGTTGAAGGCCGAGCTGAAGTCTACAAACAGGATCCTGGTGTACGTCCCTGGACGGTCGAGGTGTTGCAGGATGAAGTGTAGGCCTAGGTTGACAGCATCATCTGCCGACCTGTTTGCTCGGTAAGCAAACTGCAGGGGTTCCAGCAGGGGGCCTGTGATGTCTTTCAGGTGCTTCAACACCAGCCGCTCAAAGGATTTCATGACCACAGACGTCAGGGCTACAGGCCTGTAGTCATGCATGCTCAGTATGAGGGATTGCTGCAAAGTCAACGCCAGTGACTGTCCACTGTCCCTACATGCTCCTCCGGGAGGAGTGAATGCTGCAAGTCACTGACTGGATGCAATCTGCTGGGTTTCCTTAGATAGAAAAACTTTTTATCCAATTTGAATAAAAAGCTAACTCCGACTGCACTGTTCAATTGTTAGGATTAATTGGAATCTATGTACCTGACTGTTGTGAAGTGCCTTGAGACAACATGTGTTGTGAATTGGCGCTATATAAATAAAACTGAATTGAATTGAAAATTGAATTTAATCCTAGGATGGTGGGTTTCTTGGGCACCGGGATGACAGTTTGAAGCAGGAGGGGACCTCACACTTCTCCAGCGACTCTTTGAAGATCCGGCTGAAGATCGGGGCGAGTTGATGTACACGGGCTTTCAGACATGATGGGGAGACATTATCAGGTCCTCCAGCTTTCTTTGTTTTCATGCTATTTACATCTTCCTCGGATATCTTTAGTGCAAGCAGAGGATCTGAAGGTAGGGGGTTGGTTACTTTATAGGACGAATTTGTTCCTGAAGGGAATGTGGAGGAGATGGTTTGAGGTGTGAATGGCTTCCTGTCATGTCTGCAGTAGAAGACATTCAGACGATTAGCCAGGCGAGGATTCTGTTCAGGATAGGTGGGGGCTCCTATAGGCAGTCAGGTTTCTCAGACCAGTCCATACAGCCAAAGTATCAGAATCAGAATCAGAATCAGAAAAGCTTTATTGCCAAGTACGTTTTTGGACATACAAGGAATTTGTTTTGGCGTAGTCGGTGCAATACAGTACAAATTAAACAGTATAAACATATCTACAATATAATATAAATATATGTGCACAGTTTTAAGTGGGTGAGAGTAAATATAGAGCAGGATAAGATGCAAGAGCAATACAACAGTGCAGGTGATCATTGTGCAAGTATGGCAGTGCAAGTAAAGCAGGAATAGGAAATGTCAGGGTGGTTTCCGGGCTTTGTTAACCAGGCTGGTGGCAGATGGGAAAAAACTGTTCTTGTGGCGTGAGGTTTTGGTCCGGATGGACCGCAGCCTCCTGCCAGAGGGGAGAGTCTCAAAGAGTCTGTGACCAGGGTGGGAGGGATCAGCCAGAATCTTCCCTGCCCGCTTCAGGGTCCTGGAGGTGTACAGTTCCTGGAGCGACAGTAGACTGCAGCCAATCACCTTCTCAGCAGACCGAATGACACGCTGCAGCCTGCCCTTATCCTTGGCTGTAGCAGCGGCGTACCAGATGGTGATGGAGGAGGTGAGGATGGACTCAATGATGGCTGTGTAGAAGTGCACCATCATAGTCTTTGGCAGGTTGAATTTCTTCAGCTGCCGCAGGAAGAACATCCTCTGCTGGGCTTTCTTGATGAGGGAGCTGATGTTTGGCTCCCACTTGAGATCCTGGGAGATGATGGTTCCCAGGAAGCGGAAAGAGCTGTTCTTCAGCTTCTTACTGTAGCTTCTCTTGGCTGCTTTGATCTCCTTTGTTAGTTTGTTCCTGGCCTGCCTGTACCATGCTCAATCTCCACTGCTGTGAGCTTCTTCCTTGTCCCTGCGCAGGTCAACATGTCTTCATTTTTCTTAGCATTAATAATGAGGTGGTGGTCATCAGACCACTGAACAAAAGACTGAACCTCAGTAAAAAAATATGATGAGGGGTTTGTGTCTCCATACAGCAAGCCAAGAATAGCAGTGATATCTGAAAATTTAAAAATATGATTCCCAGGGCAGCTGCTAATGCAGTCATTTGTGTTGATAGTGATGAACTAACACAACCTTGGGGTGCCCCAGGGCTGATGAACCTTGGCACTGAGATAATGTTGTTGTTCTGATATAGATCACAGCTTGTAGATATCCCGTGAACCAGAAAGAGACAGCTCTGTAACTTTGTGCTATTTTTAACAATCATTATGTCATTCTACTTTAAAGATTTTATTGTTTAAACAGTCAAAGTTCCATTTGTAGCAGAAAGCAGTCCAAATTATTTTGTTTTCATTGATATTTAAATAAATCTGAATTGGCTAAAATCAGTATTGGCAGGTCAGTGCTTAAGAGATTCTGATCAGACATTGGCCACAAAAATCTCTGATTGATGCATCTCTAGTGACCAGAGCTGCAAATGTCTCTTTTTCAAGATTCACTGCTTTCCATTCATCTGACAGCATCTGAATGTAGTGGTTTCATGTTTAAATGAATATTCTGGTTTGAGATTTAGCAGTAGACGTACGACGAGGTCAGACTAATAACTTGGTCTGAAAGCTGCACTAATTTAAACTGCAGCGCTCACATTAATGGACAGCCATGCATTGTGGAAGTGGGCTAATTTGGTACGTGAACAGCTGCTCAGAGCAATCAGAAAGATTACATCATTGAATAGATAAATACCAGTTCTGTGTTAATTTTCTGGCTTCGTAATTCTCCTCTAACAATTAGCTGCAGCACCTAAATTTTTTCAATTCAATTCAGTTTATTTATATAGCGCCAATTCACAACACATGTTGTCTCAAGGCTCTTCACAACAGTCAGGTACATACATTCCAATTAATTCTAACCATTGAACAGTGCACTCAGATTCAGTCATTTATTCAAATTAGATAAAACGTTTTTCTGTCTAAGGAAACCTAGCAGATTGCATCCAGTCAGTGACTTGCAGCATTCACTCCTCCTGGATGAGCATGTAGAGACAGTGGACAGTCACTGGCGTTGACTTTGAAGCAATCCCTCATACTGAGCATGCATGTAGCGACAGTGGAGAGGAAAAACTCCCTTTTAACAGGAAGAAACCTCCAGCAGAACCAGGATCAGTGTGAGCGGCCATCTGCCACGACCGACTGGGGGTTTGAGAGAACAGAGCAGAGACACAAAGAGAACAAAGAAGCACTGATCCAGGAGTACTTTCTATGGGAAGGAAAAGTAAATGTTAATGGATGTAGCTCCTTTAGTCATTTCATCTAGAAAGAAAGAACAGATAAACTCTGAGCCAGTTATCAAGGTTAGAGTCTGAAAGAGAGCACATAGAGTTAGTTACAGTAAAAGCTCAGTCAATCACCATGTCTAGGAGAGAGAAAGGGTTAAACACTAAAAGACAGGGCCATGTGAATCATCGGTAGAGAGTGAGCAATAAGTTGTTGCCAGCAGAAGCTTGGACGATGCCCCCCTCCAGAAAGGGGTCATAGGTAGACACAGAGTCAGGCCAGGTGTAGCTTCTAGGAAGAGAAAAGAGAGAGAACATTAAGTTAAAAGCTGAAATAACAGCAAACAATACAAAATTAGAGAGTAGTGTGAGAATGTAGGGAAGAGAGTGAAAGTGGTCATTAAGTCCTCCAGCAGCCTAAGCCTATAGCAACATAACTACAGAGATAGCTCAGGATAACCTAAGCCACTCTAACTATAAGCTTTATCAAAAAGGAACGTTTTAAGCCTAGCCTTAAAAGTAGACAGGGTGTCTGCCTCACGGACTAAAACTGGGAGCTGGTTCCACAGGAGAGGAGCCTGATAACTAAAGGATCTGCCTCCCATTCTACTTCTAGAGACTCTAGGAACCACCAGTAAACCTGCAGTCTGAGAACAAAGTGCTCTGTTAGGAATATATGGAACAATCAGATCTCTGATGTATGATGGAGCTAGATCATTAAGGGCTTTATATGTGAGGAGGAGAATTTTAAATTTTATTCTGGATTTAACAGGGAGCCAATGAAGGGAAGCTTAAATAGGAAAAATATGATCTCTCTTTTTAATTTTCATCAGAACTCTTGCTGCAGCATTTTGAATCAGCTGAAGGCTTTTAGTTTTTCTAGTTTTTCAGCGTCACTCCTGGATAGGATATTTCTAATTTTGGCAATGTTCCGGAGGTGAAAGAAGGAAATCCTAGAAACCTGTTTAATATAGGATTTAAATGACATGTCCTGGTCAAAAATAACACCAAGGTTTTTTACTTTATTATCGGAGGTCAATTTAATGCCATACAGGTTAAGTGATTGACTTAGCAGTTTCTTTTTTAAAGACTCCGGTCCAAAGACAACAACTTCTGTCTTGTCTGAATTTAGAAGCAAAAAATTTAAAGTCATCCAAGTTTTTATGTCTTCAAGACATGCTGGTAGTCTATCTAACTGGTTGGGCTCATCGGGATTTATGGATAAGTAAAGCTGAGTATCATCAGCGTAACAGTGAAAATTTATCCCATGCTGCCTGATAATTTGACCTATTGGAAGCATATATATAGTAAATAGAATTGGCCCAAGTACTGAACCCTGTGGTACTCCACAATTAACCCTGGAGTTTAAAGATGATTTGTCATTTACATGAACAAACTGGAATCTGTCAGACAGATAAGATTTAAACCAGCCTAGCACTGTTCCCCTGATCCCTACAGCATATTCCAGCCTTTCTAAGAGAATATTGTTATCAACTGTATCAAATGCAGCACTGAGATCTAAGAGGACAAGTACAGACACAAGTCCATTATCTGAGGCCATAAAAATATCATTAGTGACTTTCAGCAGAGCTGTTTCAGTGCTATGATGAGCTCTGAAGCCTGACTAATACTCCTCGAACAGGTCATTGCTGTGTAAATGCTCACACATTTGATTAGCAACTATTTTCTCAAGAATGTTAGATAAGAATGGAAGATTGGATATAGGTCTGTAATTTTTCAAATCATCTCGATCAAGTGAAAGTTTCTTAAGCAAAGGTTTAATTACAGCTAACTTAAAAGCCTGTGGTACATATCCATTTACTAAGGATAGATTAATCATATCTAAAATGGGGCTGGTAATCAGAGGGAACACTTCCTTAAATAATTTGGTTGGCATTGGGTCTCACATACAAGTTGAAGGTTTAGATGAAGCTATTATTTTTGATAACTCATGAAGCTTCACAGGATCAAAACAGTCCAAACACAAATCAGGTTCTGCAGTTATTTCCAATGTTGTCTCACTTGCCGAGGATGAAGTAATCATCTTCGGGAGTATGTCAAAGATTTTCTTTTTAATAGAATCAATTTTATTTAAGAAGAATCCCATAAAGTCTTGACTGCTGAGAGCTAAGGGAATAGATGGCTCAACAGAGCTATGACTCTGTGTAAGTTTAACAACTGTACTAAAGAGAAACCTAGGATTATTCTTGTTCTTTTCTATTAATGATGAGAAATAAGCTGTTCTGGCTTGGCGAAGAGTCTTTTTATACAACAGTAGGCTATTTTTCCAGATTAAGTAGGAATCCTCTAGGTGTGTAGAGCGCCATTTTCTCTCCAATTTTCTAACATTGTGCTTTAAAGTACACAGCTCTGAATTAAACCAGGGAGCCAGCCTCCTACGAATTATTAACTTCTTTTTCAAGGGGGCTGCATTGTCTAATGGACCACACAATGATGAAGTAACACTATGAACAAGAGAATCAATTTGGGAAGTGGAAGAAATAAAATTATTGCCCTCCACTGTGCTTTTCTGTGATAATGATGAAATTAAAAGTGGAATAGATTCTTTAAAGATTGTTACAGCATTGTCTGATAATGATCTACTATAATGAAATTTTCTTTCAGGTGTGGAGTACTCTGTTAAATTAAACTCAAAGGTTATTAAGAAATGGTCAAACAGGACAGGGTTATGAGAGAATATTGTTATGTCTTTACTCTCAATGCCATATGTCAGCACAAGGTCCAGAGAATGAAGACAAAGGTGGGTAGGTTTGTTAATGTTTTAAGCAAAGCCAATTGAGTCTAAGGTAGCATTAAAGGCTATATTTAAGCTATCACTTTCAGTGTCAACATGAATGTTAAAATCCCCCACTATATTAACATTATCTGTATTTAACACTAAATCAGATAAAAGGCCTGAAAACTGATAAAAAAATTGAGAGTAAGGGCCTGGTGGACGGTACAAAACAACAAACAGAAGTGGTTTTAGTGCTTTGCAATCTGAATGAGGAAAACTAAGGATTAAATATTTAAAAGGGTTGTAGCTATTGATTGGTCTAGGACTAATCAATAAATCGGACTGAAAGATGGTTGCTAGTCCTCCTCCTCGCCCAGTATTTTGAGGAATGTGGAAATTTAAATAATTAGTAGAAGTTGACTCGTTTATAGTAACATAATCCTTTTGCCGCAGCCAGGTTTCTGTGAGGCAAAATAAATCAATCTGATTGCCACAAATCAGGTCACTAACTAGGAAAGTCTTTGAAGAAAGAGATCTTATGTTCAGTAAGCCACATTTAATTGTTTTATTTTTCTTTTCATTCTGAGTTGTGTTTATTTTTATGAAATTTTCATGATTTCCTCCTTTTAGATTATTTTTTAATCTATTCAATTTTTGCCATGGGCGAGACACTGTCTTAATAGGGTAATGGGTGGGTAGCAGTACAGAAGCTGCAGAGAGGAGTGTTAAACTACGACCCTACTTCCTGGTCTGAACCCTGGGTTGTCAGAGGTTTGGAGAACTAATAAATTCGGCCAGATTCCTAGAAAGAAGAGCTGCTCCATCCAAAGTGGGATGGATGCCGTCTCTCCGGATCAGACCAGGTTTTCTCCAAAATGTTTGCCAATTATCAATGTAACCCACATTGTTTTCTGGACACCACCTAGACACTGTATCTGGGCCAATCGAACAAGTGGAACTGTTTAACATTGTTGGAGATTCTCTTTGCCTGTTTATTCAGCAAAATGTACGATACTGATATTCACCGATATTTTGTCGGAAAACCACAGCATATTTATCAGGTCGATGTAATTTTCTATGGAAATATGAACTGTGGCAAAAAGTTATACTCTAAAAAGTCTTTCAGAGCTTTGAGACGTGTTAGGGTTGCTCATCTCAAACAGCTTTGACAGTTAAGACACTGCCTTTAGCTAAACCAAACTAGTACTGAACAATAACTTGTTTCACTATTCACATAATAAAAATTTACAGCACAAAGCCTCTCACAATCAATGGCTGAGGTACGTGAAACTAATGAGCAAAACACAAAATAGCCAACCACAAAAGTAGTACAAGAAAATAACAAGAATCTGGCAATAAATAAATGAACCTAAGGAGTATTGCACACTGATACGCTACCGGTGTGTGTGCTGTAATCTATAAACAGGGGAGCCAAAATGAAAATCATGACATTACGCACACTCAACTCACACACCATGCTGCTGGTGTGAAGCTGGCTTCAGTGTCTAAACCTGTTTGAATGGCAAATACTGCTCACACATTTTTTTTTTCCATCCCGGGGTGTGCCTGAATGATGCTGAGATGAACCTAATGAGAAAGTGACCACTGTCTAAATGACTTAATGAGATGCAAAGACCAGTAACCAAGAAGTAAAGGAAACTGGGAGGGATTTGCTCTGATGCTCTGATTTACAACTTATCTTAGCTTGACTGTGAAGACAGAAAACAGCTAAATTCTCCAACGCAGTGTAAAAGGTGGCCAAAAGTACTAAGGAAATGGTCTGAATACTAATTAATCAATTCAATTCATGGCCCTGTCTTTCAGTTTATTTATATAGAGGCAGTTCTCAAGTGTATATATCCCAATTTGATCCTAGTTATTAAACAATGCAGTCAAGTTCAGTTTATTAATCAAATTGGTTAAACCGTTTTCTATCTACGGAAATCCAGCAGATTGCATTGAGTCGTGGGCTTGTAGCATTCACTCCTCCTCACTTACACTGTGTTGCTGACTTTGCAGCAATCCCTCCTACTAAGCATGCATGGTACTGCAGGAGAAAGGAAAACTCCCCTTTTAACAGGAAGAAACCTCTAGCAGAACCTGGCTCAGTGTGAGTGGCCATCTGGCACAACCGACTGGGGGTTTGAGAAAAAAAACACAGAAGCACTAATCCAGGAGTATGTCCTCTATTGAAGAAAAGTAAAACCTTAATGGCAATAATGGCCTAAAACACTTAAAGTATACAGTATGTTTTGCATACTTAGAGTAAAATTGTTGATAATACGTCTTTGAAAAACAGTTCAAACTCAGTAAGACTGAATGGAAAGGATTTTTAAACATCAATTTTTAAGTCTTGGCACATATGGTCATTCGAATTTGGGTCTGGACTTTGACTAGGCCATTCTAACACAAATGTGCTTTGATACAAACAATTCTATTGTATCTCTGGCTATATGTTTAGGGTGGTTATCCTGCTGTAAAGTGAACCTCCACCCCAGTTTTAAAGCTTTTGCATCCATTAACATCTTTTCTTCCAGGATAAGCCAATGGTTTATCAACTCTGACCAGCAAAGGAAAAGCTTCCACACTTCCACCATGTGCTCAGGGAGATGTGCATTGCTAGTTTTCTGCCAAAAATAGCATTGTGAACATAGGGCGATTTTAGTCTCATCTAATCAGATCACCCTCATCCTCATGTTTGCTGTGTCTTTGCTACATAGCATGTGACAAAATACAAATAGGAGTTCTTATGGCTCTCTTGAATCACACACAGTTTGATTTTTTTTTTTACAAATTATTTGATTCTGAAAGCAGTTGGCTGCACTGGATTTAGAGAAGCGTAAAGGAGGCTGTATACCACACTTTTTAGAGTTTTATTTATACAAACTCAATAATTATCCTATACATTGTTTCGGTCTATATATCCCAAAAATCTGCGGAATTCAAAAAGAAATTCAATAAGCATAAGCAAAGCACTGAATAAAGGTGGCCCAAGTCTCCTCAGACAAGACTCTTTGAAAGACACTAAATTAGTGTGTTTCTCAAATCTTTGGATTTCTTTACATGCCTAAAAAGGAGAATATACAAATCCCTTTATTCCTTCAGCAGTTGGTGGGGGGATCTATTAAGCAGCAAATTTCAACACATTTGTAAGCGAGGATAACCTTGTTATCCTGTAAAAAAAATTACATTCCTTGTTATGTTTTATTTGTGTGTTTCTGTTCTGACATTCCCTTTGTCATTATGCTCCCATCTCGGATTTCCCTGACAGTCCATCTCTCTCTCTATCTGATTCTCTAGCTGCCATTCTGGATGACCAGTCTGTGTGTGGGCGCGGGGAGCGGCTGGCACTGGCCCTGGCCAGGGAGAACATCAACAGCATGATAGAGGGTCCAGTGCGAGCCCGGGTGGAGGTGGACATATATGAGCTGCAAAAAGACTCACAGTATGACACCACCGACACCAGTGAGTGGATACAATTTGCTTCAAAAATGACTTCTAGATCGGATTCACTCCTCAGATTCAAAAAATAATGATGAAATCAGGAGAAAACATTTGAGACTATTAGGGCATACTGTCTCAGTAGCCCAAAGAAAAATGACCAGTACAGATACCAGTGTGTCATATAATTAATTTTTTTTTTTAATATAACCACTGACTTACAGACAAAAGAAAAGTATGTTAAATAGTTCAATTTCTTTCCAATACATTAAACTCTTTAAAACAATAATTATATTTTTTCTGAAAAGCAGCCCTTTTATATGCAAAAACCTCAAATAATGAGCAGGGCGATAAAACACAACCACTTTTGTGGGATTTGGAGCCAGAAGGGGCTTTTGCTTATTAGTTGTCACTGGAGACCAGTAATCGGCCACTAAGACTGCCTCATTAAAAACAGGAGACCTGTGCCCTCCAGTAACAGCTGGAGCTGTGTACGGTCCAGGCCATGATAATAAGCACACCATCAAACACTAAAACAGTTAAGCAGCAACATAAAACAGGACTGTACTACTTTATGAAAACTCAGTGGACAAAATCTTCAGTCAGCAAAGGCTGTAGAAACACGGCTGAACTGAACCACCAGAGAAGCACAGCCTCTCTGCTCCTTTTCTGATAGGTCACTGACCTCGTTTCAAGCTGCTAGTGCAATGTTTAGAAGGGCTGAACTCATATGTGCCCTGCTTAAGATACAGGCATGTGCATCCCTGTGTGTCCTTGACCGACAAGCAGGAAGAAACTCTGATCAGGGAGCTCATCATCTTACAGCCACAGATGACTAGGACACGCAAGCAAACACACTTATCAAACAGACATTTATGTATGCACACACACACACACACACACACACACACACACACACACACACACACACACACACACACACACACACACACACATATGCCTTTCTGCAGATACATACATGTATGTCCACAAGTGAGCACAAGGGGAGTTAGTAGATACTCACATGTACACATTGACACTCACAGTTGCTGATACTGAGGACTAATTGGGATGAGCTGAAATAACAACCGGAGAATAAAAGAGCTTCTTGAATAGCCAAATCAGACAGTTAGGTGACCAACCTCCTCTGTGCTGTGCCTTTGGATAATTATCTGGTGCGAACAGTGAATATCTCATCAGTAAAAAAAGATGGCCTCATTAGAAATACTTGACTAGAAATTTGTTTAAATATTTAAAATTCCTGAATTCCTCCAAAAATAAGAATGGTCCAGTCAAAGTCTAAACCTAAATCCAAATGTAAGTTTTGTAGTAAGACTTGAAAATAAATGTTCAAAGTTGCTCCAATCTCACCAATCTTGAGCTATTTTGCAAAGAATGGGAACAAAACTCAATCTCTACATATGCAAAGCTGGTAAACACACTCCCAAGTGTTGCAATAATTTCAGCAAATTGATTGCTCAACATCTCCCCTCAGGGGTCTGAATGCAATTTTCAGGGTTGTTTTGGAAATACTTTCGAAAACCAGGCACCATTTTCCATTCGCTTCACTAATATGCACTACTTTATGTTAGTCTATGACATAAAATCCTAATGAGATCCCTTAAAGCAAGGCCGGCTTTACGCAGGGGCAAGAGGAGGCAGTACCATTTCAATAATTTTACTTAATTATTTTGATGTTGAAGCCTGAAGAAGAAAAGAAAAAGCATGACCACAACCATTTTCCTGAATGTCTAGTAACTCTCAAACATACAATATTTCTAATCACAGCATGCTGGCCAAACCTCTGGTCTATGAAGGTAAAAGTCACTTTTACTGAAAGAACTCTTTTCATGCAAGCATTTCTACTTTAACAGTTAAGGAATCATTTTACTAGGTAGTTAACTTTACAAGCTAATATATGTTGAAGGCAAAATATATTGTTCTATGATATAGAGCAGCAAACAGAAAATGATGAATAAATAGGGAAATGTTACTTAGCTGTCTGATTTTATTAACATAATAATAGACCCAATGTTAACCTTAACTACCCAAAGTAGGAAATAAAGGCCAGGTCTTCAGCTGAGCTACATGAAAGTGTGGTGAGTTATATTGATTTTGGCTGTTAGAATTATGATTATTGATTAATTAATCTTTATCAGTAATTATAATTAAAAATCATAATTTGACTAAATTAATTTCTTAACCAAAATCCTCATTTATGAATCGAGACCAGAGATGTCTTCTGGTGTTGTAATTGTGGCTCAACGCCTTTGATAATTACAACCGTTAAATACTCAGTAATAACTATTACCAGAGATGTCACTGTTTAATCGACCGTTTCTACCGAAACATGTGGAACTTTTAACCTTATCTTGACTGACGAATCACTCTTGCACAAAATAAACACAGAACGCCTTCTGTTGCCATCTATGTGAATATTTATTAAATCACAACCTGATACACTTGCTCTTCCAATTTAATAATCTTCACCTACTCAAACATGCAAAATTCTACACAAAAGGGGTAAAATATCTAACTAAACAAATAAAGCAAAACAGCAGTATGGGATCAAACCAGTAGTTATGGCAAAAATTATAATATGACAAATGGGGTGTGGTGGTGAGGTGCGGTGGGGCGCAGCTCCAGTGTAACTCAGTTATACTCAGTCATAAAACCTCCCCCAACTCTTGAGCAGACAAAGGGTTATAAAACTTTGGCGGCAAGCTAGCAAGCAGTGAGGTTGAAGACAAAGAAACTGGGGAATTTCACCATGAGGTTATTTTAACAGTTCAGTCTCACAGCGCACCTGCGCTTGCTCTCAGGTGTTCAACAACCCCGCAAAACACACACAAAGATGGGTAGCGCAGCGGCTTCCAGGCATCCAACACGGCACATCAAAGTTTCAATAAAAAGGTTACATGCACGTATCATTCAGAACACATTAGATTAAATAGTGAATCTCATCGCACTAAAACCTCCTCTACCCTGCCCAGGCTTTCTAAGGAATAAATAAAAATAAAAGATCAGAATCAGAATCAGCTTTATTGCCAAATTCGTACATACAAACAAGAAATTTGACTCCGGTACACTTTGCTCTTTTGTTCTGTTTTTGCATTACAGAATATACATATTTACAATGTAGAATATTCACATATATAATAAAAAGGTGCATTTGCAACATCTGTATGCTGTTGTTTTGTACTCTATTGAATGTTCAACAGAGAAACAGCCTGGGGGAAGAAACTGTCTCTGTGGCGGCTGGTTTTAGTAAACAGTGCTCTGTAGCAGCAGCCTGACGGTAAAACTCTGAACAGTTTATGTGCAGGGTGTGTGGGGTCTGCAGAGATTTTAGCAGCTCTTTTCCTGACCCTAGACCTGTATAAGTCCTGGATGGAGGGAAGGTCAGCCCTGATTATTCTCTCTGCATTCCTGATTATTTGTTGCGGTCTGGTCCTGTCCTGTTTGGTGGATGAGCCAAACCACACTGAGATGGATGAAGACAGGACAGATTGAATGATGGGAGTGTAGAAGATGACCAGCAGCTCCTGTGGAAGGTTGAACTTCTTGAGTTGCCTCAGGAAGTACAGTCTCTGCTGGGCCTTCCTTCAAACAGTGTCTATGTGTGAAGACCATCTCAGGTCCTCAGAGATGGTGGTTCCTAAGAACCTGAAGTGGTCCACGGTTGATACAGTGTTGCTGAGGATGGTGAGGGGGGTGTATGGGGGTGGTGTTCTCCGAATGTCCACCACCATTTCCGCAATCTTGAGTGGGTTCAGTTCAAGGTATTTCTGACCGCACCAGTGTACCAGCCAATCCACCTGCTGTCTGTATGCAGACTCATCACCGTCCTGGATCAGTCCAATGACAGTGGTGTCATCTGCAAACTTAAGGAGTTTCACGGACGAGTCCGATGAGGTGCAGTCATTTGTGTACAGAGAGAAGAGGAGTGGGGATAGAACACACCCTGGGGGGCACCAGTACTTATTAATCTGGATCGGGAGAAGATGCTCCCCAGTCTCACCTGCTGCTGTCGGTCCGTCAGGAAGCTGTTGATCCACTGACAGGTGGAGCCTGGGATGTTCAGCTGTGTGAGCTTCTGGTGGAGGATGACTGGTATGATGGTGTTGAAGGCCGAGCTGAAGTCTACAAACAGGATCCTGGCGTATGTCCCTGGGTGGTCGAGGTGTTGCAGGATGAAGTGTAGACCTAAGTTAACAGCATCATCTGCCGACCTGTTTGCTCGTTAAGCAAATTGCAGGGGTCCAGCAGGGGGGCTGTGATGTCTTTCAGGTGCTTCAACACCAGCCGCTCAAAGGATTTCATGACCACAGACGTTAGGGCTACAGGCCTGTAGTCATTTAATCCTAGGATGGTGGGTTTCTTGGGAACCGGGATGATGGTGGATCGTTTGAGGCAAGAGGGGACCTCACATTTCTCCAGTGACTTGTTGAAGATCCTTGTGAAGATCGGAGCGAGTTGATTTGCACATTCTTTCAGACATGATGGGGAGACGTTATCAGGTCCTCCAGCTTTCTTTGTTTTCATGCACTGAAAGAGCCTATTTACATCTTCCTCGGAGATCTTTAGTGCAGGCAGAGGATCTGAAGGTAGGGGGTTGGTTGTTTTACGGGTCCAATTTGTTCCTGAATGGGATGTGGAGGAGATGATTTGAGGTGTGAATGGCTTCTTGTCAAAAGACTTGAAGGAACTTCAGGAAAAGCGGTCAATCTTCGTCTTCTGGCCTCCTTGGCGAAAGGGAAAATATGATCTGACCATCACAGTCCTAGACTAGAACAAAACACAGTGGCGATTCGTCCCCTCGAAACTCCGTGTTTTTTTTGTTATGTGTTAAACTCACGTCTTCGACCGGCAAAGTGACATTTCTGGCCTTCTTATTCTAGAAACCTCAGTTATGAATTCTTCGTTGGCCAACGAGAAAGAATAGATTAAATCCACTCGGGACTCTTCTCCAGGTGATGCTTCAGATGTTGGTGACCGTATCACGGTCTCCAGCTGAAAACGAATGTTCAAAATGGGCGCCTTCATATATAGCGTCCTGTGACGTCAGACTTGGGGCGCCCAGTCATATCAGTCGCAATGTCCTACGGGATCTCTAGGAACGGACTGTCCTGGATACAAAATGGCCGATGCCGTTGGAAAGGCACAGTGATGTCCAACAACGTGCAAATGGTCCAATATTCAGCAACAAGTGGTCCAACATGGCAATGGTTTATTATTAGTGTACGTTTCAACTAATAAATAATGTACACTGTTTTATCACCTGATTCAGTGAGCCTCTTTTGATTATGATGCATAGCAGAACAATGATTTATTTCATTTACACATTTTACAGCAAAGTGCCAAGAAAGGTGATGCTATACAAGCATAAATATATCCTGTTTTTTCTTTTAATTGTATAAATAAATTTGCCAATGGATGCCCTTTTTTTGGCTTAAGCACCTGCCTCCAGAAATGTCTGAGCATTTACTGACCAGTACCAGATCCAACTGGTATGTGGTGCTGGTCTGGTTTTAGCTTTTTGGGTATCTTTTGTATTTTCCCACTTCAGCATGATGCTGTCTCTCAAAATCAAGTCAAAGCTTAATAAAGGCCGCACCTCAGTGTACAGTACAGACCAAACGTTTGGACACACCTTTTCACTCAAAGAGTTGTCTTTATTTCCATGGCTATGAATATTGTAGCTTCACACTGAAGTCATCAAAACTATGAATTAACACATGTGGAATTATATGCTGAACAAAAAAGTGTGAAACAACTGAAAATATGTCTTATATTCTAGGTTCTTCAAAGTAGCCACCTTTTGCTTTGATTACTGCTCCGCACACTCTTGGCATTCTGTTGATGAGCTTCAAGAGGTAGTCACCTGAAATGGTTTTCCAACAGTCTTGAAGGAGTTCCCAGGGATGCTTAGCACTTGTTGGCCCTTTTGCCTTCACTCTGCAGTCCAGCTCACCCCAAACCATCTCGATTGGGTTCAGGTCCGGTGACTGTGGAGGCCAGGTCATCTGGCGCAGCACCCCATCACTCTCCTTCTTGGTCAAATAGCCCTTATACAGCCTGGAGGTGTGTTTGGGGTCATTATCCTGTTGAAAAATAAATGATGGTCCAACTAAACGCAAACCGGATGGAATAGCATGCCGCTGCAAGATGCTGTGGTAGCCATGCTGGTTCAGTATGCCTTCAATTTTGAATAAATCCCCAACAGTGTCACCAGCAAAGCACCCCCACACCATCACACCTCCTCCTCCATGGTTCACGGTGGGAACCAGGCATGTAGAGTCCATCCGTTCACCTCTTCTGCGCCGCACAAAGACACTGTGGTTGGAACCAAAGATCTCAAATTTGGACTCATCAGACCAAAGCACACATTTCCACTGGTCTAATGTCCATTCCTTGTGTTCTTTAGCCCAAACAAGTCTCTTCTGCTTGTTGCCTGTCCTCAGCAGTGGTTTCCTAGCAGCTATTTTACCATGAAGGCCTGATTCACACAGTCTCCTCTTAACAGTTGTTCTAGAGATGTGTCTGCTGCTAGAACTCTGTGTGGCATTGACCTGTTCTCTAATCTGAGCTGCTGTTAACCTGCGATTTCTGAGGCTGGTGACTCGGATGAACTTATCCTCCACAGCAGAGGTGACTCTTGGTCTTCCTGTCCTCATGTGAGCCAGTTTCTTTGTAGTGTTGATGGTTTTTGCGACTGCACTTGGGGACACTTTCAAAGTTTTCCCAATTGTTCGGACTGACTGACCTTCATTTCTTAAAGTAATGATGGCCACTCGTTTTTCTTTACTTAGCTGTTTTTTTCTTGCCATAATACAAATTCTAACAGTCTATTCAGTAGGACTATCAGCTGTGTACTGTATCCACCTCCTGCACAACACAACTGATGATCCCAAACCCATTTATAAGGCTTGAAATCCCACTTATTAAACCTGACAGGGCACACCTGTGAAGTGAAAACCATTTCAGGTGACTACCTCTTGAAGCTCATCAACAGAATGCCAAGAGTGTGCGGAGCAGTAATCAAAGCAAAAGGTGGCTACTTTGAAGAACCTAGAATATAAGACATTTTCAGTTGTTTCACACTTTTTTGTTCAGTATAAAATTCCACATGTGTTAATTCATAGTTTTGATGCCTTCAGTGTGAAGCTACAATATTCATAGTTATGAAAATAAAGACAACTCTTTGAATGAGAAGGTGTGTCCAAACTTTTGGTCTGTACTGTATAATAGAATAACTCTTAAAAGCATGTTGGCCATTTACAATTGACCAATATAACTAAACAGTGACAGTTGATTAACAAATGACCATCACTGATTGATGATGTAAAGTTTGACCGATTCTCTTTTTTAAAATAAATAAACTATTGATGTTAGAAAAAAAACAGCATTTTGAGATGTGTAGGTTTTTACTTTTCTGTCACACAATGACAACTATTTTGATAGAATTTTCCCAGGAAAAATTTCTAAAAACCCTCCAAATGTTGTGAAAGCAGCCCACATTTTAACAACCCACCCAAAGCAATTTTTTTACAGCCCAACATGTTCAAAAGAAGCCCAACTGGGGGGAAACCAGTCCAGTCTGGCAAATTGAACAGCATTACACAGTTTACCCCAACTCCATAAAGAAAACACTAATCGTCAACAACAATAAACATGCAGGAGCATAATGTGTATGCATGATGGTCCCCCCTTCACATTCTGCCTGCCCCCTCATATGCATGCCTAGAACCGGCTGTGCTTTAGTTATAATGATAAAATGTAAAAAAATTCAAGAATGAGAATATTTTTGCAAATCATTTTATCTAATGTGTAAAAACACTGAAAAGTCATGTAGCTTTTCAAATTATTTCACCAAACCATGATTTTGTTTGTTTTTGGTCGTCCAAAACCTGCCCCTCAGTTACAGTAATAAAACCTAAAGTGTGTTAAAGTTCACTGGCACAAATCTGGGCTTAGACTTTCTCGTCTAGTATCTCAGTTTGCTTCAAGTTGTATTAAATAATTTAATCTGTAGGTGAGAGATACAAACTGAAAAACAAGAAAATCAATCACAGCAACACTACACTCATCATCAGTAAATCCCACTCTTTGCAGCTCAGGTTTTCCTGGTTTTTAAGTCAATGAGTGAGTGCTACCAGCACTTTGTGGGTTTCACTGCCTTTCAGCAAGTCCTGGCCTCTTAATGCCGAATCTTCTGTTAGATTTAGACCATCATTAAACTAATTTTTATGAAATACAAACCATAATAGTGAAAGAACTCAAAACCTCCTTCTAAAGTTCCATTTTGTCATAAACTTATGCATTTAGTTGCTGGGTTTCCATAAATTCATCTTTACAGCTGTAAAAAAAACAACTAGCAAGTTCAAATAAATATGGAGATAATCAGTTTATGTGGCAAGGTTATAGTGGTATGGTTAAACACAAAAAAGACGTTAAATCTGTCTGTCTGTAGGGGCGCCCCTTGGCTCAGTGGTAGAGCAGGTGGACAAAATGCAACGTCTACAGTCCTCAACGCAGTCATCCCAGGATTAATTCCCAGCACTGGGCCACTTGCTGCATGTCTTCCCCTTCTCTCTACCCTTCTTCCTGTGCAGCTTCTGATGAATAAAGTGCCACAAAAACCTTTAAAAAAAAATCGATCTATTCGGTTTGATAGCGATTTATTTACAAAATTATTTAGTGTAACACTTTTTCAAAATTGTCAGAATAGCCTTTTGATGGCCCCTGTTCTAAACAGACCATTTAGTTTTGTGCTTCGATTTCACAGAGGTAGACATACAATGAATTATTGTCATAATTCAGTACCTTTAGTCCAGCTGACCTTGACTTAAGCTGTATCAAAACAAAGGACATGCTTTTAAAACATCACTCCTTCTAAATGCTTGACTTTGATTAAATATAATTATGCTAGAACTTACTACTGGCACCAGTAGTTTTCCGTCATTCATTTCCATAATATCTACAAGCGTAAAAATAGATTATCACATCATAAATATACCGGAGAAAACTGCCAAGACAGAGAGTTGTAGTTTTTAAATTACCATGAAGGTTCAGATTTGACCTTTGCGGAGCAGGGCGCAGATTGGAAGCAGATTGGAAGAATATAACCTGAGGTGCATTGACTCACCTCTGGTTAAAATCCTTTATAGTTCATGTGTTGACTTTAACTGGAATATATTTTGAATAACAAGCTTCTGCTTTCAGCAGTCTGTGGAGACAGAAGGAGTAAATCCTCCAAGTAGGCCAATATTTTTAAGTTTTAAATCATTTATGTTAGGTTGTTTTTCAGAGTTTATGTTCCGAAGCACAAATAAAAACAATACACGCAGCCCTTAACTGTGACTCACTGACAGACTTTAAGTATTATAAAATAAGCAAGGGATGCTGCTGCTGCTGGTTGTGTTCAGTGTTCTTTTGAGATCATCACTTTATTTTACATGTTTCCTCAGTGTAAGCGCTGTAAAAGATCAACTAAAGTTTAATGTCCATAAAGCTAATTTAAAACTTTTAGTTGCACCTTTAGAAATGGTTTGGTGTGACTTTGCATGACCTTTAGTGTAGATGCTGTGAAAGAATCACTGGTTATAGTTTTATTGCCAAAAAGTCCTCTGCTGAGAGCATTTTGATTCCTCTCTCCAAATCACACTCAGGTGCTTGAACTGGATCTTGGTATTGGCACTGTTCATTTAAAATCTATTACAGTTACAGTTAATCTGTTTTTGCTAATGTTTTGCACTGTAACCGCTCAGGGATTAACACTTTATTGGTCAGTGCTCCCTCTCCCATTACAGGGACCAGTCCCTTTGGTTTTGCTCTCTGAAGCTGGAGGAATTATAAAGTTTAAAAGTGTCTGCAGACACTAACAAGTATGCATACTTGCACACCTGGAAGTAAATTCATTTACAGGTTATAGAGAACTTCCATTAGTTGCAGTGCTCCTCGGTGTTCTGTTATTTCCAGTCTGAAGCAGCAACCTTTATGAAAGGTTGAGGAATATCAACCCTCTCCATGTCAGCTGAATAAACAGCAACTCTACTCTTAAGTGAAACAGCCCAGGTGACATTGAGGGTTCAGAGTAATTATGTTCTTGGTGGTAAAGGTTCAGGGCAGCATATTGCTTGGCTAGTTTATTCTGCCTTAATTTATATTTATTTAAATCAGGGTAAAACTTGTTGTTTTGTCAGTCTTGCTCAGATTGTTACAAAGTGTTACTGACAGTTTCTCTGGGCAAATCTGAGTCTGTTATGCCTATTGATCGGAAACAGTTTTTCAGTAATACTCTTATTACAACGAAAATCGGTTATAAGAATAAGATGCAAAAGTCATTCAGGCAATGAAAATTACAGTCTCAACATTAATGTCCTATAACTGATTGGTTATCCTCTTCTTCTTCTTGGAATCTTTCTAATGAAAAAAAAATAGATTAGACTGAAACAGATTTTGCTGCTTCAGTGGAATAAATGATTAATCTGAAACTGACATGTTCACACTTTTTACCAGACTGCAGCTGCTGTTGGATAGTGGCTTAGGACAGCCATCGTAAAAAGACAGAACCAAGTTGTGTTGTTGTAAATCCCAATATTTTCATTTTTTTTCCCCGATTCAGTGTGCCAAATTTTACCCAAAGGCGTCGTCTCTGTGATCGGTCCAGCCTCCAGCCCCGCCTCTGGCTCTACTGTCAGTCACATATGTGGGGAGAAAGAGGTGAGTCACAGGTGCAAATATGCACCAACCTGTGTTGTTGTACTCCTTTTAAACTCTTACCTTTTTGCCCTACTCGCAGGTATTAGCACAAATGTATCTTCATGTTCAGTTTTTCTTTGTATGAAATTTTCTTCCACCAGTTTTCATCTGTTCCCTCAAACAGTTTTTTCAGACCTTTTTTTTCTTTCTATATATTTTTCCTTACCCTACATGTTTTATCAGAGTAAATCATAAATCACTTTTTCCCTTGGCCTTTCTTATGCCTTATCATTCCCTGTCTATATTATCCTTACTCCAGATCCCTCATGTAAAAATTGGTCCAGAGGAAACTCCCCGCCTGCCATACCTGCGCTTTGCCTCAGTTACTCTGTACCCCAGCAATGAGGACCTGAGCCTGGCTATAGGCTCCATCTTACGCTCGTTCAGCTACCCCTCTACCAGCTTAGTCTGCGCGAAGGCTGAATGTGAGTTATGCACCACCTCTTGTACCATTAAATTGTATTATGTGACTGTGACTGCACATTGGTGTTCACATTTAGGTGGATGCAAGTGCATCGGTTGAGTCCTTGCAGGAGTGTTTACCTTGTTTGCCTTTGTGTGAACAGGAGAGTTGGGAGATTCCCAGTTTGCCCAGATCTGATTGTCTGCAGCTGGATACTCATTTCCAGAACTGGAAAGAGAACTATAATAATATACTGAAGTAAAAGAAGAGGTTTATGTACAATGTGCTATGAGGAAGTGGGGAGAGGCGGGGGGTGAGGGGTAGCAAAGGATATGAAGGGATGTTGCTCAACTCATACAACTTGTCACTTGCTCTTTAGGTTAACAACAGTACCTGCTTGTGGTTACAAATGAAGGATTTTTGCACAAAAGCAAAAGAGAAGATAAAAAAGATGTTTTTTTAAATCTTTTTTTTTTTTTCAAAGAAGGTATAAAGATACTGTTGTCAGCATCAGAGTTCTGTTAAAACATATAGGAGCTCTGGTGTTTTGATATGAGTTTTTATGACACACTAATATTTAAATACACTGTAAAAAAAATAATCCTTTAGTTTTTCCCTGTCTGACAATAATTGAAACTAAACGTTTCCTGTTTTAGATTTTAGATACACTATATTACCAAAAGTATTTCTTTGTTCACTTTTATATGTACATGAACTTTGATGACATCTTGTTCTTAATCTATACGGTCCAATGTCTTGTTGCCAGCAATAGCAACTTTAACTATTCTGTAAATATCTTCCACAAGGTTTAGGAGTGTGTTCATAGTTAGATGAGAAAACCAGAATTGCAAGCCTCCGCTCTAATTCATCTCAGAGGTATTTAAGAAGGCTGAGGTCTGGACTCTGTGCAGGCCAGTCAAGTTCTTCACACCAAACTTTATACACCTGCAGCCATGGATGTGATTGTAACACCAGAATTTATTGATATTGGTGGTGGGAACCAATACCTTTGGCAATATAGTGTAGATTTCTGTTTGCTAAATGCAAGAATTGTGTGAGCGATGTACTTTTTAGTACTCATATTCTTTAGTGTTTGCTAAAATTGCCTTTTAAACTACATTAATTGGGTAAAATGTTTTGGCTATTGTTCCACAAGCTTCTCACCATAGTTTTGCTGACATTTTGGCCCAAACTTGATTCCAGTAACTGGGGTCAGGTTCTGAAGTCAAATTCCTAAAACAAAAGGGCTCAATCATGGTGACATGATTAAATAAATCTATTACTGTATACCTCTGCTTATTTTGGTGGCCTGGTCATGTAGCTGTGTCTGTTACAGTTCAGAAAGCAGCTCACGATGCAGCATTTCTTATTATTACTCATGGTGAACCTCAGAGGGTTATAAGGCAAAACCAATTTGATAAACATTCATGCTTGAAGTGCTTCCCAGTAATGGAGGAACTTAGTGGACATTTGATTTGACTGGCCAGGCACTCAGAGATGTTTAGCATCACGGGGGATTCAGAGCTTGGTTACTGGCTGCTTTTATTTTGATTTTGAAAGAGTGCATTATTGATTTATGTCACAGTTTCCCACTGAGAGTAACAGGAATAAAAGGGCTTTGTCGAATGGAGGCTTTATTTTACAAACAGCTTTGTGAATACGTGACAGAATAAACCACTAGTTCTTGGAAGTGGCAAAAATCCGATCCATCCGCTGACTAATTGCCAGTTTTTTTTCTGCATCTGAGTCAAAATGAGGTGGGCTTTAGTTGTTTTGCAGCTGTCAACTCTTCACACTAGCGAAGAAGTGAAAGTAAAGTGAAAGGCACTTTTGAAACAATAAGGAGGCCTAGCTGAAAAGACTTTGGCAAACAAAAAGCTGTGGCATTAAGAAAAATTGATTCAGTCGTTGAAAAGCTTTCATTATCTCCTCGGCAGTTAGCAGCCCTCCCGCAGCTTCCTGAAAGTAAGCTGAATACCTTCAGGACTTCTCGTTTCATTGAACTGAAGGAGCTTTGAAACGGCATCAGACGTCCTTTTCAGTTTTGATCATCAGCTGAGTGGCCAGATAAGAGCTCCGTTTTTCATCAGCCTCTTCCTTTCCTGCGAAATTACAGGCAAACGATAGCTGGGGAAGTCACCATCTGAGTGGAGAAAGATGCAGCTTTTTGAAAAAAAAAAAACTACCAGCTGAGAAACCGAGGAGTGAGTTTGTGTCGTGCATTTTGCCTCGAAGGTGATCTTTACAAGGTTATCGCACTCACAGACTCTGACCCACTTGGGTGCACTATCTATCGCGGTGGAGCCAGTTGCCATGGTTGCCGAATAGGTGCTAACTGCCACTCAACAGGCTTGTTCCACACTTTGAACAACCATGTGGGTGTGCACGCCATGCTATATGTGTGTTTTTATATATTTTTTGCCCAGTACTTGTTTCTTTATCTGAACCTGTGCATGTTGAGTTCAGGTTTGCTTGTTCTGTTTGTTTGCACATGAGGGATTAAACATTGGTGCACTTGAATTTAATATATGTGTGCAGCTGTACCGTGGCTTTGGACAGGTTCGACATCAGACAATGTTTACCACTGGCCGCCTTTGTTTAATTTATCTTGTTTACCATAATGTGGAGAAGATTTTTCAAAGTGAAACAGACATGCTTGCTTTGATTTGCTGGAGGTGAACAAAATGCAAAGACACACTCTTTTTATTGATCAGCATCTCCATGCACAAAAGGGGTAATTTAAGAAAGTGGATCATCGTTTTTTTTTTTTTTGCTACTGCATCTTAACGGTATTCATCTAATGCCTCCTCCCTGAGCGAGATATTCTGCTTAATGTGCGAGAATCACAGATTTTGGGTCATTTCCGATGTATCCTTCTCTTACTATGCATGAGTCAGAAACTGCTATCTGAGCCTAATTCCATTATGCAGTTTTCATGAGATGGATGAGGGTTAAGGACAACGACTGAGCACATGGAGGAGATGGTGGCAGTATAAGAGCCAGATGAATCAAGGCCGGGAGAGCAAAGGGCTCAGACGAGAGAGATGGCAAGGTTACGGCTCATGTGTGTAAGATGGAAATAGTTGAAATAGGAAGAGGGAGAGAAGAGCGAGAGGAAGCTGCAAAGTGCATTGATTTTTTTTTCTTCTATCCCCCTCCTTCCTAGAACTAATTAAAGTTTTGGCCTGGTTCAGTGATTACCCCACTGCTTACAGAGGCTTTCTCCACCTACGGGGCTCGGAGTACTACCTTTCCTCTCCTCCTCTCATTCGTCCTCCGTCCCCCAGATGCCTCGCTCCCCACTTATTTACATAGCTGGGGGTGCTTTACTATGAAATTACAATCAGGAAGCACCAAAGCAGACTTTCTAGTAATGGCTTACATGATGTCAATTGAGACTTGACTCCTATTGGTTCTACTTAATTTCAAGAGGAGTTTGCTTGAAGTGGAAAAATTGTCTGAAGAAGTTTATCATTCAGTGCTCTTTTATATGTCCAACTTTAATTTGCACATCATTGTATTCACTTAAATGGTTGCAGTTATATTGATCAATGTAGTCAGATGTAAATTTACAGTCATAATTGGCAGGGTAATTGTCTAATGTGTTACGCACTTTCTCTAATCCAAACAGGGTCAACAAAGGGTACACACAAGGCTCAAACCTCAACATACACACCCACAAACAATTAGATGAATGTCTAAGAGACAAGTTACACCTCTGGCCCTTTTTCAGAGCCATCAACAAGCTTCTGGCTTATTTTCTGGCTGGATATGTCGTCGCTCTATTTGGCAAAAACGTTTAGAGCTCATTTGAACTGTTTGGTTGCTAGGAAAGACCAATCTTTTAAGTATAACCAAAATATTTTCAAATGGGTTTAGGAAAATATTAGTAAACATGGCAATATTTGTAAACACTGCAAGTTGTAAGAAACATGCATTTTAATCTAAAGTGTCATTAAACATCAAAGCATGCTGACCACAAGAGGATTTTTTGACATCACCAGATATGACGTTCAGTTCATTGCATAAAAGTAAAATTGTCACTTGATCAGTAGGAATCTTGATTTTCAATCAGAATTACACTGTTGTATACCAGTGGCACTGCTGCGCATTTAAACATTTAATCAGTTTCTCATAAAACAGCGCCGGTAGAATCTCTGGGAGGCAGATGAGAAACAGAGACAATTTGTTTCTGTTAAAACGTCTTGAGTCTGTCAATACAATTGACATCTTTGTGTAAAGATGCTCTGTAAGTAATAGGGAGGTCCTATGTTTCAGCCCAGCTCACTCTCCTCTTTTTATGCTTGTCAGTTTCAGCAAAAATGGTTCTTCACAGAAACACATTGTTGAGAGTTATTTTTAAGCCATCTAAATTTACTACTAACAGAAGATGTTTGGATTTCAAAATTTATCAGTTGGATTGATTGATCCAATAATAAAACTATAAAGTCCAAATCTGACTGGGGATTTAGGAAATTTGTGCCAAGATGCATTTTACTTGCAAAGTAATGTGGACTGCATCATAAACAATCATTTTGCTGGTTTGCATATGCCTTAATGTATAATTAGAACATCTAAACACTGTCCTCCTAGGTCTTTAGTCTAACTTTCCATGGATCCAACTTTTTCTCTGTCATCCCTCACTGACTGATGCCAAGTGTGGACCAAATATAAACTATAAACTAATAGTAAATGTATAATAAACCCGTGCATCAGGTGAACTTCTAACCAGATAATTTAAAAATAAAAAATACATTTTAGTATTCTGAGAATATTGAATTCATTTTGTTTTTATTTACATTTCCTTCAGCTTCTAACTTGTAATTAGGAAAAACCTGAGTGTCAAATCCTGCTATCTAATATGCAACTTCCTAAAGCAGTAATATATTACTTAAAGAGAAGAATGTACACATGAAAATCATTGAAACCTATGTTGTCAGGAGGTGTGACAGAAAACATAAAAAAGCAGTGAACATGTTTAGGTGTAAATATAGTTTATGTTGCTTAAACTGTGAGAATCATCTGGAGTCAGATTTAAATTGGAAAAAAGATTAATTTATTTATTTATCATCTGAGGCATTACTGGAAATAAAAAGTGCATTATTCAAGACTAAATCTAATCACTTGTTTTCTGGCAGATTGCCTTATTTCTGTTCATTTATGCAACATATTTTATGTAAAGTAGGTAAGACCTTCCATCTTAAATGAATAAATAAGAGCAACAGCTCACTGCATAACAGCGACCGGAACAAGCCCCAGTGAGAGATGTTTGTAATGAATATGTGCTGTAGAGGCCATTTTAAATTATGATTTGCTTTCCTGGAGATTTAGGCAAAACATTTTTCATGGAATGTTAGAAGATACGATGCCCCTAAAAACTTTCCACATTTAGTCAGATTACAAACAGAACATCTAAGTATTTTGTTGGAAATGTATGTGATAGCTCATTAAAACATGTAATTGGGAGGGGAAAGGCTCATTCTAGCTGGTTTTTGTTGTCCTGCTGGAAGGGGAACCTCTGGCCCAGTATTTTGCAGACTGTAACAGAATTTCCCCCAGGATTGCGGTGTGTTTATCTCCACCCATCTTCCCATAAAGTCTGAACATGCTAAAGGATCGTGGTGCCACCAACATGTTTCACTACAGGGTTGCTGGGTTCAGGGTGTTGTGTTTATTTCCTGCCACACATAGTGTTTTGCTTATAGGACAAAAAGTCTAATTTAAGTCTCATCTGAGCAGAGAACCTTCTTTCTCACATTTTCTGTGGTTCTTTTTTGGCTTGTGGAAAAGTGGACTTCTTCTGGCACTGTTTTAAAAGAAGCTTTCTTCTTGCTGCTCTGCAACAAAGGCCAGATTTGTGGAGTGCACGAATGACTGTTGTGTCACAACAGATGCTCCCATCTGAGCTGTGGATCTTTGCAGCTCCTCCAGTTACCATGGGCCTCTTGGTTTGACAGTATAGCTGGACAGCCACATTTTGGTAACTTTGTGTAGTTGTGCATTATTCATTCTGTTTAACGATTATACATTTTAAAGTCCTATGTGAGATGTTAAATTCTTGATATATTGTTTTATAACCTAACTTTGTTTTAAACTTTTAACTTGACATGTCTGCTTTGTTCCTTCGTCTTTATGAAGCTGTTACAAACTTCTGAAGCCTTCACACAGCAGCTGGGTTTATAATGAAATAAATTACGCAAAGGAGGACTATTTAGTAATTTTTGGCATGTGAAAGTTGTTCTGGATTTTATTTTATTTATTGCTAGATCTTATAGACTGATAAATATGCTGATATGTGACTTGTCCCTGCTCTATGTCTCTCTCAGGCCTGCTGAGATTAGAGGAACTAGTCCGCCGCTTTCTCATCTCACGGGAGACACTGTCTATCAGGATGCTGGATGACAACCTGGACCCTACCCCACTCCTAAAGGAGATCCGTGACGACAAAGTAGCCACCATCATCATTGACGCCAATGCTTCTATCTCCTATCTCATCCTCAAGAAGGTCAGGTCTACAAAACGTCAATACCCTCCTCAGAACCACCCACTCATGTTTGGATTTAAAGTTGCTCTTGTACTCTTGTAGCAAGCAGTTTGACTCATGGGTATTTGTTTATTTTTGTTAAGTAGTTAGAAATTTCAATTCACACTGATAAATGGGGTGCAGTGCTTGTAATTTTAAAAACAGTGAAACAAGTATTTCCATGGTCCTCAGGCAACAATTGTGCTGTAACAGGATTAACATCTATTTTAATCTTTTCTGCCCTGTGGAGCTGCGTGTCAATCAGCTACACTCCTCTAAAAGTTTCTGACAAAAGAACAGCGTGTTTTTTTATACACATGAACCTCTTTTTGCCGGGATGCGGTGCAGATGTTAACCCGGCTTTGCTCTGATTCATCCTAATGCCGATAGCCAGCGCACTGAGTCACAGTTTGAATGGGATGTTTTCTCCTGGAGTGCCTGTCCGCCTTCAGCAAAATATACTAGTGTTAGGCTGATGATGTACAACTGTGATTAACATATGCATCCTCTTCTCCTTTCGTCACATTCTCTCCTACTATGTCCTTGTTCCCTGCCTTCCCCATTAAGTGTCCTCTTTTTCCTCCTAACCATCCGTCTTCCTTTGTCTTTTCTCATTCTCTCTGTCCACATTCATATCTCACCTGCTGCCTCTTTATTTTTTCATCTTGATCTTTCTCTTTGTCCTACAGGCGTCAGAGCTGGGAATGACATCAGCATTTTATAAGTACATCCTCACCACCATGGTAAGAACATGCCGATTCTTCTTGTGTAATGCTCCATCACTTTCACTTGTTCCTCCCTCCATCCATCCCGCTCCACCTCCTCTTCTGTCTGAGCGCGAGCGAGGGGGGGGTAATAGAGACGGGTGACAGAGGGAAAAAAAGGAAGATAAGATGAAAGATAAAAAGAGAGAGCAAGAGATCTGAGAGGCAAACATGCTGTTCAAAGATGCAGAGATGTCGGGGAGGAGGGCGAAGAAAGAAAAGAAAAAGGGGTCTGAGGTGAAGGTAATGTCAGATGAGATGTCCGGGGTTTTTATTTTGTTTCCTCCACCACACGCCACCTTCTTCACACTTTTGGGCTTTTCAACTGTCTCTTTGATATACTTCCATCCCTTTTTAGCGTTTGAATTATTGTGTCATTTTATGTCTGATTTTTATTTTTTCCTCCTTTCTGCACTTTGTACCTGATGTGTTCTTGTGCTTTGGATGCACTTGCCTGCATATCACTTTGAAAAGCCACTCGAGCTTTTTCCATCAACCCTTCTTATCCTCTTCTATGACCTTTCCCCTCTTCTTCTATTGCTAACTATATTCTTTTCCATCTCTTTGTCAAATATCAGACATTATCACTCCCAGCAGCGTGCATTTCTTTTTATTGCACTCCTCTCTGCACTATGGTTTTCTTTCATGCAATGATTTGATCTACTGTTCCTTGCAAAAGTATTTGTATCCGTTTAAGTTTTTCAAATTTTGCCACTTTACAACGGCAGACTTCAATGTATTTTCTTGATATTTTATTTGATAGACCAACACAAAGTAATGCAGTTAAAGGAAGTAGAAGAAAAACGATACAAAGTATTTTACAAATAAAAATCTGAAGTGTTGCATACACATGCAGCTGCATTCCCTGATAACCTGTACTGCCAAGTTATAGAGACGTTTAAAGCAAATTAGGTTATAAAAAGTATTTTTAGGCCTTAAAAGTCTAACTAATCACTACTCAATCCATCATTTAAAAGTGGAAAGAGTATTGCACAACAGCAAACCTACCAAGACATGGCGGTTCACCAATGTGACAGGCTTGCATGGGGAGAAACTTGTGTCATCAGAAACTGAATTTGTTTGCTTTGAAAATGAATGTTGTTGCACTGAAGATTCAGTTTAACTATTTTCGCTTTCAGTTCTATAATTAAATTTCAGTTCCAAAATTCAGTTTTTCGTTTCACACATCCAGGTCCTTGAGGAAAGCTTCAGAGTAATCAAACACAGATTCACTGATTTATGTTTCAGGTTAAACTTCCTTTATGGCATTTTGAGTTGGACCAGTGCAGCTACTTGAGCTTTATGGATGTGAATCCCAAGTCAAATGACCTATAATGGTGCGTTCAGACTGACTGTGAATGACGGATCGGAGGATAGGAGGACGCGATGCGAACGGAATGATTAGGGCAATAGAGCGAAGCAAGAGCGAAGCAAAACCTGCGACTGATGCGAAGCGAATTTCGCTGGAGTTGAAAAATCTGAAATTTTCTGTCAATTCGCGTCGTCAATCAGTCGGTGCAGTCCCTGCAAGGAATAAAAAAGACAGAAACATTCATGTACACATAGGATGAAGGAAGGTTTACTCTGGGAAGTTTGTGGGTGGCTTTGAAAGAAGTTGTTGAAATTTAGTCCTGAAAAGGACTGGTTAAAAAGGCATGCATGAAGTTGTGAAGCACACATGTGGCCTTCACACACAGCTTTCTATTGAGCTGAGATTTTTTACACACTGAAGACAAACGGACCGGTGTTCTGCAGCAGGGAGACAGTGCTTGTAGTTGGTGTCTCAGAGGCTGATTCGTCCCCCAACGTGGAGCAGCAGGTCCTCAAACTGGGTCCTGGATAGACGGAAGAACCACTGAAAGCGACTGTCATCCAGACGCTGCTCCTAGAGTAGGTGGTTGTACTGTCCAAACTGGTTCTGTCTCTGGAGAATCTGGTGAACCCAGAGATGTCAAAGACGGTGGCGTTGTTCAGCTTTCCATAAATAAAGCGCCGTGATTCACTCCGTAAAACCCAGGTCCGCCATGTTGAGTTGAAACCGGCAAGCAGCAGATAGAAGCTCCTCCTATTTGATGACGCGATGAAGGGAGTGAAGGGAGTGGAGCGCTGTCTGCCGTTGGCCACATGAATTGCTGGTGAAATGTCAGGCAAGCGACAGAACACGAATGAGCCGAAAAATTCGCTGGAATTGGTTTGAACGCACCATAAGAAGCATTGTGTAAAACAATGATGAACTAACTGTAACAATATTAGCTAAAGATGCCAAATATGCAAATTAGCAGCCTTCGAAGCCTGCAGCCGCTGAATTTGGACAGTGCAACAGTGAATGACATCCTTGAACCCATGTTCCGTGAAGGACCCGGATGTAAATGGCAAATGGCCTGTACTAGTAAAGTGCTTTATCAAGTCCTCAAAGTGGTTTACACTACAATCCGTTACCCACCTATTCATACATACATTCACGCACTGACAGTGGTGGTGAGCTACATTGTAGCCACAGCTGCCCTGGGGCAGGCTGACAGAAAGTGACTCTGCCATACAATCAGCACCCCCTGGCCCTCTGACCACCATGGGAGGGACAACTGGGAAAATGATTACCACCTAGCAGGACAACAACCCAAAACAAAAAGTTAGAGTTATTATGGCATGATTTTGATCAAAGCAGTCAAAGCCCATTTGAGAATATGTGGCAAGACTTGGAAATTCATGTTCACAAAATCTTTCCGGGACCTGTAATTGCTAGGAAAGGCAAATCTGGAAAGAAAATAACACTTTTTCAATACTTTTTGCATGACACTGTAACTTTCCCTCTGACCTGAATGTCCTCTCTCTGCCCTTTCTTTCCCCCCTTGCTTCTTTAGGACTTTCCCCTCCTGAGACTAGATGACATTGTGGATGAGCAGTCCAACATTGTGGGTTTCTCCATGTTTAACACCACACATCCATTCTATTTGGAGTTTATCAGGAGCCTGAACCTTTCATGGAGGGAGGGCTGCGATTTGACGTACCCCGGCCCTGCGGTTAGTGTCTCAAACCAACAAGGACTTGTGCATACAAATGCTTTGTACTATTTATAAAGCTTTGTTTGTTTGCCACGTAATATTAAGCTGCTCAGTTCCTGCTGATGATTCATGAACCATTTAAAGAGATTTAGCTGCTCCTTTGCTTCTGTTTAATAGCTATTGATGTACTGTATCCATCTCTCTTTCCCACTTATTTACTCATTCCCAACATCTCCTTTCTCCTCTCCTCCTTCATCCCTGTTTTCCTTTCAATCATTAATGCTAGCGCCTCCCTCCTCATTACAACTTCTGCCGTGTCTCATTTACCATCCTTCCCGTGTTTCCATCCATCCTGCTCTTACTGCCTCCCTCCCTTTGTCTCCTGTTCTCTTTCAACAGCTCTCCTCAGCACTGATGTTTGATGCTGTGCATGTGGTTGTGGGTGCGGTCAGGGAATTGAACCGCAGTCAGGAAATTGGAGTAAAGCCCCTGAGCTGCACCTCGCCTCAGATCTGGCAACACGGGACCAGCCTCATGAATTATCTGCGCATGGTAAATGCCCCACAAGTCTTCCATCTTTACAGCACATGTAAACATTACCTACATATACAATACAATATATAATGCTTATAAAGGTCATTTATATGATCATACACACATGCATGCAAAAGTTGGTAAAAAATATCTCTTGATCAAAGTGATTAAAACATATCTAATCAGGCATAATGCCATTTTGACACTTTATGTCTGATTCCTGCTTATTGTTTATTTTTCTAATATAACTTCAAAACAAACAGAAAATGGCCTCATCTAATATAAAATATGGTGTTCATGTAAAATATGTGATCCATCCATCCATCCATCCATCCATCCATCCATCCATCCATCCATCCATCCATCCATCCATCCATCCATCCATCCATCCATCCATCCATCCATCCATCCATCCATCCATCCATCCCAAACCTATCTAACAAAATATGAAAAATACTTACAAACCCTTAGGTAGATCTTTAATTTAGAATTTACTAGTATTTACTATTTCTCCAGTCTTTCCAGGAAACACATTACCCATACTGGTGGCTAAAACATAAGTACTAGGTATAATAGATACACCGGTGTGCTTAACAGTTGGGGGTGGTGATCTTTTCATGAAAGTTTGCCACTGTTTTTATTTTAAACCTCCTTGTTGATTACATCCTTAATGCTCCCTCCTATTTTCCATGTGTGTCCAAAATGTTCCAGGCACCTTTTTAAACTCATGGAGATGAATTTTGTTGGGAAAATGCAAGAAGCATTGACTTTAGATTACTTTTTTGCAAATTGCCTTTTTTGTGCAGTCATCGCTTCTCAATAGAGCAACACACTACCACTTCAATGTCAGCTAAATCCTAGTGAAAGTCTTTCACATTTTAACAGTGATTTGATTTGTCCACATGACAATCCTTCTATCAGCTCTGTCAGAAACGTTTCCTGCTTTTCTAGATAAAGCTTTCTTTTGTAGCTGCCATTTAGTAATTTCACAGCATAGGGAGAAAGTTACGGGGTAGAATGATATTTTCTCACATTCTTTTTCTTCTTTTCTAGACATCAATTCTTGTACTTTTCAGCCTGTCAGGCTGAAAAATGATGCTCATGAGGCTGATAGTTGGGATAAGGTTTGAATGTTCAGAAAATGTTAAAGCTGCTTTCTGTCTCTTCAGATTTTCTATCGTGAACAAAAAATACATTCATAAGATTTGAGTAGATTGTTGTCTTTAAATGTTTAAAACAAACATTGTAAAATGTTGAATTGAAATGGATAATTTCTTACTTTTAATTTTTCATAGTCGTCTTTGTATTATGGTATGTATTGCGTTACATGTGACTGGCATTTGTGTCGGTCAAGGGACTAAAGATGGAAATTAGCCATGGCTATAATCTTGCATTTTTATGTGTTAACGTACCTTAATATGCACAATTTTTTTTTGAAAAAAGTATAAGAAACAGAAAAAGGCTAACTAACTTTCATATTATTTCAGACTTAAATTCAATACCCAACTTTTGCACACGGCTGTATGCTATGTGGTATTAAAAGATAACTTTTAATATTTAATACCAATAATCATTGTTTTTTGCTCTTTAGAGCATTGGGTTTATATTTAAATCTTGTATAGCCACTTTATGTCCACTGTGGCTCCTGTCACACTATAGTAGGTGTGTTGCTAACAATCACTTTGTTGCTAACAATTATTTTCATTATTGATTAAGCTGCTGCTCATTTTCTAATAATCAATAAAGGTTAGAAAAAGCCCGAGGTGGCATCTTCAGTTTACTGCTGAAGTAATTACTCCATTGTGTAGCTAAAAATATATCAGTCAACTGCTGAAATACATCTTTGCAGAAAGTAAGAATATATACTTTTTAACAGCATTTAAAATCTGAGGATTAGCTGTTACTTTTTATAAGTCAAATATAAGTTTTATTGTTTTGGTCTTTTTTTACAATACAAATATTTTCATACCTTGAACTGTTCCATGTTTTGTCGGGTCTTTGTTCTTTTTAGGTAATGTTTGTTGGACAACTTGAGACTGTGGTTTTTTGGACTTACTGAGTTATTCTAACACTGGTTGCTCAAAGTGATCCTTGTTTTGTTGGAGGAGGGATGCATGTAAAAGTTGCAGGACACTATCGCTCAAGGACTAGACTTGGACACCTCTGCTTTAGGTGGACAGCCATGTCTTGACAGCTTTGCTGTCCCATACCTTGTCCATTTTAAAGTGAGAAGCTGTGTGGGATGTATAATCCTTGGGTTACTGTTTATAACCCACCCCTGCTTTGACATGACTTCACTTTGTTTGATAATCAGGTGGCTTTTGAAGGCTCTTTTATTTTGGGTATCAAATAAAATGGGACAAAATGCAAAAACATGCACAACCTTTTATTTTTTTAGCTATGTAAAAAAGAACAAACCAATATGTTGCTTTTTTCATAAATTGTCTAATGAACTATATCAAAGGTTATGGGTATCACGTGAAAAATTTTGAAACAATTTAAGGGGAATAAATACTTTTCTGAGACATCAAAATCCAGACATTTCATTTAAGTTTCTGGAAAATAAGATGATGGTTTAGATATTTTAGAATTGAAGTAAGAAAAACAACAGGTCTACCATTTATGAATAAGATGTAATTTAAATCTTATACAAACAACAGTAAAATATGTTTACACCACTTGCAGTGAAGTCAAATGAGAGAAATCCTAATGCTTTGTAATCATAATTTCTTAAATCACAATCCAAATGTGGGGTGAAAGCATGTATGTATGTTTACCATGTGTATCATCTGCATCTCATGTTGTGTGTAACCTCTATCTGTTGATGTTTTTTGTCATCTCCATTCTCTGGTCGTCTGCTTCCTTCATCAACGACCTGTTGTCAAGGCAGCCTGTGTCCTATGTCTCATTGCCTGCGGCCCATCTGCCCGACATCTGTCTTTGTTAGTCAACATCATGGTGTGCTCCATCTCCAGTGCTCTGCTATTCATCATAGCTTCTTCAAACTGTGCCAACACCTGGTCTGTGGAGTGGTCGAGCTGAGGTGTGACGTGCAGGTCTGGGTCTTATTAAAGAAGCTTTTGACTCTTTTCTGCCCTCTCTGAGTCCCTTGATCAGATACTTTCTCCTAGTTGATTCAGAACTGATCATTCCTGATTTAGCCACTCTCTCTCTCTTTCTCCTGGTATGTCTTGTTCTCTGTGTTTTTGGCTCTCTATTCCACCAGAGAGTTGTTTTTATCTGTCAAATGATGATCGATTGTGAGAGGCACATTTGTTTTCATGCAGAGCACTGATTTTGTTAGAGTCTGTCTGTTTTTGTGGATTTTCCCCTAATTTCCTTTTTTTCTCTTCTGCTACTGTCATACTTCTTCATATCCTCCTCCATCTGATTACCAGGTGGAGTATGATGGCCTGACTGGGCGAGTGGAGTTCAACAGCAAAGGTCAGAGAACCAACTACACCCTGCGGATCCTAGAGAAACACAGAGGAGGCCACAAAGAGGTCAGGAGCCACCTGTTACGATGTAGTAGCCAGGTCACAGCCGCCGTGGGCTTTGGGTTAGTTACAGGTCACCTGGATGGTTTCAGGAAGCTGGCGGATGCATTTTACAGGGAGGTTAGCGTCATAACAGATTCTCCATGATGATGCCCAGATCTCTGCTTTATTAAATGGATGTGTGTTTACCAGAAGGCCTTTCATTCTGCAGAAGGAGACGTATTTAAAATCTAGATATGTCTTCAAATGTACTTTATCAGACAGCTACTGGAGCTACCATTAGATGCTTTTCTCATAGTTGTTTATCTTTATAGATAATCTGTTATAGCAAGTCCAGTCCAGGTCATATGTCTTTGGATTTATTTATTTCTCCTGCCAGGTTTCTGTTTTGCCTTTGATTCAGTGTATTGTAAGTTAATGCTGCATTTTCATGTGTTTTGAACTATGAACGCATAAAAAATAATGTATCTTGTTTCTTATTATTATGAACAAGAAAATATTTCTTTTTTTAAATTTGAGATTTTTTTTCATCTTGTATCTAGCTGATAGCAGTCTTTGTGAAACCTCTGCTTTGTACATTTTTGAATTTGCTGTAGGTTTGCAACAGTCTTAAACTGTACTGATTTTGGACACCGATATATTTAAATCTATGAGCTGGGTATCTTATGATCTTATAGATCAGTATGTAAAATTCACAGAGAGGATTTGGTGTTAAACAGACAATAGTTAGTGGGTCAAAAATTATCTTATTTAAAACAACAACCATGCAAAACTACAGCTATTGACTGGATGCATCAGCAGGTTTAAAACCACTCAGTTCTTGACAGACCTTTTAAGTTTTTATTAAAATATTTTTTTATATTTTGGTGAAGCACACAAAATATTACACTAGGAATTTTGATATGCAAGTTAAGGCTGAATAATAAATTAAGTATTGTGGTTGAATCTGGAAGTAACTAAAGTGCATGTCATCAGTATTCACACTGTATTTTTGAAAATGTGTCCCATTACAATGAAAAGCTTTAATGTATTTTACTAGTATTTTATATGGTAGACCAACACAAATAAGTACATAACTGTGTACAACTGTGGCTTGCATTTGCATTCAGTCCTACTGAGTCAATACTTATAGAATCACTTATTGGTGAAAATGCAGCTACGAGCCATTTAGGTATGTCTCAGTGTTCAGCAGGTTGTGCAGACCAGGTGTTCCTTAACAAATAGTGTTTTACATGTAGGCCAGGTAAACTTTTTGTCTCATTGGACCAGATCATCTCCTTCCACATGTTTGTTGTTTCCCCTGCCTGGCTTGTGGCACAGTCTTTCCATTTTGAGCTGATAGATAGAACAGTGCTCTAGGAAATATTCAAAACTTGGAAAATTGTTTTATAAACTTCTTCACAACTTTATCCCTGACCTGTCTGCTGTGTTTGTTGGTCTTCATGATGCTGTTTGTTCACTAATATTTTCTAACAAACCTCTGAGACCTTCACAAAATAGCTGTGTATATACTGAGATTGAGTTGCACACAGGTCAACTCTGTTTTTTGTTCATGGGGCCACAGGCTAGTCTGTTGTTGCTGATCCACAGTTTTCACCCTGCAACTTGCTGTATTTTTAATATGTTGTATTTTTTGTTTTATATTCTATATGAGTGAGAGGAGAAAAACCATACAATTCATGCTGCAACATTCATGTTGCAGTGGTAAATCATTTAAACCAAAATGTTTTAATACATATACATAAATTTTTATCTGTTCTATTTATGCCATTTTTGGCAATGTTTTTCTTATTTCAAAAATAATGTGTGACTACCACAGATAATGCATGTGTTTTGTGTGGTAGAATTGGCTTAAATCCAAAGACGTATTTCTACGTGCTTGGACAATAAAGCATTAATATTATTATAGTATTATTCTATTTAGGATCAACACTATAAAGGCAATTAGTTCCACTACATTTTATTAAAGGGTATCAGAGAAAATACAAATGCACAACATACTTTATATATCTTTATTTGTAAAACATTTGAAAACACGTCTCTCTTTTCCTTCCACTTCATAATTATGCAATCATGGAAGTCTTGTTCTATAAAATACAATTAAAATACATGGAGGTATGAGGTTGTAAAGTGACAAAAGGTGGGAAAGTTCAATGCATTATATTTGTCAGTGCATAACAATGTAAAAAGACTACAAAAGACTGGTGAAGTCTAAAAACATCTTGCATTAATTGCAAAAAACTACCAAGAAAGGGTAAACCCAGCAAACTAGTTTAATTTGCCTTTTATTAATTTTTTATATCATTGTTGGATCTCCAATCATCTGACCAAATAACATCTGGGAATCCCATCAACATTCATTATAATTTTATGATGCAGGTAAAACTCCTTGTCTGGAGGAAACACTTCCTCTTTCCCTTCTCCTTATTATGTCTACCAGATCTCTGCTTTCAGCTGGGTGTCTCCGGCACTTCCACAAAAAGCCAAATTCTCTCTTAAAGCTAAACTCCAACTCAGTTAAGAGTTTGGCTGTAGTAATTAACATTTTAACTCTGCCAACCTCTTTGTGTAGTGACATCCACTTTAGGCAGGCGGGAGAGGATCACAAATGAAAGAACACTCTTAAATGTCAAGCCAGGATAAAAAACTGTAATAGAAATGCTGCGATTTTGTCAGTGGACCCATTACCTGTCTCCTGACCCCCTAAAACATGTTCAGTAGTATGTACAGCAATATTCTTAAGAAATGTCTCCCTGAGCTGCTGATCCACTGTGCACGTTGGCTAGGTCATAATCAGACACTTACGCACCTAAGCGACTCCATAAAATGGAAATAAATGCACCGCTATGCAATTTAAGAAAGGTGTGAGTTAAGAAAATGTGGCATTAAAACAGCTAACCATAAATGCTTCTCATTTCCATCTATGCCAGCTAGCTCAATGCTTTGCTTTTAAATAGCAATTGGTTTTTAATAGTGCACATTACTGCATTTTTTTGGCTTCAATGGGAACTATTATGTCAACATAGATATACAGCACTTAACAGTCCGTAAAGAGAAAGTATAGAATATAATGTCTTGAAAGTTGTTGGCATTTTAAAATAGACCACTATGATGGATGTGCTGACTGATATACTTGAGCTTTTAGTCTTCCACAATCTAAAAACAGGTGCAATGGAGCTTAAGAGTGCATTATTTATTCCACAATAGTTATTGATTTTCTCTTGTTTTGTATGCTGTGTTAGATTGGGATCTGGTACTCGAACAACACTTTGGCTATGAACTCCACCAGTTTGGATATTAATGTCTCAGAGACCCTGGCAAACAAGACCCTCATTGTCACCACTATTCTGGTAAGGTCACAGCTACCTGGCAAGTGTCCACACTGGCACGTACTGAGCTGTTTTTGTGCTTGCCTGCTGTGCTGAAGCTCACGCTGTGTTTTGGTCTGTTTCTTGTAATTTAGCCATGGCTGTAGCTGTCATAGAAACTGACAGAGCACTGAGAAGGACGTGTTACTTAAATGAGGCTGCCAGAGCGCTGGTCTTTTATTAATGTCCTTCTGTTCTTTTGCTATTTAGATGTTTAATGACATCTTAAAAACAATAATGTCTTTTATAATGCTGAACCTATCATCTTCATCTTCATAATAAAACATCTATCTATCCATCCATTTTCTGTGCCCGCTTCTTCCATACTGGGTCGCGGGGGAGCTGGTGCCTATCTCCAGCAGTCTACGGGCGATAGGGGGGGTACACCCTGGACAGGTATCCAGTCCACTGCAGGGCAGCACAGAGACACATAGGAAGCATGCACACACCCATTCATACCTAAGTGCAATTTAGAGAGAATAATAAAACATTGAGCTTTTTAAAGAAAAACACAAAAATGTTTTTTTTATTTTGTGATGTGAACATATCAAAGATTTTATTTTGTCACTCTGTAGTTTTAGATTTTAGCTTTAAAAAGCAGAAGAGAAATACAGAGAGAAGATTAATCTTGCTAAAGCAACTGAAACGTCAGGAATACGTAGAGTGGACTAAAAGTGTCCTCTGACAAGACCACTGTCATCCCTCTCCCCAAAACAACTAAAGCAGTCACTATAATGCACTTACCTAAATTGCCATGAAGTGCTTTGAGTACATCTTCTCAACCTGCTACAGTTGACCCACTGCATTTTGCGTATAGGCCAAACCATATCCAACAAAAATGCAATAGTAATTTTACAGTGCTATGCCTTCCCTCTGTAATGGATCAGAAAAACAATTTTTTTGTAGAACAATTCCAACTTGATTATACTACTATTCCCTTACACTTATCATGCACCTCTGGGGTCCACATTGCACCAAAACAAAGGTATCCCCCAGGGATGTGTGCTAGGTCTCATCCTGATCACCAATGTTTGTCTGAACAAACACAAATATAAATCAATATTACATTTGCAGATGACGCTATCATCGTCTTTTGCATATCAGATACTGAAGCATCCTTTTACAGAGAAGGGATAAGACTGCTCAACTTCAACAAGTTCAAGGAGTTCATTGTGAACTATAGGAGAATGCAGGAGGATAGCATGACCTAGGACTTTGGAAGCAATATGAGTGATGATCTGATATGATCTTAACCAATAAATGTTAAAATAAACACGACAGAGGCACTTGTTACCATAGCAACTGAATAGTTTGGGCATGGACTTGCTCACCAACTTCTACTGGTGCACCATTGATGATATCCTGGCAGCATGTTTCACAATGTATTACAGCAGCTGTAATGCTCTTTTCTGCACAGCTCCAAAGAGGGCAATTAGATGAATACAGTGAGTTACCAAAACTGAACTTCGAGCCACACAGGGACCCTTCAGCCTCACTGGTGGAAGAATTCACAGAAGATCTTAAACCTGTTAGGGAGGAATAACAGGAGCAATAGCAAATGCAAGAACTGTTTCTATTCAGAGGCCAACAGGATACAGAACTGCAGAAAAGCTGCTCTTTGTATTAATTCTGTATTTTACATGTAGTAAAGTCCTTGAATTCACACTGAATAACCTTTACATGTAAATTTACGCAAATGACACCCTTCTGCACTGCAACCACTGCAGCCCACTCACCCTGCTGACTGTTTGGATAACAGATCATCTTACCTTAGGAAAACAATTAAATTACAGGAATGTTTGTTATTAAAATTTAAGAGATTGACCCTAGTTGTTGTCCTACAATGCTACAATTTGTCTGAGATTTTGCTGCAATACATAAAACACAGCTACTACATTTCTAGACGATTCATCTTTCTTCACCCATTATAGGTTTTTATGTTATTTCACACTTGTGTGTTGCAGCTGCAGTTAGATTTAATCTACAGACTGGCTATGCTATTAAGCTGTTTGTTTAGATCACTTGGTAGACACTTTTTTTTTATGAATCAATGCATTACTGAATCAATTCCTGCAGTCAGACTTTCTGGAGCCAAACATTTTTCTTGCAAAACTTGAACCATTTATTTCCCTGCTGCACCGCTGTTGAGATAAATCAAGTACTCTCTGTGATAGCCTAGCTGCTACCCAGGTTTGTCTGCATCAGTTTTATTCACTGACTGTAGTTTTTTAATCTGCCAAGGTTTTTTCCCCTCTAACATTCATCTGCAGCCATTCCCCACTATTGAATTATGTCTATTGAAGCAATTTTCTATTAGACTTCTATAGCTGTAAGAGACACACAGGGAGCAGATAAAAATACTGTGTACTGACTGCTGAGGCTCAGGTACCCTGACTTTAAGCCAATAAATTTCAAACTTTGGGAAAATGTCTCATAAAAATTCCTAAATGCATTTACAGATATATTTTCTTCTTCTGACAAATCTAAAATGATTCAAAACAGTTATTAGACTTACAATATAGGCTTGCACATTTTCGTGTGCTTTAAAAAGTATGTTCCCTCTTATGGGTTTATTCTGTTTTTGCTTTTTTGTCACACTTAAACACTTCATATCGTCAAGCCTTTTTTTTTTTATTCAAGACAAAGATGACCTTAGTAGTAATTTAGATAATTTCCTTTATTAAAGGAAAAAAGCTATCCAAGCCATTCTGGCCCTAAGTAAACCAACTCCTGTTAAATCAAGAACTAACTGTAATTAACTGCTAGAAAGTTGCATTAATTTTACCAGCCTCACCCAGGCCTGATTTCTGTCAAACCAGTAATACCAGAAAATTACTTAAATATACCATGTCTCACAACATGAAGTAGGCTAAACGATTTTAAAAAGTAACACATCATGCCTTGAAATAAAGAAATTCGATAACAGATGAGAAACAAAGTAACTGACATCTATTAGTCTGGAGAGGGTTACGAATCCATTTCTAAGGCTTTGGGAATCCAGCAAAACACAGGGAGAGCCATTATCCACAAATAGAGAAAACACGTAACAAGTACAAATCTTCCCAGGAGTGGCTGACTACCAAAATTACTCCAAAAGCACATTAACGTCTTATCCAGGAGGTCACAAAAGAACCCAGAACAATATCAAAAGAACTGCAGACATCAATAGAATCAATTCAAATCAGTGGTCATGACTTAACAATAAGGAAGAAACTGGGCAAACATAGCATCTATGAAAAGAGTTCCAAAAACACAAAAGCCCGTTTCACATTTGCCACAAAACATCTTGATTATCCCTAAGAAAAAATTCTGTCAACTGAGAAAAAAGTGGAACTTTTAGAAATGTGTGCATCACACTGTATTTTTTTTTTAAACTAACAGCAATTCAGACAAAAAGCATCATACCAATAGTCACACATGGTGGGATAGTGTGTTGTTCTGGAGGTGGACAACTTTCTGTAATCCATGAAACCATAAATTCTGCTCTTTAACAGAAAAAGTCTGGACAATGTCCAAAAATCGGTTTGAAATTTAAACTCAAGCACACATGGGTTTGGCAGCAGCAGGTCTAAATACTTTTTTGATATGCTCATTAATTTTGTTGCAAAGGATTAGCTAAACCTTTTGACACCAGTCATAACTCTCTATTTAATTTGAAGCAAAAGGCATAGCAGAACACAAACGCTGCACCCTCCATGTACTGAACAAGTTAATGAGGGAAAGTTTTAACTGCTGGATTTGATAGTTTGCCTTGTTGTTTAAACCCTTAATTAGCTCTTTGAAAATCTCTAGAAGAAAACCAAAGTGAATTTAGTAAATGATTCATTTGATTTAGGTGATGGTATCTACTAAAACTAAACACTGTTTGTTTCACACTGAGATTTGTCATCTATCTCCTTTGCACAGGAGAACCCATATGTGATGCGCAAGGACAATTACCAGGATTTCGAGGGCAACGAACAGTACGAGGGCTTCTGTGTTGACATGCTAAGGGAGCTGGCAGACACCTTGAAATTCTCCTTCAAGATCAAGCTGGTGGATGACGGGCTTTATGGGGCCCCGGAGCCCAACGGCTCTTGGACTGGCATGGTCGGAGAGCTGATCAACAGGGTGAGTACTGTGCAGAAAGCACACAGCAATCAACAACAATAGCCAGAAATGTGTTGCAAACACACAGCGATGCATGCACACAGCCACATACTTGTACACATGCCTGTGCTGTAGCCCCAAACCACAGTTCTGCTGTAACTTCCCATGTCTCAAATTGCCCTCAGAGGGGAGTAACACTCTTATCTAGGACAAAAGCAGAATTGATAATTCCCCAGAAGACACTGGAAAAATTGCTTAATATTGCCTGCTCTGTTTCCAAGCTGTTAACCACTACTAGCCACTTTCTTTTACATATACATAAATATCAATTTTTTTTCCACTCAACCTGTCCAGGCCTATTGAGCCTGTGACTGACACTCTGGTTGAAGCAGGCTAATGAGAGCCCCTCTCTGTTTAATTACCATATGCTATACTTCAATTACAGAGCCATGGTCCCTGTGTGGGGTCTGCCACAGCGGAGGTCCCCTAGCTCTCCATGCTTCCTCTCCCTCCCCACCCTCCTCATAGCCCAATCACTCGACTCTAATTAGTAGTCCATGTTCATCAATTAGCTTTTAATGGAAGAGATGGAGGGGAGGCCGAGAGACCAGAGACCTGCAGGTTTTTATGCAGGTGGAAAGACCAGGCACCTAATGTTTACTTTCAATTAGTTTAATTTGGATCATGGAGAAATAGTACAAGCATGTGTGAGACAAAAGTGCACATCTACCTATTTCATCAAAAATGGCACAGTGAACTTTTAACTTCCCTTAAGTACGGTGCCTTGCACAATTTATCATACCCCTTAAGCCTTTTCATATTTTATCATGTTACATCCCTAAACTTAAAAGTAGAGAAAGAAAATTATACAAGATATTTAAATATCACAAATAACGCTCTGAAAATTGCGTGGTGCATTTGTATTCACCACGTTGTTTGTGTTCATCTTTGAACTAAAATGTGACGTCTTGCTACAGATTCTCAGTTGTGTATGTCTTCGATAAATGCCGCTCCATTGTAGCCCTGGCTGAAGGTTCAGGTTTGTTGTCCTGCTGGAAGATAAATCTCTGCCCCAGTCTTCACTCTTTTACAGCCTCTAACAGGTTTTCCTCCAGAACTGAACTGTATTTAGCTTTATCCATCTTCCCATCAACTCTAAAAACCTTCACCTGTCCCATATTTCATAGAGGGAAGAGTTTATTCAGGGGGATGTGCAGTGTTAGTTTCCCTCCACACTCGGCATACTAGGCTAGAAAGTTGAGGTTTTGTTTTATCTAACCAGAGTACCTTCTCCACATGTTTCAGGTGTTCCCTACATGACTTGCAAACTATTGATCTCTAGCAAACCTCTGAGATCGTCCCAGAACAGCTGTGTTTATACTGAGATTAAATTATGCACAGCTGGATTCTGAAGGAGATTCATTGCATTTTAATTTATTTAGGGGTATCAGTGTAAATGGGGCTAATGGAAAAGGTTTTTTCCACAACATGTTGATTCCAATGTTAATAAAAAAGTGAATCATTTTTATAATTCACTATGTGTTGTTTGTTACCCAAAATCCCAATTAAATACAGTGGCGCATGTAGCTGATACATGGTAACATGCAAAAAAAGTTGAAGTGTTATGAATAGGTTTGCAAGGCTTTTGTGTCTTATTTTGTTTCTGCTGACCACTTTCTGTCCTCTTTCTCATCTCCTACGCTGCCTCCATCTTCTGCTCACCCCTGCTGCTATCTACCCACAAACATATCTGTGTCAATCCTCCAGAAAGCTGACCTGGCTGTGGCGGGCTTCACCATCACATCAGAGAGAGAGAAAGTTATCGACTTCTCTAAGCCGTTCATGACCCTGGGGATCAGCATCTTGTACCGAGTTCAGTTGGTGAGGGTGTTATCTCAGGCTGTTGGGCACCTGTTGACTAACACTTTAGATCTTGTGCTGGATTGGATATGTTTTTAAGCCCTTATATTGATGCAATAGATGACAGCCTACACTTGTTGAAACTGTGTTGAACCCTTTGATTGTATTAGTGTAAGTCCTCAGTGAAGTTTAGAGTAGGAATATATTTTTGCTCAGTAAGTCAAAACTGTGTAACAAGGGCAGCTTTACATTGCTAATGAGGTTTTGGGTCCACGCCAGGTATGCTCTGGCAGAAATCATTGTGGATCGAAGCATTACCGTTTCAAAACACTGCAAACGCTGTATTGAAACTCTGGGGGGGACACTGCCCCCCTGTGGTGCAAAGTAGACAAATTTTATAACAGTTTCTGTCTCTATTTTTCTCTAGTTTTCTCATCTATCTTTGTCTTCTCTTCTTCTTTTTTCACTGTGTTTTAGGGTCGGAAGCCAGGTTACTTCTCTTTCCTGGATCCATTCTCTCCAGCTGTCTGGCTCTTCATGTTACTCGCCTACCTGGCTGTCAGCTGTGTGCTCTTCCTGGCAGCAAGGTCAGTCCATTACATCACACACTGCACTGATTGTCTGCAGCTCACATCTGAGCTCTCTTGCCATTTATGTTGTTAAACACAAGCGACTTGTCATATATCATTTTTTTTCCCTGGACATGTCCCCTCACACAGCTTGACAGAGGTCGTATGACTGATTGGCTTGTTTAAACGACAGAGGTGCATCACAATGTTACAGTTTGTCCTCAAAGTTGCTTCAATGGACTCACGCTTTCTCACCAGGTTAAGCCCTTATGAGTGGTACAACCCTCACCCATGTCTGCGGGAGCGCAGGGACATGCTGGAGAACCAGTACACACTGGGAAACAGCCTGTGGTTCCCCATCGGCGGCTTCATGCAGCAGGGATCAGAGATAATGCCCAGAGCCTTGTCCACTAGATGTGTCAGCGGTGTGTGGTAAGTTAGAGAGCACTTGAGCTGTTCATGTCCCTGGCAGTTTAACGCTTCCCATCATCTTAGAAATTTGTTTTACAGTGTCTTGAATTTTCAATGTTCGACCTTGACTTTGTAAAAATACGTTTGTGCTGCTTTTAGTTTTCCCTGTGCACATCTGAAATATGAGATTGAAGACATGCAAGGTGTGTGCTGTGACTGAGTCTCAAACCTAATAAGCGGGAATGAAGCAGACAATTTCACCACTTTATGGTTCTAAGAAGCCAGATGTGTTTACATTTTAGTCTTTTTACTACTAATTGAAAAGGCTTTACTGTGTTTAATATAACGGGAAGACATATTCAAAATGACCAGTATCTTTCCTTTCAAGCAGCTTTTTTGTTGCATATTTATTGGATTTTGCAAACGTGGACTTGGGATTTAGGGTAAATAGCTGACACAAAGGTTTATTTTTCTGAGTGTCCATATTTCATGCAAACAATACAAATGCAGAGCTAGCAAAAATCAAAAACTTGATGATGCTCCTGAAACAACTTTGAAAGACATGTGCTAAGAAAGAAAAAGTTTATACGAGCAAAGGAGATACAGAGAAGAAGACAGGAACAGCAGATCACACAGAGTTGAGTGAGATAGGGAAAATTAAGAATGTGCTGGGTACATGATGTTTTTTTTTATTTAAGTTGGTAGGTAAGCAAAGACATCCAGTTTCTACAAGGTTATGTGTGTAACACCTCTGAAATATTTCACAACTGTTTTTACAAAGTATCTAAATGTTCAGAGCACTGATTTACAGCAATGTTACTGATTTCTTTTACTGAGAAAACATCTTAATTTAAAAGGTATTTCATCAGTTTTAGATTGTTTATCTAAGGTATTTATAAAGTGTGTGAAAAGCATATGTCCAGGAAATGTCCTATGTACTATATTGCCAAAATAAGTCTTGTCTGCCATCACACACATACATTTAAGTGCCCTCCCATTCTTAATATGTAGGGTTTATTATGATATTGGTCCACCCTTTGCAGCTTTAACACCTTCAACTTTTCTGGAAAGGATTTTTACAAGGTTTAAGAATATTTTTCTGAGAATGTCTGACTAGTCCTCCTGGAGAGCATTTGTGAGATCAGACACTGATGTTGTATGTGAATGCCTAGCCCACAGTCTCTATGGACCTTGCTTTGTGTAGAGGCCATTCCCAAACTATTCTCAAAAAGTTGGGAGCATGAAATTGTCCAAAACGTCTGGGTATTGTTGGACCAGTTGTTTGCTGAATATTGGACCATTTGCACGTTGTTGGACGCCACTATGCCTTTCCAACGTCATCGGCCATTTTGTACCGCAGGATAATCTGTCCTACAAAACTCAGCGGCCACTGCGGCTGATATGACGGGACCGTCCCAGGTCTGACGTCACAGGAGGCAATATAGGAAGGCGAACGTTTGAAAGAAGCGCTTTTCACGTTGGATACCGGACCAACATCTGAAGCATCTCTCTCTGAAGAAGACGAGGTCCCATGTGGAGTCTTCATTTATTCTCCTTCGTTGGCCAACGAAAAATTCATGAAAGAGGTTTCTGGAATGAGAAGGCCAGAAATTTCACTTTTCCGATCGAAGACGTGAGTTTAACACGTAACCAAAACCACGGAGTTTCAAGGAGACGCAACTTTCCCTCCTTACTTGGTTCTAGTTGACTGCTGACGGTCAGATCATATTTTTCCTTTTCACCAAGGAGGCCAAAGGACGAAGACTGACCGCTCTTTCCGAAGTTAACTGTGGACGCATGTTAACTTCCAACTTTCCCCCTCCTCCTCTCTCCCTCTGCTCAGAAGGAAGACGTCAACAAAGTAAAACTTATCCTTTTATTTTTATTTATTTATTAGGAATAGCGTGGGCAGGATAGAGTAGGAGGTTTTATTGCGATTAGAGTCGCCGTTTAGAGTCTAATGTGTTCTGAATTGTATGTGCATGCCATTGTTTTGAAACTTGCTGGTACTGTCGGAGGCCGCCGTGTCTCGCAAGTGTGTCTTTACCATGTGAACACCTGCGCGCAGGTGCGCTGTGAAACTGGACCGCTATAATAACCTTATGGTGAAAATCAACCATTTTCTTTGTCTTAAACTTCATGTTTTACTGGTTTGCCGCCAAAAGGGTTTATGATCCTTTGTGTGGGCTGAGTTTTACAACCTTGCTGGGGGAAGGTTTATGACTGACCGTGTCCCGCTGAGCTACACTTTGGGAGGGGCGCACCCAAAGCTTCGTTCAACCATATTCCCCTTTTATTTTGCCATAACTGCCATAACTGCTGGTTTGACCTCATACACACCCACTGCTGTTTTTTTTTTTTTTTTGTTTAGTTAGATATTTTGCCCTTTTTGTGTAGAACTTTGCATGTTTGAGTAGGTGAAGATTATTAAATCGGAGGAGTCGATTGTATCAGGCTGTGATTTAATAAATATTCACATAGATAAAGAGAAGGCGTTTTGTGTTTATTTTGTGCAACTATGATTTGTCAGTCACAATAAGGTTAAAGTTCCACACGTTTCGGCAGAAACGGTTGATTAAACAGTGACATCTCTGGTAATAGTTACCAATTATTTCTGAGTATTTAACGTTTGTAATTATCAAAGGCGTTGAGCCACAATTACAACACCAGAGGACATCTCTGGCTTCAATTCATAAATGAGGATTTTGGTTAACAAATTAATTTTGTCAAATTATGTTTGGTAATTATAATTCTGGGCGGTGCTGGTGGTGTAGGGGCGAAAGCACGCAACCATATACAGAGGCTACAGTCCTCGAATGGCGGCTGTCCCGGGTTCGAGTCCCGGACCCAGCGACATTTACGATGTCCAGGGTGTACCCTGCCTCTTGCCCATAGACTGCTGGAGATAGGCACCAGCTTCCCCGTGACCCACTATGGAATAAGCAGTAGAAAATTACTGACTGACTGAATTATAATTCTTGATAAATATTAATCAATAATCATAATTCCAACAGTATGCTGAAGCAGTAAGAGCTATTTTCACTGGAACTGACGGGCAGAGCCCAATTCCTGAAAGGATGTTGCTTTCAAAACTCTTTATGAGCATAGTTATGTAGCTTAACATACATGATATGAGATAAATAAGGTTATCTGTAAAGTCACAGAAGATCTGCACGTTGACATTCAGCGATAAAAGCACCTGACGACTTGCTGGAAGAATGTTTTTCACACCACTATTGTGTACAATGTACTGTGTAATTGAACATGCGACACACTGCTTTAGGGCACTTATTCTTGTCATGTCATTGACATGAGGCATTTTAAATTATGGTTATTTCTGTTATGTTATTACGGTAAGGTATTACCCTAAAAGCAGTCAGAATAAACCGTAGATGTGAAGCTTTCCTATATGGCATCCTATCATCCACTATTTAGCAAAATGTTCAGTTATGACAGAGCATCTGTTGTCATGGAAGAAAACACTATTGAGTTTTTAAACATTTTCTGCTGGAAAAAAAACTAACAAAACAAACAAAACAAAAAAACATTGGAAGTGTTGGGTTCAGACTGCTCACCTAAAGCAGATAAGTGTCCAAGGGAAGCATTCCTGGAAACATTTTAAGTTTGTTCACACTTGCACTGTCTGGAAGTGATCTGATTGTGCAGGATGGATGTTGGTGCCAGATGTGAATGGGTTTCTGTTTAGTATAATATATAACACTCGGGGACCTAGTGACATATGCTGCCAACCTTAATTTTTTAGTCTAGTAATGTTAGCGCATTACACTACTTAAACAAATATGCCAAAATATGACTTAGGCAATTATGCTATGAGGCCAATAATATATTCTCCATTCATGTACGCCATACATCTCTAATTCTACTGATAATTGTGGGCTCATCAGCTGAGGTTTTTTTGTGTAGTTTGTGTGGCTTTGGATAGCCATAGGCGTAGGGTTTCTGTTGGCTGTACATGTTGGCTGGATGTAGTCCCTCTGAACTCTGTTGGCTGCTGCATGCATTTGTTCAAGGGCTGCTACTCTTTGTAAATTATGGTTTCCCCTGGTTATTTACCATGAATATACTGATCCCGGATGAGCCCCCAATAAACATAAGTGTCCTGATCTGCCAACAAAACTAATCTAAGAAACAAAAAATTACATTGTATCTGAATTTATTTACAGTTAAATGTTCTTATTATGCAGAATGCTTTGTATTTATTTCATTTTGTTATTTATATAGTAAAATGCTATTAAGCTGATATTAGCTTGGTAATTAGTCAAGCTTTGTGCTCAGGTAGCAAGCCTGCTTTACAGAAATGACGCTCTTAGCTTCACTGCTGTACCTTCAAAAAAGGTGCTATCTTAATTGAAGTGATGCGTGGTGCTGTTTTATGCGTAATGTAATGACTTTCCAAACAGATATCTTTGTCTTTCTTGTTTGCAAAATAAATCTATTATTGTGACTGGCAGAGCACATAAACAGGTGATGAAGGGTCAAGAAGAGCAATGCCCAAACTTTAGAAATGGTATGACAGTAACATTGTTTTTCAAATTTTAGATCTTTGCTATACTGTTATACCAGAAATAGGCCATTGCCAAGATAGGTAATTTCCCAGCTCGACAATGAGAATATCTGCAGGCATCATAACAAGTAATCTTGTATGTAATTCATACAAGATGACAGAGGACCTACAGTACCTAATCTCTCTCCATTTTCTATCCCCTTTCAGGTGGGCGTTCACGCTGATTATCATCTCTTCCTACACGGCCAATTTAGCAGCCTTCCTGACCGTTCAGAGGATGGAGGTTCCCATCGAGTCTCCAGATGATTTGGCTGACCAGACCAACATTGAGTATGGCACCATTCATGGAGGGAGCACCATGACTTTCTTCATGGTAAAACTATCCTCAGCAGCGTCTGTGGATTCATGAATAGTTCTTTGCTTGTATTGCAGATGCACTGCATAAGCTTGATTTCTTTTAGGTCTGACTTGCCGATTTTAATTTCTTTCTAAGGATCATTGCACAGTCAAAGTAAGCTTTGTTTTAACATAAATTAACCACAAAAGTGAAAAATGTACAACAGGTTCTTTAATGGAAGCGGTAGTTTTGAATCCCACAGAAAATAAAGGAATCAGAAGAATATTCTTATTATATGCTTCAACGCTTGTTTTTACATCTTGTTTTTTGAGGTTTACCAAACTTGAAATAAAGTGCATCAAAGAACAGTATTTGCTAACCGGTTTACACACCGCTAATTTGCATCAATGTGATCGTGTTGTGGCTTTCTTTCTGTTTTTAGTGAACTTTACAGAGTCACTGTGTCGCTTTTATTGCATTTTTCAAAGTGTTTGTGTGTGTATTCAGACTTTAGCTTGCATGCTGCTGGTTGAGTGGATGTTTGTCGTGACATTTCCTCTGAGCTTCTGTGTGCTCTTCTTTATGGCTTCTTGTATTAGGTGGGTGACTGCCCGTGTTTGCTTTATGACAGCGCTTCAGGCGTCTGATTTGACATCTGTGTTTGTCAAGGTGTTTTTTCCTATGTGTGATGTTGGTGTGTTAGCCTTTGAGAATGTGTGTAGGTGAGAGCTTAAAAATATATATTTATGTGCATTTAAGGGAAGTGACTACAGGACAAGTGGTGTTTGTTTTTCCTTTTTGTCCCTGCTGAAGATAGAATAGAGCATTCTGTGTTTGTCTACATAAGCTGGTTTCATTGTTACAGTACATTACCCCACTCAGTGTCTGATCCACAGAAACATACAAAACATGCACGCATTATTACACACAGATGTTACCCTCTACCCTCTTGCTTTTTCTCACTTTTACAGGTACAATAGTTTAAAACACATACATATAAGATAGTCTATCTGCCATGAAAAACACAAAATGCCAAAAAAAGATTAAGATTGTTTGGTCACATAACATCTGGTATTTTTATGTGATAGACCAACTTAGATTAGTGCACCAATGTGAAGTGGAAGAACTGCAGGTATTTTTGAAAACACCCCTACCAGCCTTGTATATCCAGAGAGTGACATGATGGTCCACCCTTCTTTGCAACATAGTCTAGTGGACATCACATCACTCTTGCCACAGATTCTCAATTGGACTTTGACTGGGCCATTTTAACTCATGAAATTGCTTTGATTTACACTAGTCTATTGCTGCTCTGTCTGTTTATGGTCATTGTCCTGCTGGAAGGTGAACCTCTCCTATAGTCTAGTTTAGCTCTATGTTTATTTACATTTATCCATTTTGAACAGCTTCCCTGTCCCTGCTTAAGAAAAGCATCCTCACATTATGATGCTGCCATCACCGTTTTTCACTGAGGTCATGGTCTGTTGCATGTGGTAGTTTTCTAACACACATGATGTTTGCATGTAGGTGAAAAGTTATATTTTCCTTATCTCACCAGAACACCTTCTTCCACATGCTGCAAACAGGACTTTCTGTTTGCTTTCTTGGAGTAATGGCTTTTCTTGCTTCCAGATTTTGAGGAGTGCATGTCTTTGTCCCCTTAATGACTTGTGGAAAACTGTGGAGGGGAGTTATTTCGGCTTTCTTTTAACAATTCAACCTCGCTATTCTTCCATAAAGGGCAGATTTGTGGCATACACAACTTAAAGTGGTCTTGCCAACCGATTTTCCTTCCTGAACTGTTGATATCTGCAGCTCTTCCAGACTTACCATTAAGCACTTGGCTGCCTCTGTGATTATTGCTCTCCTTACCTTACTTTTCAGTTTAGGTGGACGGCCATGTCTTGGTAGGTTTTCAGTTGTGTGATATTCTTCCCATTTTCAGATAGACTGAACAGTGCTTCAATATCCCAAAACTTTAAATATTGTTTGATAACCTAACCCTGCATAACATTTTTCTACAGCTTATTCAACTCAGACATTTATTTGCTAAATATTTTTAAAACTATTCTACTTCCACTTTATAGTTATGCACGACTTTGTGTTGCTCTTTGTCAAAGAATACCTAATAAAATACATGAGGTTTGCGGTATTTACAGTATATGATATGAGAGACTGTTAAAAGGTTAAATGGGATCTATGGCTTTTGCAAGGCGCTTTATCTATTATAGTACATGAAGTTCAGGTTTATCAGAAAAACCCTTTCAGAGACCAAAAAACAGAAAAAAGAGATTTTTTTTTATTTTTTTAGATTAGTTAAAAACAAATCAAATATATTTCCATGAGAAAGTCTAATTTCCATTCTTGTCCCACACATGACTGACAAAACTTAATCAGAGAGGCAACACTAGCAACAATATAATTAATAATTAACTGCATAAAAGGAATGTTTATAGGCTTAACATTTAATTTCTTTTTAAAATGATATAAAAAATCAGTGTTGTCAGTGTAATCATCGTTTCACTGTAAACCCAGCAGATGGCAATTTTAGGAACAGAGGCAAGAAGTGTAAGAGCAACAGTTACAGAACAAGTGATCTGATTGGTTATTATTCAGCAGTGCAGCAGTGACACGCTGATGCTGGCAACTAGCCTGCATCTCATGTTTCCTCAGAACCCTCTTGGAGAGAAAAAATTAAATCTAATAGTTACTCGTGCTTCCTCTGATTGACTTGTCGTGGGTCTTTTTATTTACTTATTCTCCTGGTTTATGTCTTCAGATGTTAGGCAAATCTTTTTTTCTCTAAATACATTAATGTTGTTTTCAGACTCCCCATAGGGAACAACACACCTTAAAAGTGTCTTGGTGTGTAGTTGCTGACATGCTGCAGTATAGTAAAATATCAGGATGTGGCAGGCTGCAAACCAGCAGAAAACGTCTTTGTGTTTCAGACTTACTGTGCCATCCAACTGAGTCAGAAACAAATGTTCCCTATACAGTATTTCCACTTATCTTTTGTCTTGTTTGCCTTATATATTTTATTCGGGTTATAATAAATAACCCTGGATATTCTGTACTGTATACTTACCTTTCTCTTTATATCCAGGATGCATTTCTTTTATTCTATGTTCTTCATATTTTTCCTTCACAGACATTTAATGCATATTTTAGGCAAGCTCATACAAACAATTCCCACTCTTACATTCCTATTTCCCTGCAGAACTCGCGGTACCAGACATACCAGCGTATGTGGAACTACATGAACTGCAAACTGCCCAGCGTATTTGTGAAAAGCACAGAGGAGGGCATCGCACGTGTACTCAACTCCAAGTACGCCTTCCTGATGGAGAGCACTATGAACGAGTACTACCGTGGCCTCAACTGTAACCTCACTCAGATAGGAGGACTGCTGGACACCAAGGGCTATGGCATCGGCATGCCGCTGGGTGAGCATGTTACAAAATCTGCTTTCAAAAATGCACAAAGATCCATCATGTAAAGACAATGGGGGAATGATAATTTATCAAATTAGAGTGCAGGGTTTAAATGTCATTTTGAGTAAAAAACATAAATTAGGTCAGTGTTTTTCAACCCAGGTGCTCAAGGCACACTGTCCTGCATGTTTTAGATGTTTCCCTGCTTCAGCACACCTGATTTCAGTTGATGGCTGATTACCAGGCTTTTGCTGAACTGCAATTATCTGAATCAGGTGTGTTAAAGCAGGGAAACTTCCAAAACATGCAGGGCAGTGTGCCTTGAGGACCAGGGTTGAAAAGCACTGACCTAGGTAATATAAAGAAAAAAGAGCATCATAGAAATATAAAATCAAATGGCAGAATATTGCAGAAATATGAAAACTTAATTAATTAGTTTTTAGTCATTTAATTATGTATAAATCAATAAATATATAATTCTTAGTATTTTTTAAATATTAAAATAATGTTCAATTTTTCTGTTTTATAATGGCATTTATGTATTTTGTTTCATTTTTCCTTACTTCCCATTTGCGTTTTTTATTTTACTAGTGTCTTTCTGTTCAGTCCTGTGCTTTTATGCCTCCTCTTCAGTATTTGTACTTTGCCTTGGCTATTCACCAAATCTGTTTTTGGAACAATATGATTCCAAAATGAGCATTACTGCAGCATAGTCTTTACTCCTACTATGCCTATATAACCTCAGTTAACATTTTAGATTGTGGTGAGACAATTATGGGCTCTCACTGCCATACTAAAATAGCTCATACATGAAATAAAAGCAGACACAAACAGTGGTAATAATTGAGACATAGACAAATTTGAAAGGAAACTGGGCAAAAAGTGTTATAATAAATAAACAAGTGCTTTACAAAAATAAAAATGTAAATATGGGAACAACTGAACATTTACGTTTTGTTGCACATGGATGGCGTTCATTAGTTTTTACTTTTTGTACTATGTTTCAGACATGAGCTTGAGTTTTTTCAATGTACATTGTATGTATTTTTGGTTATTTCTTTGTTTTTTGGAATTGTATTATTGTTTTAATTAATACTGTATTTATTTATAAATGGACATTTACTTAGCAATACACAATATATTAAAAAACATACCATATAGCACAATCAACAAATACTGGCACACCCCGGATAAGATGTGAAATAAATCTTGAAATAAATTAATCTTTTATTGCAGTAAATATTAGAAAAATGTAATCTACAATTTACTTTTGGGAAAACATCCCCCCTTTTTGTTTTTACTGAAAAGCTAATTTTTGGCAATTCCCATGACATACACCCATTCAATAAGTTAGAATATTGTTGAAAGTTATTTTATTTTAATAATTTAGCTCACTAACTGAAACACATTTTATCGATTAACTGCACCCAGACTGATGTTTTCAAGCCTTTATTTCTGTTAATTATGAGGATTTTCTGCTACACCTAAGAAAACCATGACATTTAAGATTAGAATATTAGTTCAGACCAATAAAAAAAGCCTTTTCTAATATGGAAATGTCTGCTCTTTGAAAGAAAATGTTTCATAAATGCTTAAAGGTTGTTATTTTCAAAAAATACTCTTAATCTGACAAACAATCCTCACTGGAACACATTTTGTAATTTATTGAATATGACTGTAAATATAGCAGAAACATTTTTTATGTTACTACTTTACGTTGTGGAGCGCCGAGGCACTTTTAATTATGGCTTTCCTAGAGTATAGTTTGACATAACATAGAGGCCCATTTCTATTAGCCACTCTCCAAATGGGAAAGTTAAGAAAACATACAATTCAACTTAGGCAGATTTGTTTTGAATTTCAAGAAATGGCTCAACAATGAAAGCTACACACCTGTACTTGCTCATATCTACAGTCAGAGCAATAATAAAGTAAAATCAGCTGGGACTGTGACAAACAAGGCAGGAAGAGTATCCAAGCCAATTTTGCCTCCATGCAGTGAGGAAGATGTGAGGGATGTAAAAGAGATCTCACTGTTAGAAAACTGCAGCAAAGATGTCTTGGAATCAATAAGTCAACACAACAACTATTTTAAAGGCTTTTGTACAAACCTGTATGTTTAGCTTACATTAGATTTAAATTTGAAATATGATTCATAATTTTGTAAATATGAATCTGAGAATATTATTTAATAATTAATATTAATATTTTATCAAATAATATTTCAGTCTGTTAAGGGTTGTCCTGTGAATACCAGCCCATTAAGACGATGGTATTAGGACAAAATAGAAAGGTGTGAGACGAGCTCTGACATTATTGAGCAGCATAAACTCTGCACACACATGGAATGAATTCACACAATTTCTTAAAGTACAAGAATTTATTAACAAAAATAAGTCAACTCAAAGTCAAACATATTTCAATTAACAAACTCTTTACTATGCTAAAACAATCCAACTAAACTACCAAGCAGAATTAAAGAATAACAAAGACTAATGGACTATGTACAATATAAACAAGTTGATTAAAGATGATTGGAAATCATGACCAAAAAGAGTGATGCAACATTACCATGCAATGTTTATGTTTGAGAACCAAGGATTATCTTGAAGAATCTGGAAATTAAGTTAAGTTAGTCTTGGAACCAACTTAGGGAATAATCAGCAACATCTAGACAACCCTTCACAATGCAAGATCAGATCAAATATAATTTTAATAAAATAATGTTTTAAATAATGATCTGCTGAATAAAACCAACCTCCTGGATGACTAATTCTCAACGGTGTCTAATTAACTGCCTTAATTTATTGAAATAATATTTGAAGAAATATTATTAAGGGAGTATTTTGGAAAAGAACCAAATCTTTCTGGAGAAATGGGGCTTAATGGTGTTTACTTAGTTATCAAATCTAGTAAATGATGTTCAGGGACTATTATTCACTAGCTTGAAAACCAACAACCTTTCTTTTGAATAGTCTTTAGTAGCACATGTTCTCTACCGGTTAGCTGTTAAGCTAACAAGGAAGCGGATAGCTTAGCACCAGAATCAACACATACCTTTAAAATACCAGGATTAAAAAAAGGGTTAAAATGCATAAGCGCGGACGGCGTGTTATGAGCAATGTTCTGGTTAAAATCACCCTTTAAATAAAGTTTATCTTAACTTTAAAACATACAAAGAACACAGAACCGGCACGTGCCGTAGCTAGCCTACTAGCACTAAGATAGCCAGGTTCCACAAAACAAAACTTCATAGAATGAAAACGTTCAGATTATTTCATCCTAACTGTTAATCTGCCCAAACCTAACCTCTGACCATGGTGAGGGAATGTTGTCCAAGGGCGAAGTTTGAAGAAGGTATCCACAGTCAACAAGCGGTTAGTTTGGTAGCTAACCTCTGCGTTCGCTCTGTGAACAAAAGAGTTAGCTCCGGAGAGCTGGCGGCTCGTCCTGTCCACTGCGGTTTCTGCCGTCTTCCTTCAGGCCGGGGCTTTTCTCGAACACCAACAGTATTTCATTCTACTTAACTTTGCATATGAACGATGATCGTATGGCTTTGGATCCAGTTGAATTTATGTATTTTTGCCAGCAAAAGACATCAGCGCGCTTTCCTCCCCTATCCGGTCCCTCTGGAAGGCCGCGTGGAAGAGCGATATGTGGGAAGGGTGGGGGTCTTATACGGAAGTGGCATCATGGGAAGTCCTCTGCTACCCCCCTTTTCCCCTTCGAAGTTTTAATGTTGAAATCCATGGCTGTAGGTCCCAACAATATTGATGTTAATGGATAAATTAAGAAATGCCAGGATCAATATTCTGAGCTTCCTCCGTAGGGTGGCCGGGCACTCCCTTAGAGATAGGATGAGGAGCTCGGCCATCCGGGAGAGGTTCGGAGTAGAGCCGCTGATCCTCGAAATCAAGAGGAGCCAGTTGAGGTGGCTCGGGCATCTATACCGGATGCCTCCTGGACGCCTTCCTCGGGAGGTGTTCCAGGCACGTCCCACCGGGAAGAGGCCCAGGGGACGGCCCAGGACACGCTGGAGGGACTATGTCTCTCGGCTGGCCTGGGAACGCCTTGGGCTCCACCCGGAGGAGCTGGAGGAGGTGTCTGGGGAGAAGGACGTCTGGGCGTCTCTGCTGAGACTGCTGTCCCCGCGACCCGGTCCCAGATAAGCGGAAGACGACGAGTACGAGTATGAGGATCAATTTTTGTAATGCTAATTGGTTTAGACCAAAACGTGGTTTCTGCAAGCTACGCTGTGTAACTCACAGAGGGACGAGGAAAAAAATAAAACCATTGTATGAAATCTATAAAATAGAAAAAAAGATTTTCTTTTTCTAAGCATATTTAATCGCAGTATTATTTACCTGCACAGTAACTCCAATAAATTTCAAAAATGTTCTTATGTCTCTTAGTAGGCAGAAGATCACATTTCACATCCACAATTCAATGCCTTAAACTTTCCAAACAAACAAAAGGGTCGAATATGATACATTAACAACTGAACAACTGTCTAAAAAGAAACACATCAAGATGCTCTCATGAATTAATGAGTGTGTGAGCAAGCCTCTTAAAGATTTCTAAAAGAGGCAGCATAAACATGAAGGATTAAGGGGTCTATTCAGGCTTCAAAGGCTACAATCACCTTATGCATTTTTTCCTCTACTAACACGCTTGTGGCTTAAAGGTCACGGATACATCTGTCATGTCTCTGATTAGACTAATGACACATCAATAAAGTATTGAAATTTTTTGTCAGTTTAATGCCACACAACCTTCAAAGTATTTTCTTTGTAACCCTGCTGAGCTTTGCAGTATCTGTGCTGCAGCTTGTAAAGCAAACTGACAGTGTTGCAGCATGAGTTTGTTAGTATAAAAGTGTATTTATTTAGAAATTTACTGTAGGCTTTTAAAGTTTTAAAGAATTATAGACAGAAAAACTACACATTTAATTTAGATTGTAAAAAAAGAGCTATGTTTTCCATTATTCTGGACACATGAATTTTGTTTTGTTCGGTTTTGTTGGAAATGAAAAGAAGCAGTTTGCCATGGGATGTTTGTTATAGATTTTACATCAGTTCATTCCCATCTTGGGGACAATTCACGATTTTGGATACAGAAAGAAAATGAACATAAAATCTATACTAAAAAAATCTGTTACAATTACAGTTAAAAATCTAAATCTTTCAAGATAAAACTCTGAGATTGCCTTAATGTGCACACCCTTAAGCTGACACACACATCTTTTTGGGCATAGGTGTATCAGCATGCCACATCTTAACCTGAAAATATATGCCCGCCCTTCTTTGCAAAAAGCTCAAAATCTGTCAAATTCTGAGACATCTCCTTTGCTCAGCCCTCTTCAGGTCATAGCTCAAATTTTCAATTTAATTCAGGTCTGGGGTCTAATTGAGTCAATTCAAAACTTAATATCCTTTTATTGTTTTGGATCATTCTCATACAGAAAGTTGCTCTTCCTCTTCTGCTTTCCTATTAAGCCTGAACGTTTTGTGGCGACATCCCATGGCATTTAGAACTGTTTATATGTCACTTCACCCTCACTATGTTCCCAGTATCACCTGAAGAAAAACAGCCCCAGAGCATGATGCTGCCACCACCATGCTTCACTGTGGGCTTGGTGTTTTTTTTGCCAAGCATACATTTTGGAATTATATTCAAAAAGTTCAAGCTTGGTTTCTTCAGGCCGTAATATTCTAAACATGCTTTGGGACACTTCAAATGTATTTCTTTCTTTATCAGATCATGCTTCTGTCTTGCCACCCTACCCTATCATCCACACATATTACCAATGCAGTAGGCTGTTGTCACAGCTACTACACAGTCAGTCTTGTCAGTAATTTCTCCAGCTTCATTAATGTTGCTGTAGGTCTCTTGGGACTTTCACTGACCAGTTTTCTTCTTGGCTTTTCATTAACTTTGAGTGATGTGCAGTTTTTGATAAAGTCACTGTTGTGCCATTAATTTTATTAACTTGATAATTACTCTCTTTACTATGCTGCATGGTACATGTAATGACTTCAAAATTCATTTGAATCCTTTTCCTGACTGATACTGTTTGTCAATGAAACTACAGATTGAAATCTCACGGCAGACCATGGGTTTTGTTGTCAATTGTAAACAATAAAAAGGTTCTAAGTCACATTACAGATGAAAAAAACAGGCATTTTAACATGGGTGTGTAAACCTTTTAGGACCACTGTAATTACCGGGGCATCCAGATAATAAATGCAGCCGGATGGACATTCTGAAATTTTAAATGCCAACTCTGCTGGGACATTTTCCACTTTGTACAATTTCACAATGACCTTCTCCGTAATATATCTCAATGTTGCCATTCCTCAGAGAAGTTATGAACTCCTGCTATCTTGAATCAGCCAAGGACTCAGTCATTATTCCAGAAGCTATTTACAGTTGAGAGTAAAGTAGGTCACCTATAGCCCCAGTGAACTCACTGAGAAACGGATTGGGGGACAATCTGCCCAACCAGTTAACAGCTGGTGAGGAAGTGGCACAGAGTGACTGAACATTTCCAACAAAGGACAGAGTGTTAGAAAACGTGCCTGACAGGGATTAATCCCACATCTATCGCTGAAAACTTTACCAACAAAAAGAACGAGGAGCAGGATTAAAAACCTATGAGAAAGACAGAAACCTGAGATCAAAAATGCTAAACAGACACATGTACTTGTTGCTGATTTTTGACATTAGATCATAAAAAAAGCTTGTGTTAGAAATTATTTGATGTGGGAGTAACAAAAAGGAAGTTAATTGCTTTTCAATTCATGCCTATTTCTATTAAAGTTTTTTCACTGTCTAACCCATGAAAGTTGCGTCACCGATTTATTGGTCTATTTTGATGACGGCCCAGTCTTGACTTTCTGCTATGGATGAAGGGAGTGAAGAGAGGGATGTGAAAAAGAATTAAAGAAAAGAAGGAGAAGCATTTCTGTATTCGGAAGAAAACCACGTATCATCAATTTAAGGATATATGGTTTTCTTCAGAACTTGAGGATATTCGTGGGTATGAATACTTTTTAAGGCACTCTGGATAATTCCCATGTTTAACTTGGCCCTATAGATGGGAAATTTCAGGGAAATGTTGAGACTGTAAAGACTTGACATAAATGGGATTTTGAAACAAAGGGCAATTAGGTAATTGTCTAAAGGTATAAAGGAAATAATAAATAAAGCACAGTATTACTGTTTTATTCTTCAGAGAGCATCCTCTGTTAGAAGACAATGCTTGAGCAAATAGTCCAAACAATGCAACTCTTAGTGTTTACTTTTTACTTCAAAGAAGGTAGGTAGCTTTGAAATGTTGAATTTTACTTGTTTCAGTTATTAGTAGTTTTGACTTTGTTCATCCAACCTATTCCAATTTCCAAACAATACTTCACATTAATCTGCTGAAACAGCTGTCAGCTTTTTCATTAAGAGGGGTATGGCGTCTTAAATAAAACTTGCCACTATTATACAGAGCAAAGTGTACCGGAGTCAAAGTCCTTGTTTGTTTGTGCAAACTTGGCAATAAAGCTGATTCTGATTCATGGCTTAATACTTGCAATTTTAAGTAAAATTTCCCTTTTAATCCTCCTGCTCTGCTATGTGGATCTGTCTCGTAACACTTTGATTTCTATTTGAGCTGCAGCTGTACCCCTGTCTCTGACTCTGGATTTAATCTTGTTGTTTATCTCTAATCTTCTCCTTCTACTCACCACAGGATCACTTGTATCCACTTCAAAGCTGGATACAACAATTATGTCTTTTGTTCTTTAGTCTGCTCTCATTTCGTGTTTTTTCCATCTCCTTTTCTGAACTGTTCATTGTCCTGCACCTTTCCAGTGCTGGCTCTAATCTTGTTTCCTTGTCATCTGCCAGGATCTCCTTTCAGAGAAGAGATCACGCAGGCCATCCTCCAGCTGCATGAGAATAACAGGCTGGAGATCCTAAAGAGGAGGTGGTGGGAGGGAGGCCAGTGTCCCAAAGAGGAGGACCACCGTGCCAAGGGTGAGCTGCCTTTCTTCTCTGCTGCCTCATCCTGTCTAATGTCCCTAGAAATAGTTTCTTCACTCTTTACTAGACTGCAGCTAATGGCTGATGTCTGTCCTAATGTCACTATAAAGGGACACCAGAACAATCTAGTTTCCAAAATGTGTTCTGTTTGTCTCAGGTAGTGCGTAAGTGTTTAAGTGTGTGTAAAGTCCTAGCCAGTGTACAAGACTTTATCTCATTGGGTAAAAATAGGATGAGGATTTCTGTACTGTTAATATCAAAGCTTCTATAATTCTGTTTATGGACTAGGTGGTTTTTATTTCTCCTCTGATAATTGGCATTTCATGTGCATAAAGTCGAGACGTGAGTGAGACAGGCCAACATATCTTGTAGAAACAATGGTGAAGAGTGAACCTCCAGGGGCTCAAAAATCTAGAGATTTAGAGACAAGTGTGGGTCAAGTTCCAAAAATATGATTCCACCCGTTGCATAATGCAGGATGACTGCATTTTCTTTCAGACTCATTCCCTCTTCTGCAGACTGTCTGCTGTTATGTATAAGGCTATAAAAACAAAAACATCACATTATGAAACTTTTCCCGCTTGCTTAATTTATTTATTCAATCCATAATGGACTGTAAGGCATTTCTATATTCAAAGTCACACCAAGAAATAACCTGCTGCCTGAAATCATTCGATCTGATCGGCTGGCCCATATGAAAAACTTCCGTTTCTGATTGATGAAGACTGATATTTAACAATTTACACTATCAGTGAGTCAAAATACAGTGTTTTGTAAAAGTTACATTACAACCTGTAATTTAAATATTTTTAATCCTATTTTATGTGATAGATGTTCACAAAATAGTCTTTCTTGGTGAAGTGAAATGAGAAAAGAAAATATATAAAAAGAATTTCAAAAATAACAAAACTGAAAATTGGGCTGTGCATATGTCTCCACCCCCTTTGCTATGAAGCCTCTAAAAGGTTCTGGTGCAACCGATTACGTTCAAAAGTCACACAATTAGTGATATAAAGTCACAGGTTAGTTCTGGATTATCGGTGAGCCTGATGGTGACCCTGTAAATCACTTGGTAATTATCTGAAAAAGTTGTTAGTTTTATGCTACAAGGCTTTGATTTTTGTCTTAAAACAATTTATACCAATCATGATTTTATTCAAATTTTGAATTTAAGATACAAAATAAAAAGTGAAAAACTACATAGCAACCAAATAACTTGGGTGATTGGATACTCAAATGTCTTTATAGCATAGTTCAGGAACATGAACAGAGTACAACAATGATCTTAAAACTAAATAAGTGTTTGCTAATGCAGACCATGCCTATAATTGAAGATAAGATGGAGAAAAGTGGGAACTCTGATGTTCAGCTGGAGATCAGGGCTGCTTTCTGAGGTTGATTGAGGTGAAAGGAGAAGTAGATGTTTAAAAGATGGTGCATATAGGGTAAGTTACTCTTGTTCCTGGAAGTGGTTCAGTTGTGATTTATCTTTTAAAACCATTAATGTTTTATAATTCCACTTAAACAGAGCATGTTGCATTATATCAGACAAAGATAAACAGTTTAATGGGTATTTAATCATTTTGTTCTTCACTTTCTGGTGAATACATATGTTAACACAAACTTTCTGAAGATGAAACCCTACTTGAGAATGTTGGGTTTATTATTAAACTCTTCTCATTTGTAAACTCTGCTCTACATACTCCAATGCAAATGATAAAACCTCAGCAACAGATAAAACAGATTAAAAGGAAGAGAAATAAAATAGTGAAAAAGCATGAAACCTGATTATACTGTGGCATGCTTTAGGTCTGGGCATGGAGAACATTGGGGGCATCTTTGTGGTGCTGATCTGCGGCCTCATCATCGCTGTGTTTGTGGCCATTATGGAGTTTGTGTGGTCAACGCGCCGCTCGGCAGAGACTGATGAGGTATGCCCCCATACCTGCCTTCGCCGACCCCACAGACACACCCCAGTAGGTTCTCATGGCATCCTGCCAGCCCTTTTGATTATGTTTTCTGTGTGTGTTGTATTGTGTGCAAGAAATGGGCAGATTTTATTCCTCAGCTTCTGTCTTTATTTGTTTGTCTGTGTGTGCTCTCTAACGTTCTAGTGTTATGTGTCGATATGAGGAAAATAATTTACAAGTGTGTGACTCTGGACTGAAAAAATACAAGCAGAAAAAACACGCTGCATGGTCTTGCCTGTTTGTGTTGCTGTGCCCTTTAAGTGTTTTGTGTTTGACAGTGTGGCAGCAAGTGTTTGTGAGTTAAATCTAAGAGATTGGATAAGCAATATTGAGAAATGCCAATATTTGCTTGCTTAAAGAAGTAGAGTGATCTTTTTTCCCTGGCATTAAATGTCATGATGTATCTTCTTTTACATGCCTCACATGTACGCTGGTATTCTTCGTTTCCATTACTGGATTACTTGTCAACCATCTCACTGTGCGCCTTCTTCTATCTCTCTGCACCCCATCTCATTCGGTCATCAGTGTCTGTTCTCCAAGAACGAGTACTGTTTCTGTTTATGTGAGCACATGACCTTTTATCAAATTTTTACGACAATGATTGTCTGTGGAGTATACAGGTGGATCACAATAAATTAGATCAGTCAAAATAATTGAAGTCGTCAAAATGTTTATTTCATTATTTCAATTTAAAAAGTGAAACTCTTAGTATATAAGTTCACTGTACAAAGATTTATTTCAAGGATATGTCTTCTAATTTATTTCTGCTAATATTATTAAAAATTGCATCGATTAAAATTGGAAATTTTATTGGAAATTGAATTATTATATTAACCACGAGTCCAGTCCTCAAGAGATATTGTCCTGCAGCTTTTAGATGCATCACTTCTCCAACAACCTAGATGAAATGGCTCATTGCCACGCCTCGGTAGAGGCTCAATGACATGCTGATGAGTGAATTCAGCCATTTTAATCAGATGTGTTGGGTCAGGGATGCATCCCAAAGTTGCAGATTAGTAGCTCTCAAGGACTAGACTTGGGCACCCCTGATATAAACCCATAAAAGAACTTCAGATACAGAAATGTGCTAATTTGCATTGTTGGGTCTGGTGTCTGTTCATGACATTACTCTAAAGAATCTCTATGGGGTTTAGATCCTTGTAGTTTGCTGGCCAATCAAGCCCAGTGTAACCATGGCGATTAAATGAGGTGTAGACCTATCATACTGTGACATCACACGTCCCAGCTCCACCACTCGGTTTTCCTCTGGTTGGCAAAAGAGCCCCACGGCTGTATTAAACACGAGTGTGAAACATAAAAATCTAAGAAGTGAACGTAAAAATCCAAAACGTTGTTGTGCAAATGAATACAGAAAATTGTTTATTAAGAAATCAAATATTCATTATTTTTCTAATGAATACAAAAAAAAACAAAAAGGTGGTTGGAATAAGAAGCATTAGTTAGTAGCAAAACTGTGGCACCTTCAGATAATGCAGTGCGTGTTATCTGGTTTTTCCTACAGGCACATTTTCATTTGTTTACTTTTATCATTTGGTATGATTATGAGTTAGCCCTACATTATAGCGGTAGTGCTTGTTATGTAACATCTGTAAGTGCCAAGTTCACTGCCAATCTCCCTTGCATGAAGTAGACCCCTGATCAGAGGGTGTGGAGTTGGTTAAGGGGAATACAGTATATGTTGTTTACTGGTAAAGGAGGATATATACACACAGCTAATCTTTTATTCAAGGAGTTTCAATTGAGTTTTTTCGATTACACAAACTTATTGCTTATTACTTATGCTTATTAAGCATCAGCTTAATAGCTCTGTTTGTCATGAAAATAATTAACACTGGAACATTAAATCTAAACAACTCTGCAAACCAACTTACCAAGCTTTTCAGTCACTTTGCGCTCTGATGGCAAATTGATCCGTGGTAGCAAGGCAGTCATTGACTCATGAAGCTGGTTAGATATTGTCCGAGATTGTTTTCATGAAAATGTGTTTTCTTGAAGGAACATGTTCACTTTCATAGTCTCCTCTCACGGGTAGAGGATAAAATAATGAAAGGTTTGACACAAAACCTTTTCCCACTTGCTGAGCACATTCCCTAGTACTTTTACAACTCTAAATATGGACCTGGAAATATTTAATAGTTGATTTATCACAATATTCTTTACATTCAATGGTCATTTTTTTCCTTGTTTCAGCTAAGCTTTGCATTGTGCATGCATGGAAATTCAGAAAGTAAACATAAAGCAAACAAAAACTTGCAATTATTCTATTGGTACATCTGGTAGTGTGGACAGGTAACACTTTCATAAGCTAATCAGCAGAGAGAAACAAAGTTTAATAAAAAAGACATCACTCTGAGTTAACTAATCTACTGTATATATTTTTCACTTTTTGAACTGACTTACTGAAATAAAATTAAATATTTCAATGATATACTAATTTACAGAGATGCAGTTGTATGTACATTCATCATGTGTTCAAATAACAGTAGCCATGCTGTTTGAAGGATGAAAGAGATTTGTGGACTTTAACATTGTCTGACTTTTTGTGAGATTTGTCCACATGAGTTTGCAGGCTGCCTGTTTGTTCATTGTGCCGTGATGAAGTGTCCATATTTTAAAGAACATTTTGGTGTTCTTCATGTTTAGATTGTAATAACTCTCTTTCCTATCCTCCCATCTCTATCCATCTTCACATCCTCCCCATCACCTCTTTGTTCCTGTTTTAAAACATCTCACCGTTTGTCGATGTGTGCCTTCTCATCACCTACAACTCTTTTGTTTGCTGCACCCTCTGTGATTTTCTGCTTTGGTGCTGCCTCCTTTTTGAGCTTTTTTGATTTTGCTTTAAATCTCATTGTTTTTTTCTTCTGCTTTATTTTTGTATTGCCTTACCACTGCCCTGTTGTGCTGCCTGCCTACTTTGTGTTTTTGGCACCTCCCCTTCCTTTGCTCCTATTCCCTTCCCTTCCCTTCTTTCCTTCTTCCCTGCTCTGTTCCTTTTATGCACTAGGTGTCTGTTTGTCAAGAGATGATCACCGAGTTCAGAAACGCCGTCTCTTGTAAGAAGAGCTCACGAATGCGCCGCAGACGGCCCCTGAGCAGTTCTGCAGCCTTACGACACCCTACCCGCATTGCTCTCGGAGCCCCCCGGCCTCTGCGCCTGGTCCGTGAGATGCGGCTCAGCAACGGGAAGCTGTACAGTGGAGCTGGCCCCCTGACTGGCGGAGCAGGAGGGACAGGACTGCCCGATCTGGGTCCTGGGCCCCAAAGGATCCTTGATGATCCGCTTGGAGCAAACACCACCCCGCCTCCACCGGCCCCCACGCCTGTGATGCTGCCTGCCCGCAGCTGCAGCCACGTGAGGATCTGCCAGGAGTGCAGACGGATCCAGAGCCTGAGATCTGACTGCAGTTTCGGATCAACATCAACAAGAATACCACCCTCATCTGCCCCCCTGCCCCGGCTGCCTCCACCCCCACCCCCGTCCTCATCCAACACAGACAGCGAGGGTGGAGGGGGGACCAGTCCAAGGCGGCTACGCCACAGCCCTCTACCTCAATCACCTTGTCGCATTTCCCCTCCACCACAGAGCAGCAACAACACAGACCTGCTGGGAGACCAAGAGGGAGTGTAGGAGTGTGGGTGGGGGTTGAGGTGGAGGGGGTGTGAGAAACTCAGATGAATGGGTGTTGAGGTGGAAGAACACAAGATGTAAAGGTTTCTCCAGTTTACCCTGAGGCGTACAAATACACAACCGACTGCGTGATAGTCAAATATTAGGCTGCTCAGAAGAACTGCACTTTACTGAAGGATGGCTTCCTCTCCTCTCACTTCTCCTTCAGACTACGCTGTACTGGTTTTCTTTTTCAGAGACTGTGCTAGAGGCTAACTCACCCTTTTGGTAAAACTGAAGCCTAACTGAAGGACAAACTGTGTTCGTATTGGCTTAAAAACTGCAACAAAAAAAAACTTTCAGAGAATTATTTACTGTTGTTTTTTTCTTTTGTTGTCTTTGTTTTGTTACCATTGTTCTAAGTGGGAATAAATACAGACTATGTATAACACCTTGGTGGATTTTAACATTCTAAGTAAACTGACAACAGCTAATGTTTTCCAAAAGTTTGTGTCTCTCCCTGAGCTCTGAAGCTGCTCTTTGGATGGTACCGTGGAAGTTTGCTAAAATCACTCAAGAAAGCATATAGTGGCTAACAGTTACAAGGTTTACACACTCCTGTTAAAATTCCAGTTTGTTTTAGACTGAGACCATGATAAATCATTTCCAAACTTTCTCCACCTTCACTGTGACATTTATCCTAAAAAGAAACAAATCTGTTACAGTGAAAAATAAGATATAAAAGCTAAAAACAGGTTCGGTAACCTAGCTGCATAAGTCTGCAAACTTCTATGCTAATACTTTGTTAAGACTTAAGTTCAGCACTCAAACTTGTTGCAAAATTTTGTTGTTGCTCCCCCATTTTTGTCTTGATTTCTCTGATTACTCCCACGACATGTGTAGAAAGTCTCTGTTAATCTGTATTATACTTTTCTAAAAAGTTAAAAATAAATAACTAAATATTTGCTGAATTCCAGTCCTCCCTCCTCCACCTAAGTTTGTTTAGTCCAACTCACCTGTGTACCACTGTCTGAGTTGGAAATAAAAGCTGCTTCGTCTCAGCATGATCTTTTCAAACAGACATCCATGAGGAGGAAAAGTAAATAAATCTGAGTCTGAATCAGCTGTTGAAGTCTTATAGCAAAGCTGCATCTCTTGTTGTGTACTGAATGTTTCCAACAACACTGTGCTGAAGGGACCACGGAGGAAATGTGACATGGGTCAGTCCCGCCTATTTAATGCTTCCTAAATAACATCCTTTACCATTTTCAAATAGTTTTACATTGGTTTTGTCAAATGATGAACTCTAAATAAAACTGCAATTACTTCTATATCTATTACTATTTGAAAATGCTGCAATATGACAAAATTAAATTGTTATCAGAAAATGTCATAGCTTCACATAGAGTAGCAAACATCAGCATTCTTTCAATCCATTGGAACCTGACCTCTGGGGTGGTGCTTTCCTAGGTGCTAGACTGTCACTTTGAGTTAGTTTTAAATGTAAAAAAAAATATTCAAAGATGCTGCAGTAGAATGGTCTCACATTTAAACAACATGTTTTATTTTTATTAAGTAAGGCTTTCTGATGACAAACTGACTTGAATTTTGATTAGATTTGATCATTTATCAAAATCAATACACAACTGTAAAAAATGCTCGATGATGTTATTTACTAAATGTTCAATGAGTCTGTGGTGGTATTCCATGATAAAATATAATTTTAGATATATTTCAGTGTAGATAATGTACAGGGTGCATTTATGCACCATGAGGTTGGTGTTGTAGTCATAAAACAAGTAGAACCACAGTGACCCAATATCAGGTGGGTAAAACTGTCAGGATTTGTGCAACGGAGGACCCCGGAATGCAGACAAGCAGGCACATAACAGTAGGTGAAAATATTTAATCTTTAGAAAAAAACAAAAACTGACTCAAAAGAGGAGGCAGGAACAAAACAATAAACAGGCAGGAAAAACAGACAAAGCATGATCTGAAAAACGAGGTGACATGATCTGAAATGTTTCCGCGAGGAATGAACAGAACAGAATTGTATTTATGGAGCGTGAACCAGGTGAAGCAGGGAGACAGATTAGCTAGGTGCAGGTGAACCGAATAAAGTTGATTGACAGGCGAAAACAAAACATGGCTAGAGCAGAACGTAAATCCAAGGATACAAATAATAGAAATACAACTAGAAAAACATGAAACTAAAGCATAACCAGATCCAAAAAACCTAACTTGACAAAACATGAACAAGAAGACACACTTTTGTATGTATTTAGCATAGATACCCAATGAATAGTTTTCAGGTAAGGGAGGGATCAAAAAGATTTGTCAGCATGAGCTCTCAGTATGGGCAGCTGACACAGTTGTGAGTAAAAACTAATTAGAAATCAAAGCTGTTAATTAGCGGTTTGTCAAATGACAGCATTGATGGCTTCATTCATGTCACATGTCTCTGTCAGCCAATACATTTTTAAATTACTTGTCTGCTGATTTTAATATGCTGTTTAGATGCATTGATGCATTTAATGACTGAATGTAAATTTGTAGTCTTATTTTTATTTGTTTATGGTGTGTGCTGTTGTACTTCCTCTCTTCCTCTTTCTTATTTTTCCTTACACAAAATGCTAAAAAAAAAAAAGTTTGGCTCGGGCCCTACCCCAGTCCGTGGACCTTGATCTGATCTATTCTTCATATGAGAGAATAAGAAGTAGGGCTTCAAGACAGAAGCCTTTCCTGTAATCCCTGTAAGCTTTGACTCAAAACCTTCAGGTGTCTGCTAGAAAGCTGAAGATGAAGGAAAGCAAAGTTCGGAAATGCTTTGGCAAAAGCCAAAAATGACCAGATCTCACAGGTGAATATGTGGTATGCTGGTAAATATCTACCAAAGAAAACAGGATGCTGAAATAAAAAACGGCATTTCAACAAAGCATTAGTATGCACACTAATGCAATAGGGTTATTGCACCTTTGTAGGTTTTACATTTCTCACCCTAACAGATTTGTTTGGTTTTCAGTTACACTATACAAGATATACTGTATGTCAAATTAATGAAGGAAAAAAGTTTGGAAAGTGTTTATCGGGATCTTAGTTTCTAAAGTCTTTAAAACCTAGAATTTTACTAGGTGTGTGTATGCTTTTCAGAGTCACTGTATTACAAATACTAGCACAGAAAAGTGTTGGCCTCCTCATCTTTGCAGTGTGTGTATTACGTGTGTATCTTGTAAGTCTGTCCTTAACTGCTCTAACTGAACCATGTAATCAGCTTCTGCAGATTTGTTAGATTATTGGATAGCTACAAAAAGAGAAGAGAGAGCAACCAAAAACCCTTGAAATGTTAAGTTAATGTGCCTCATTATTCCGAGTAACATTCACCAAGCCTTATCTTTTTTTTTAGCATTTGTTCAAACAGCTTAGATGAGACTGACTAGGCGACCCAGTGAAACACGGCAGAGAAGAACTGAAATAAAAAAAAAATGGGAAGAGCCATGGAGTAAAAACGACACTTTTAAATTTAAATGAGAAATGTGTCCCTTAGCCTCTTCCATCATTTCGTCTGTCCTGATCTGATAATTCTAGGTATCTTTTAAGGCCCTAGTTAATGTGCCAGGAGGCTGTAGTTTCAGCCTTGCTCACTGATCAACACACTAACTTGGCCGTCCACATAAGTAACTCCTGCCAGAGTGATACACTCAACTCAGTCTTGTCAATAGTGTTTCAAGCGTTTGATCACCTAATTAGTCCCCTCTGTGGCGAGGGACTCATTTAGGAAGAAACTTCCACATGATTCACAAGAAATATTTGTTTTCACTGTGGTTGTGAAGGGCAACCTATTTCTAAATATGAATGTTAGCAGCATTAATCACCAGTAATACCCGTGTATAATTTCTGTTTTATAGATGTGGTCACCTTTATTCACACCGCTAGTAAAGATGATTAAAAAGAAATACAATAGTCTTTTTCTGCAAATCCCACCCTTAAAATATTAGAAAAATCCAACCTTTAATTTTAATACTTTTTTCAGTAAGGGAAATAATCTAAGTTAAGAAATAATTGTTTTAACAACATCAATTGTGGCACATTTTTAGAACCTTTAACAATCTCTAAAATAAATTTGTAACTGAAGCATTTTTTTAAATCATGCTTTAGTTTTTAACTGCTCTAGGCTTAATAATGATGCTAAGATTGATCTCTATGTATGTTATTAGTAGAAAACAGAGGATGAATTTGTTGGAAATCAATCAATCAATCAATCAATCAAAAAAGTTTTTTATAATGTGCTTTAACATACCATAAGGTAGCCAAAGTGCTGCACAGGTGAATAAAAAATAAGCAGTAAGCAATAATGACTGGCCTACTAACTCAGGAGTTAAAAGCAAAACAATAAGTTTTGAAAATACATTTAAATCCATTAAGAGTTCTGGTAGACCTCACAGAATGAGAGAGACAGCTGCAGAGTTTAGGAGCTGCAACTGAAAAAGGTTCTGTCTCCTATCCTAGGAACAACAAAAGGCATTTGATCTTCAGATCTCAGAACTCTACAAGGATGATAGCTATGTAGGAGCTCATAAAGATAAGGAGGTACCAGACCTTTTCAACATTTAAAAAAGAGTAATATTTTAAAAACTATTGTAAAACAAATAGGCAACCAGAGAGGAGAACGCAATATTGGGGTAATGTTCTCATATCATCTTGCTCCCATTAATAGCCGGGCAGCTGGAGACGACGGAAGGGTGACAGGCCAATCCCACTTGCAGTAATCCAGTCTAGAAAAGATAAAGGCATGAATGCTCCTTTCAAGGGCACAATGAGGATAAGGCTTGACTTTGCTAATTAGCCTTGGATAATAAAAAACAGACTTCACAACTGCACTGACCTGTCTGTCAAATTTGAAGTTATTTTTAAAGATGACCCCGAGATTCATAATAAAAGGACAGTCAGATGAATCCAAGGAGCCAACAGTGCTGCTGCAACCTGTCAGCAGGCCAGTGTGCCCAAATACAGTGACCTTTGTTTTCTTTTTAATTAAGCTGAGGAAGTTTAGCTCTATCCATGTTTTAAAAATCTTTTAAGCAATTCTGCAAAGTCTCTATAAAACCTCCACAGAACATTCCTGTGTGTTAACTTCAGGGTGCTTGTTCCACAAAAATGGGGGAGGGAAGGAAAAGCATGCTCCTCAATGATTTTTCTTGTAGCTGCAGGAAGACCAGCGCCCATTGATGGAAGAGCACAGGGTTGAATATACCAATGCAACTGGTCAGAGAGGTAGGAAGGTGCCAGACCATTTAGACCCTGGCAGGTAAGTAGCAAGACCTTAAAATCTGCTCCAACATGACAAGACAACTAATGAAGAGATGACAATTCTGGAATAACGTGCTCATTTCCCAGTTTTGCTGAAAATATGAGCAGTTGCATTCTGAACCATCTGCTTACCTCTAGAACGTTTTCTCGGTAAACCAGAAAGGAGAGCATTGAAATATTCAATACACAAATGCATAGATAAGAACCTCTGCATTTTCAAAAGATAAAACTTTGATTTTAACTCTGATTTTAACAATGTTCCTCAGGTGATAAAAGGCATTGTATGACATAACTGTCAATTTTCAAGGTAAGGTTTTGGGACAAGTAGTGAATTTTTTAAGGTCCAAAATCCATCAAATCTGTCTTAGCAATAAAAAGCAGGGAGTTATTAGATAACCAATCCTGATTGCAGACAGACAGGCTTCAATTTTTGACAAGTCAGCACAGTTGTCAGTGGTTAACAGCACATTTAACTGCAGGTCCTCGGCATAGCAATGAAAGGTTACATTAAAACAACATAGAAGAAGACCAAGAAGCAGCAGATAGAGAGAAATTAGCAATGGGCCAATCATAGACCCTTGAGGAACCCCATGCCACAAAGCGCAGGTCTTTGAGAGATCATTTTTAAAACTATCACTCTGGGATTTTCCATACAGATAAGATTTCAGCCCTGGGAGTACATTTCCTGTAACTCTGATAAAGTGTTCAAGTCTATCCAAAAGGCTACATTGTCAAACGCAGCACTTAGATCTAGCAGCAGTAAAGTCGAAGTACGATCGTTGTCTGTATTTACCAACAAATAATCACTTTAACTAAAGCTGTTTCTGTGGAGTGGTTAGATCTAAAGACAAGCTAAAATGGCTCAAACAGATTGTTTGTTGTCAGGTGGTCGGTAATCTGCTTAGAAACAACTTTTTCAAAGACCTTAGACAGAAGCGATAATTGTGAAATGGGTCTATAGGCAACAGAGTCAACGTCTGATCCAGGCTTCTTCAAGATTGGCACTACCACAGCTCATTTTAAACAAGCTGGGGAAGACTCCAAGTATTTATTAAAAACAGAATATAAGGTCCTAATACTGACCACAATTCCTTTATGGCCCAGGATGGCAGAAGGTCCTAAGGGACAAGTTGTACATCGAGATGCATTAATGACCGTAGCTAATCCAGAAACACCTTTCACTCTCATGCTCATGTCTAGTTCTCTAACCAAGTCTTGTTTTTTTTTTATCATGCCATGCCTGTCTCGCCTGCCCGTCCGTTGTTTTGTTCCTGCCTCCTGCTGAGTGTGAGTTTTTGTTATTAAACCTTTTTTTTTCACTTACCATCACGCTGCCTGCTCGTCTGCATTCTGGAGTCCAATTCCAAGTAAACCGTGACAGCAAATGATTGATTTAGCCTCAGTAAGTTGAGACACTATGTTGAATAAAAGTTTAGAATTATGCTTATGACTCATAATGAGATAAGAGAAGTAGGTTGCTTTTGCTGTGGACATTAATTACTTAAAAAAGGATAAAGTGTCATGATTAGGGGTTGTTTGGTTTTTGGTTTCTGGTTTTTTCTTATGTTTTTCACAGTTAAGGTTTTGACTTGTTCTTTTGTTATTATTCTTCTTAGATTGAATCATGCTTCTGTTATATTCCTGGTTCATGCTTTTGTTTTGTTGTCTTGTTCATGTTTTGTTTGTATATTAGAGTTTCTGTTTTTGCCACAGCCACATTTTGTTCTGTCTGTCAATTAAGTTTATTCGGTTCACCTGCTCCATGTTAATCAGCTTTGTTTTCCACCTGTACCATGCTCCATTTATACACTCCTGTTCAGCTGTTCTTCGTGGAAACATTTCTCATTTTCATGCCCATGTCTTTTTCTCATGCTCATGTCTTGCTCTCGAACCAAGTCTTGTCTTTTTTGATCATGCCATGCCTATCTTGCCTGCCCGTTGGTTTTGTTCCTGCCTCCTGTAGTGAGTGAGTTTTTCTTTTTTGTTAATAAACCTTTGTGCACTTACCATCACGATGCCTGTTTGTCTGCATCTTGGGGTCCAATATCTCACAAGTCATAACACAAAGTGTATTTCCAAGCCTGTAGAAATATTTCTAATCTAGAACATCATCAACAACACTGGCTTTTCTACAGATTGACTTCGTGTTCATGAGTTCCCCATTAGGCCAGGGCATAGAGTTCTGTTTTAGGCTTTTTAAGATCTTTACAAGAGCCAGAGACCAATAAATCAAGAAGTGAATGATTCAAGTTCACAAACAGAGTGTCCACACATACTTCCTGGAAAAAAATGGAATCCAACACATAAGGAAGGCATAGGTCAATTTGAAGCAATGCTTCAGGGCTAATATAATGAGATGATCTATTGGGCATTTTTCCCCTCTCGGAAGTCAGGGGTAAAGGCAATAAAACATGAATGATCTAAAATAGGTAAAACAAAGGTCAAGAGTGTGGCCCGGACACAAATATGAAAAAAAAAAAACTGTAAAAACCGTTTACAAAATGAAATGTGTCAGACAAGAGGAATCATAAGGATTCAAGAGAGAGTTCAGAGAATTAAAAAGAGTTTGATATTCCCAGATGCAAAACTAGAAATAAAATGGGTCTTAGTATTTTTGACAGCAGCCTGATACTCAATTAAACAGTTTTTTTTATCATCTCCAAAGAAATGTGAAGCCTGTTTCTTCCATTTTCTCTCAGACAGTGACAGGTGCGTCTAAGCGCATGAGTGTGTTCAATGAGCCAAGGCCCTGTAGCTGTTTACAGCGTTTAGTCTTAAAAAGAGCAACAACATCTAAGATATCTGTACAAACAGAGTTAAAATCCTCCAGGAGCCGATCAACATTTCCATGTCGGTGGAACTTCAAAGAGGGAAGCTCAGGGTCTGTAAAAGCAACCGAATAACGAGATGCCATCTGTGTGTTCTTCAGGCAACTGGACCACACAGGCGCATGAGCCAGGTGAAAGCTTTAAAAGATTGAATTCAAATAAAACAAGTAGATGATCAGAAATACCGGAATCATGAATCTCCTTAACATCTCCATGCAAACCAAAAGTTAAAAGCGAGTCACGAGTGTGTCCATTTTTCATGTTGGACTCTCACTAATTAAGCTAACTGATTTGTTAGCGGCTTAATCTCACAGCACATATTAATGTTAAAATCTCAAACAATCGAAATCCCATCATAATCTAAATAAATCAAAGACAAGTCCTGAAAAAGGTCATTAATGAATTTGGGTGGTCGGTAGATCACTACATGGCAGCCCAGTACATGGGATTCACATTTTAACTCCACAAGCTGAACCTCGAAGCTGAAAAAAATATTAGCTGGAAGCTGCTGATACAACAAACAGGATCAGAACATGACAGTGACTCCTCCACCTTCACTTGTGGTTTGCCTTTTGTTCTATGTCTCAATAATGGTAAAAAAAATAAATAAATAAATTTAGACCGGTCTACATCTCCCAATAAAAAGTTTCATCCCTGCAGCACCAATTTAATGTTTGACTCAATAGTTGTGTTTGTTTATTGCACTAAATAAATCATTTTTGTTACATTTCTCTGTATACAGTCTATATTTTGGTTCCTAATAAAACTTTAAAAAAAAGTTATACTATCATCACAATGAACAAAAGCTGAAAATGAATAGGAATAAGCGGGAAGAAAAAAAAGAAGGATCTATGCATCGTTTTATGTCGATGGTAGCATGCTTTTTTCTGCACAAGTGAAGCTCGTTATCAGTTGTTACTCCATGGCGGCTACAACTGCTCAGCAGCCTGTTGTAGCCAGTTGCTGTGTGTAGTAACAGATTCAGCTAAATTTTGCAGAGACTTGCTTTCTCAGAAAGTGGCTGTCAGTTTAGCAAAAATGAGCTGGATTTGGTGCTAGGTGCTTTTTGGAAAAAGGGTCAATTAGAGGGTCTGAAAAGGCACCCGATATGTAAAAAAGTGCTTATTTGGCAAATGTACAAACCTCTCCACAAACTCCTATATACAAACTGCTTTACAGCTCTGGTTGTGGTGGCCAATAAAATTCCAGGGGTAACTGGTGCCACGCCCAAACACTCCTGTTGCTACGCCCCTAGAGCCTGGTCCACCACTGCTCCAAGAACAACAGGCTGGATCCAGCGCAAGGAAGAAAAATAACTGACAAGATCGAAAATGTCCTTCAGACGATTTCAGGAGAGCCCTAATCCTCACCAGAACACCACCTCGCTATTCCCGTCTCCATGAACGCTTTCGTTGCGGGCAGCTCAAGGGTGTGTTACGCAGGTAAGCCAGTATGTCGGTGAAGAGTTTGAGGCTTTATCCTTAGATGCCCATTTTAAACTTGACTCATGGTAATGTCTAATGTGTAAGAAGGCTTGGCGATCTTAAACCAGAAGAACAGACACATCATAATAGCTGATTAAAAATGGCAAAACAGCAATTAACAAACCAACGGGTAGCCGCAGATGCTGGCGAATCATCATTATTTTCCTACAGAAAGCAACCATGCCATCTGTTAAGTGTGGTTAATGATCTGTGATGCTGTGGGTCTGTTTCTCTTCTAAAGCTCATGGGAACCTGGCATTATACAGTCATTGGCCACTTTATTAGGTACACCTTGCTAGTACCTGGTTGGACCTTTTTTGCCTTCAGAACTGCCTTAATCCTTCATGGCATAGATTCAACAAGGTACTGGAAACATTCCTGAGAGAGTTTGGTCCATATTGACATGATAGCATCACACAGATGCTGCAAATTTGTCAACTGCACATACATGATGCAAATCTCCCGTTACGTCACATCCCAAAGGTGCTCTATTGGATTGAGATCTGGTGACTGTGGAGGCCATTTGAGTCCAGTGAACTCATTGTCATGTTCAAGAAACCATTCTGAGATGATTCGTGCTTTATGACATGGCGTATTATCCTGCTGGAAGTAACCATCAGAGGATGGGTACACTGTGGTCATAGAGGGATGGACATGGTCAGCAACAATACTCAGTTAGGCTGAGTATTTTTTAAATGGTACTAAGGGGACCAAAGTGTGCTAAGAAAATATCCCCCACACCATTACACCACCACCACCAGCCTGAACCGTTGATACACGGCAGAATGGATCCATTCTTTCATGTTCTTGATGCCAAATTCTGACCCCACCATCCGAATGTTGCAGCAGAAATTGAGGCTCATCAGACCAGGCAAAGTTTTTCCAATCTTCCATTGTCCAATTTTGGTGAGTCTGTGCAAATTGTAGCCTCAGTTTCCTGTTCTTAGCTGACTGGAGTGGCACCGGGTGTAGTCTTCTGCTGCTGTAGCCCATCCACCTCAAGGTTCGACGTGTTGTGCGTTCAGAGATGCTCTTCTCCATGCATTGGTTGTAACAAGCTGTTATTTGAGTTACTGTTGCCTTTCTATCAGCTTTCTAACAGTCTGCCCATTCTCTTCTGACCTCTGGCATCAACAAGGCATTTGCGCCCACAGAACTCACTGGATCTTTTCTCTTTTTCGGACCATTCTCTGTAAACCCTAGAGATGGTAGTGCGTGAAAATCCCAGTAGATCGGCAGTTTCTGAACTACTCAGACCAGCCCGTCTGGCACCAACAACCATGCCACATTCAAAGTCACTTAAATCACCTTTCTTCCCCATTCTGATGCTCGGTTTGAATTGCAGCATATCCTCTTGACCATGCATTTAGTTGCTGCAATGTGATTGGCTGATTAGAAATTTGCGTTAACTACCAGTTGGACAGGTGTACCTAATAAAGTGGCCGGTGAGTGTATATTCTTTGAAATACCAGAAAATTTAACATAAAAATCAGGTGGCCTCTGCCAGAATTCTGAAAAATCAGTGTTAATTTCGTTGCCATTTTTTTTTATAGTTGTCACTGATGGCCTTTTTCTTCCAGATGAAAATTAGACAAAAAAACTAAATGAAAACTCATGCTGACAAACTAATACAATGCCAAAAATGTTTGACCATTTTGTCAACTTATAAAAACGAGACAGAGATGAAATCCCATCAGATCAAACCTTTGTCATGTGAGAGGGCGAGATGAGTTGGAAAAATTCCTAGTCAGTCGCAATATTTATATTCCATGCACATCCTTTTTAAGATTTCTGGTATTTAAAACTTTAATAAAAAAGCAGATCCATATAAAGTCATTTTAAATTACATAGGTTAATCTGTGTCTGTATATTGCACAATATAGCTTTAATTCACTTCCATCTCAGAATAAATATTTCCCCTAGGTGTAAAGAAATATTTTTTTTTAAAGATGAAAGAGGGCCTAAAAATCTAGTCTTCTATGATGTCATGTTTCATGTAACTGCATTTATGGTAAATAAGATTAATTAAAATGTGGTAAGATTTAGTAAACTAAAATTATGCAATAACTAAAATGGTAAATGGCCTAATTTATTTGTATAGTGCTTTATCAAGTCCCCAGAGACCCCAAAGCGCTTCGTACTACATTCAGTCATCCACCCATTCACACACTGACAGTGGTGACTACATTGTGGTCACAGCTGCCCTGGGGCAAACTGACAGAAGTGAGGGTGCCATACAATCAGCACCACCGTGCCCTCTGACCACCATCAGTAGGCGGGTGAAGTGTCTTGCCCAAGGACAGAATGACTGAGACGGACAGAGCAGGGGTTCGAACTGGCAACCCACAGGACAAACCCCTACCACCATCACCAAGGTCGCCCCTCACCGTGGTTATGAGGGGTTGGGGAGGCTGTTCATCATCCAGCTGTGAAAATGATTTGTCTGCAGCAGTGTTGTTTGTGTCAATGTCCCAACAATGCCAGAACCAAAGATTTCCCAGCAGAACTTTGCACTACACTGAGGTGATCAATATTATTTACTTTGTCTGTCTGACTTCATTGTTGTAGTTGATCTATATATGGGCACGTTTCTTAAAGGGAATACACCAGTGTGTTTTTATCTTTTTCACCTTTCACTTAAATAACAACACACTTAAGGTCACTGCAAATGAGTTGTGAAGAACTCATTTCCACCTTATTCACACCAGATAGTTGTAAAATATTTAGAAGGTAACAATTTATGCATTTGTTGCTGTTTAAGAAACAATGAAGGCTAAAGCGTTTAGTTTTTATACCAATAACACTTAACAGATATTTTAATAAACTCAATGTTGTCTCATTAATACATCACAGAATTCTGAATCACTTCAATCTTTTTTCTCCCTAGGAGATGTTTTTCCGTACCTGAAAACTATCCTCTGCCTCTATTTTGGCCTGTTTCATTGGTGCCTCACAATGACTGTTTTGTGGTGCATCCTGTTATTCAAGTTGTGTTACCAGCTACGTTTCATCCCTGTCGTGAGATTGGCTCATGATGAGACTGGACATTGGGTTGTCAGAAAAACTTATGATCACATTTTGCGACTCTTTTTTTGATCACGTATAAAGAGAGATATTGCTGCTTATATCAAGACATTTCATTTGTGCCAGCTTGTGGAGAACCTAACGAGAGAATGCCTCCTGCTCCTTTGATTCCAATACCAGCTGTCAGTGAACCTTTTGAACACCTCATTATTGATTGTGTGAGCCCATTGCCTTGTTCTAAGTCTATACCTTTTAATGGCTGAGTGTCAGAATACTCATTATCCAGCCCAATATCCATACAAACGAAATCTGCAACAGCAGTTGCTCATAGTTTATTTCGGTTTTTGGTATTCTGAAAATTATTCAAACTGATTAAGGGTAAAACTTTTATTTGCATTTATTTGCTCAGGTGTCGAAACAAGCAACAGCAAATCATCTGCCTGTCATCCAGAAAGTCAGGATGCTTAAAAATGCTTCCATCAGACACTCAAGTCATTATTGCATTCTTATTGCACTCAGTTGAAGAAAGACTGCGAGGAAAATTAGCCCTGGTTGATGTTGGCAGCTTGAAAAGTGACGCAAGAAAGCGCTGGGTTCAGTATAAATGATCTTGTCTTTGAGCAAGTGCGCAGTCCAATCCTAGTGTTGGCTAATCAATGTAGAGAAACAAAGCCTCTTAAAATGTCATTGACAGATTGTAATTAGCAAGAGAGCTGGCAAAACTAAATCTAATTTCTGCACGCAACCACATGAAAATAATAAAATAATAAATTATGTGGAATATTTTCTTTAAATTTATGTCTCAGTCGGTTTTTTTTGTTGTGGCCAATGAGCCGGGTCGTGACACAATTAATACATAATTACCTCAACTTCAGTAACATCTGCTAAAAGCTACAGCACACAACTGTTTTATTTTGCTCTTGTAAATGGGATAAATTTTGTGTTAAACATGAAAAAAAGTTTTAGTAGCTACATCTTCCAAGCTTAGTGGGTTTTTGCATTAAAACTGAAGATGGATGAGATCAGTTTTAGGTCAAATCTGTAGGAGATCATAAATATTTAAATAGATTTACATTTACTGTAAATGATGCAGGATGCGATGGACAAAAAGCTCTGGATGACTTAAAGTCCAAAGGTTGTTCTTGTTGATCTTGTGCAAATTAGAAGTAGATTAGTTTTAGAAATATAAAAATAAACTGCAGTTTATTTACTTCCTTATATATTTCTTATCTTTTACTTAAATTTTAGATTAGCAAACAAATTTAAAATCAGTAAAAAGATAAATTGAGTAAATATGAAAATTGGTTTTCAGAGGTAATAAAATTTAAAAACTACTTCCATCATTCACTATGATTATCTTTGTATGACATGTATGTGCCACAAACAATCAAACAGAACAAATCTGTTTGTGGGAACAATACTTTTTTTCACAGCACTGAACATACAAATCCTGAGCTGACCTGAATTTAAACGTACCCCAGCAACATCAAACCGCCTTTTTTAGCTACAACCCCAGATATTTTGTCTTATTAACTGTATGTTTCCAAAAATATTGCTCTGATAAAAACACAAGCAGTTAGCCTGATATTCTTCCTCACGAATAAATAACTCTCCTAAAAAATGCAGCATTGCAAATGATGCATTTTGCATTGAAGATGATTTGTTGACACCTTTGTGCTGAAGATAATGAATGATAACATTGTTTGCCCACGTTATGCCTTTCTCTGAATGATCATTGTCAGCAGAAGCAAGCTGGATTCTTTGTTTTCTCTTCAACTTTGTTTACTTCTGCTTTTGTGTCCTGAATGCTGACGAGGCAACCAAAGCTAAAACGTTTCCTCAAGTCATCAAAGTGTACACACACAAACAAAAACACTCTGATCCACAGTATCTGTATCTCACTAGTCTTTGTCTGGATTGTAAAAGAACACCAGTTGTTCCCCATGTTTGCAAATTTGTCCCTAGATTTGGTTTAGATGATTTCTTCAAACAACTGAACAATATAACCTTTAAGCTGGTTACTGTCAGCTTTGAAGCATTATAGAGGCGCAGAGTATGAGTCTAAAGGTTGCTGGTATGAATCTCAAAGGGGAGATAAAGGTTGAAAAATGAATAAAAACAGGTGTCTGCTTGATTACTCCACTGAATGAAAAACAAACAAAAACATTTCTTAACTTTTATTTTCCTTTTTCATATTTTATACTAGCACTAAATTGATTGTTAAAAGTCAGTCAGTCAGTCATTTTCTATAACCGCTTATTCCATAGTGGGTCACGGGGGAGCTGGTGCCTATCTCCAGCAGTCTATGGGCGGGAGGCGGGTTACACCCTGGACAGGTCGTCAGTCCATTGCAGGGCAACACATAAACAACCAAGCACACACTCATTCATACACCTAAGGGCAGTTTAGAGAGACCAATTAACCTGACAGGCATGTGTTTGGACCGTGGGAGGAAGTCGTAATACCTGGTGAGAACCCACGCATGCACGGGGAGAACATGCAAACTCCATGCAGAAAGAAAGCCGGGAACCCAGGACCTTCTTGCTGCAAGGCAACAATGCTACCAACTGCGCCTATGCAGCCGAGATTATGAGAAGTGATTAATATATTACAATTATTATTATTTCTCTTAAAAAGCTTGAGGCTCTTCTGTGTGAAGGTGGATGAAGGGTTGGAGAGGGGAAGTGTTTGGTTTTTATGATGTTCTTTAGAGAGATTGCTTTGTTGTTGAAACCTACAGATTGGATTAAAAATTATTTAAATGGTCCACCTGTCATATTTTTGCTTTTCAGCTGGAAAATTATTTCCACAAATTAATTTCTTATTTTAGTTTCCTTGCCACATTATTGTACAAGGTTGTGAGCTGGGTGTACAACAGAACATGTTTTGCCCAAATTTGTGCCTTTTGAGAAGCACAGTGTTAATTAAATCTTGGAGACACAAAATTCCTCTACTTTTAGGAAATGGCTGCAGTTTCCAAAAGATACTGAACAATTATCATCTATGTTTACCCACCCTTATCAAAGTCATTTTGGTAGCAAAACAATTCAAAGTGAAAAAAAGAAAACGAGATATAATAGGAAAAGTACATTACAGTGGCATAAAGGTAATTAAATAATTAACGAACACAAATAATTAAAGAGTATAAAAAATAAGTAGTCAAAATGATAATAAAAAAACAAATGGATCATTCTCATGAACTTGTTTTGTCTGTGATCTAAAAGGAAAGTTAAAGTTTAGAACAGAGAGCAGTTACAGAGATAAAAAAGTAATCTTTGCTCACAGATTTTAACAACATAGTGCCAGCATGGCAGTTTCACACCCTCAGAAAATGCTTTGTTTTTACCCCTTTTACAGTCAGAGTAAATCATTTCAGTTTTTTTTTTTTTATTTATATAGCGCCAATTAACAACACATGTCGTCTCAAGGCACTTCACAAAGGGTTTGGAATGATATAAGGTTGTTGGGAAGGTTAGAATAAACTACTGAGTGTTAGAGTGTGGCAATTTTAGAATGGGCTATGTGTAGGGGTACTAAGTTAAATAATACACTGATAAAGTGCGTCCATGTATGGCCCACTGGTGGCCATTGTTATACTAAAAACCACAAGGATTGGGGGTACCTCTCTCTGTCAGACTGATTATTACCATTGGAAAAAAGAAGGGGTCGCACAGGTAGCAGAAATGGAGGGTGTGTTTGCACCTCAACCATAACTGAACCGCTTTAGGCTAAACCTGACTCCCTCTTACTCCAACAAACAGGGAGTGAGGAAGGCAGAGGTAAAAATAGTTGGAGTGTTGTTTCCTGTTGCATTGTGTGAAAGGTGGGTAACCTTAAAAGGGGTGAAGTCAATTCAATCGAATCATATAGATTTCAAGTCAGGTACATGCATTCCAATTAATAACTAACCATTGAACAGTACAGTCAGATTCAGTTATTTATTCAAATTCTATCTAAGGAAACCTAGCAGATTGCATCCAGTCAGTGACTTGTAGCATTCACTCCTCCTGGATGAGCATGTAGAGACAGTGGACAGTCACTGGCGTTGACTTTGCAGCAATCCCTCATACTGAGCATGCATGTAGCAACAGTGGAGAGGAAAAACTCCCTTTTAACAGGAAGAAACCTCCGGCAGAACCAGGCTCAGTGTGAGCGGTCATCTGCCACGACCGACTGGGGCTTTGAGAGAACAGAGCAGAGAAGGAAAAAGAACACAGAAGCAGAACACAAAAGCACTGATCCAGGAGTACTTTCTATGGGAAGGAAAAGTAAATGTTAGTGGATGTAGCTCCTTTAGTCATTTCACCTAGAAAGAAAGAACAGATAAACTTTGAGCCAGTTTTCAAGAATAGAGTCTGAAAGAGAGCACATAGAGTTAGTTACAGAAAAAGCTCAGTCAATCGCCATGTCTAGGAGAGAGAAAGGGTTAAACACTGAAAGACAGGGCCATGTGAATCATCGGTAGAGGGTGAGCATTAAGTTGTTGCCAGCAGAAGCTCGGACGATGCCCCTCTCCAGAAATGTGTCACAGGTAGACACAGAGTCAGGGCAGGTGTAGCTTCTACTAAGAGAAAAGAGAGAGAACATAAAGTTGGAGAGTAGTGTGAGAATGTAGCGAAGAGAGTGAAAGTGGTCATTATGTCCTCCAGCTGCCTAAGCCTATAGCAGCATAACTACAGAGATAGCTCAGGATAACCCAAGCCACTCTAACTATAAGCTTTATCAAAAAGGAAAGTTTTAAGCCTAGCCTTAAAAGTAGACAGGGTGTCTGCCTCACGGACCAAAACTGGGAGCTGGTTCCACAGGAGAGGAGCCTGATAACTAAAGGATCTGCCTCCCATTCTACTTCTAGAGACTCTAGGAACCACCAGTAAACCTGCAGTCTGAGAACAAAGTGCTCTGTTAGGAACGTATGATGGAGCTAAATCATTAAGGGCTTTATATGTGAGGAGGATAATTTTAAATTCTATTCTGGATTTAACAGGGAGCCAATGAAGGGAAGCTAAAATAGGAGAAATATGATCTCTCTTTTTAATTTTCATCAGAACTCTTGCTGCAGCATTTTGAATCAGCTGAAGGCTTTTAACTGCATTTTGTGGACATCCTGATAGTAAAGAATTACAATAGTCCAGCCTTGAAGTAACAAATGCATGGACTAGTTTTTCAGCGTCACTCCTGGATAGGATATTTCTAATTTTGGCAATGTTCTGGAGGTGAAAGAAGGAAACCCTAGAAACCTGTTTAATATGGGATTTAAATGACATGTCCTGGTCAAAAATAACACCAAGGTTTTTTTTACTTTATTATCAGAGGTCAATTTAATGCCATCCAGGTTAAGTGTTTGACTCAGTAGTTTCTTTTTTAAAGACTCCAGTCCAAAGACGACAACTTCTGTCTTGTCTGAATTTAGAAGCAGAAGATTCATCCAAGTTTTTATATCTTCAAGACATGCTTGTAGTCTATCTAACTGGTTGGGCTCATCAGGATTTATGGATAAGTAAAGCTGAGTATCATCAGCGTAACAGTTAAAATTTATCCTATGCTGCCTGATAATTTTACCAATTGGAAGAATATATATAGTAAAGAGAATTGGCCCAGGTACTGAACCCTGTGGTACTCCACAATTAACCCTGGAGTTTAAAGATGATTTATCATTTACATGAACAAACAGGAATCTGTCAGACAAATAAGATTTAAACCAGCCTAGCGCTGTTCCCCTGATCCCTACAGCATATTCCAGCCTTTTTAAGAGAATATTGTGATCGACTGTATCAAATGCAGCACTGAGATCTAAGAGGACAAGTACAGACACAAGTCCATTATCTTAGGACATAAGAATATCATTAGTGACTTTTACTGTTTCAGTGTTATGATGAGCTCTGAAGCCTGACTGACACTCCTTGAACAGGTCATTGCTGTGTAAATGCTCACACATTTGATTAGCATAGTAACACCATGGTTGCTGAGCCAGCTTTTGGCACCTTTGGCAGTGTGGGTAGGTGCCATGTCCTGCTAGAAAATGAAATCAGCATCTCCATAAAACATGTCAGCAGAACGAAGCATGAAGTGCTCTAAAATTATCTGGTAGATGGCTGCATTGACAGTGGACTTTAGAAAACACAGAGGACCAACACCAGCAGATTAAATAGTTCCTAAATCATCACTGCCTGTGGGAACTTCACACAGGACTTCAAGCAACATGGATTCTGTGTCTCTCCCTTCAGACCTTCCTCCAGACTCTGGGTCCTTGATTTCCAGATGTAATGCAAACTTTACTATCATCTGAAAAGACGATATTGGACCAACAGTCCGGTTTCTTCTCCTTATCTCAGTTAGGATGCTTCTGACGTTGATTAATAAATTTGATTTCCTTTGATGATTTTTGTGTGATTTTGTTGTCAGCACATTCAACTTTGTACAGAACAAAGTATTCAATGAGAATATTTCATTCATTCAGATCTAGGATGTGTTATTTGAGTGTTCCCTTTATTTTTTTGAGCAGTGCATATATATTGTATATATACACATTTGCACAAAAGCTTTTCAAATCTTGAAAACCATGTCTTGTTTTGCTTTGACTTCATATTTATACACTACTTCATGTTGGTTTATCTCTCAAAGTCTTATAAAATGCTAAAATGATGAAAGTTAGATAGTTTTAAATAGCACAGTATTTTTATGTTTTACTCGGTTTCTAAAGGCCCTGCTCCACTTTGTTTTAGTTGTACCACTCAATTCAGAGTTTCATTTTTTTGCCACAGGGACACAAATCTAGAGCCCCTTTATTATTTTCTCTACTGTTTTGTGTGTTGAGAAAAATGAACACAGATGAGAGATAGGCCCAGCTGAACTACAAGGAGAAGTGTAACAAGTAAAAGGATGCTACCCCTGCTGAAATTACATCAAAGGAAACAAAAAAGCTTAAAAAATATATCATTATTTTTGACTTACTGATACTTTGCTAGTTTTTTTTATCAGATTAATAAAATCAGTAATAAGTTGCATGTAGCTAATTAACATAATGGAAACTCCTTCAGGACACTGAACTGACACAAAAGATAAAACTCATTTGCAGATTGAAAGATTTCACGTGAATCTCTTGACTTGACTTGGCACAGCAAATCTCAGTTGTCATACAGAAACTAGATATGTTCTCTCAATCTATAAATGTGCACAAACATTGAGTAGTAACACTTCTGTCATGCTCTTCTAGTACAGAAACCTCAGTAAAACAGTGACCTCAGGTGATGAAATGACAATATTTCTGATAGATGCTTGATGTTCTGCTTCATTCCTTCCTGACTGCCAGTGGCAGTAAACAAAGTGGATATGTATCCTCGCGCTCCACGCAGGTCGAGATTAAATGTAAACAAAGTCACTCACGTGAACTATGTCCCAAAGGTACAGGCGCCGTCGGCCCCCACCCCCATTTCGGATGCTGCGCACAAAGTATCTGCGATTCGCCTTCCACGGCGTGGTTTACGGGTTTTCGGTCCTGCCGTTCAGCCTTTCTTTAGCCCCTCGGATTTTCACGAGGTGCATGAAGGTGGTCCTAAGCCCTCTGTGCCTGTAAGGATTAAAGATCTTGCCATATTTGGATGACTGGCTCATCTGTGCCCCCTCCTCCGGCGGGGCGGATTGGGCGACGTCAAAGGTCCTGGCCCACCTCAGAGCACTGGGGATAGCAGTGAACTATCAGAAGAGTTCTATCATCCCGACCCAGCAGGTGGTCTTTATCGGCATGGCCTTGGATTCAGTGGCCATGCTGGTTCAGCCGACCTCGGACAGGGTGGACAGGATTCAGTCCCTGCTCCAGTCTTTTCGAGCGGGGGCGACACCCCCAGTCAAACTGTGGCTGAGACTGTTGGGGATGCTGGTGGCGGCCTCGGCTCTGACTCCTCTGGGGTTGCTTTATCTACGGCCCTTGCAGAGGTGGTTCAACAGCCTCCACATGGACCCCAGGTTGCACCGGCAGGTCAAGGTGCAGGTTACACCCGGCTGTGCAGTGCTCCTCCGTCGCTGGCGGGACAGAACATATCTGCAGCGTGGGGTCCCCCTCGGTACGGTCCCCGCAAGACGGGAGGTGGTGGCTACGGACGCATCACCTCTCAGATGGGGAGCAGTGTGGCAGTGCAGGTCCGTCCAGGGGCTGTGGGGGCCTCAGGAGGGAAGTCTGCACATCAATGTCCAGGAGCTCAAGACGATTTATTTGGCGCTAAGGCACTTCTCGCCCTTTCTCGAGGGCAAGCATGTGCTCATCAGGACGGACAGCACCTCAGCAGTGTTCCACGTCAACCACCAGGGTGGGACCAGATCAATGCAGTGCCTGAGGGAGGCCCGGAGGCTGTGGACCTGGGCATACCCTCGCTTCGCCTCCATCAGGGCAATGCACCTACCGGGGACGAGGAGCTCTTTGGCCGACTATCTGTCCCGACAGAGGCTCCCCCCCGGGGATTGGAGGCTGCATCCTCAGGTCGTACGGCAGATATGGGATCGGTTCGGCAGGGCCCAGGTCAACCTTTTTGCCTCAGAGAGCAGTAGACATTGCCCCCCACTGGGGATGGACGCCCTAGCGAACGCATGGCCAGCTGTATGCCTTTCTCCCGTTTCCGTTGCTTCTGCCCACTCTCCACCGAGTGAGGTCGTCGAGCCTGAAGGTTCTGTTGGTGGCCCCCGAGTGGCCCATGAGAGTCTGGTTCCCACTGCTCCTCAGTCTGCTGGACGGGGAGCCATGGCGGCTCCCAGTCAGGGCAGACCTGTTGTCTCAGTTGGAGGGGAAGGTTTGGCATCCGTCTCCGGGCCATCTTCTCCTCACGGTGTGGCCACTGAGGGGTGCTGGCAGCCCCTGACGGATGTGGAGCCTTCCATTCAGCATACACTGCAGAATGCCAGAGCTCCTTCCACATTGAGGACTTATGCCCGTTGCTGGCAGCGTTTTGCGGAGAGGTGCAGACGCTGAGCAGTTGACCCAATTTCGTGTTCCCTGCATAATATTTTGAGGTACCTGCAGGGTCTATTGGATGCCGGATGGGTAGCATCAACCCTGAAGGTGCACCTGGCTGTCATTTCAGCCAGCCACAACGTTGTGGATGGCAGATGAGTGGGGGCACACTATTGGGTGTCACAGTTTCTCCGGGGTGCAAGGAGACCGGCGGTCATGTTATTACAGGGACTAGCAATGTCTCACTGATGATTAATTTGCTGAACCCCAACTTTATGTTTACAACTGTTTGTGGAAAAAATTACCCATTCAGAGGTTTGGAAGGCAGAGTGCAGCAGATTGTTGCCTGATAATACATTTCCATTTGACTTGAACAAAGTTGCACAAACCTGGGAAACCCAGTGTAGGATGTAACCTGTAAACCACATGAAAAAACACTGCAGTAAACCAGCTAGCTTTTAAAAAGATCCACAGCATAACTGTTTAGGCTTCAGTGTAAAATGTGTAGAACATTTGAAATAACTTTTTTTAGTGAATTTTTTTGTAACTCACATAAACAAAGAGAAGTATAGATGTGGTGAAGCTTCCTTAGTATGTGAGTTCTACACCCACAAATTCTCTCCACTATCTTGTTTTCATCAGGGTGTTGCTTCCTCGTTGCTCTACAGCTCAATTACAGGAGCTAATTTCCTCGAGCTTTCCAAAAGGCGGAAATAGCACGTCCCACATGTCAGTCTTGTTTACAACCAGACCAGTATTGTTGCAAAGGAAAAAATGTCATCTGTTCAACTTTTCCGTACAACTTGCTATGTGATGACAAATATATAGAAAGAAAGATTATCTCCTGGTTATTTTGTGTTGGTTGGCTATTAACAGTTTTATTAACAGCGTTTTATCTAATCAGTTGAATGAATTCAATTCTGTAACTTATTTAAAGCGGTTATTAGTACGTGCACTGCCATGGCTAGTATGAAAAGTAATAACATTATATTAATAATTTATATTTTGATATTTGATAATAGCTTACAATATATATATATATATATTATTTCAGAACTGTTAATGTTCCCTGATACTTCCAGATGATCCATGATGTGTTTTTACAGTCACTGGCTATCTTATTAGGAAAACCTTGCTAATAGAGCTGGACCCACTTTTGCCTTAAAAACAACTTTAATTCAGTGTGGCATAGATTCAGCAAGATGTTGGAAACTTTTATTACTTAGAGATTTGGTATATATTGAAATCAAAGCATCACCCGGTGGCTGCAGATTTGTTGGCTGAACATTCATGTTGGAATTCATTCATCCTACCATATCTCAAAGGAGCTGTATTAGATTGAGACGTCATAGCTATGGAGGCCATTAAGGTACAAAGAATAACTCGTTATGTTCAAGAAACCAGTTTGAGCTTATGTGAGCTTTGTAACATGGTGCATCATCCAGCTGGAAGTAGCCAGTCAGAAGGCTCGTGTACTATGGTTGTAAAGAGATAGTCATGGTCAGCATGGAATAGTTAGTGAGTAAGTAAAATGTACTTATACAACACCTTTCACAGACACAAACTCTCAAAGCCCTGTATAACATAAATCACAACCTCAATTGGTACTAGGGGATCCAAAGTGGGCTAAGTAAATACCATCGGCCAACTGTTGATATGGTGCAGGTTAGATCCATGCTTTTGTTTACACATAATTCTGACCTTATCTGAATGCTACTAAGACCAATACTAATCTCACAGGGCAAGATTTTTACAGTTATTGTCCAATTCTGGCGGGCCTGTGTGAACTGTAGCCTCTGTTTCCTGTTCTTAGCTGAAAGTGACTGGCATCTGATGTGGTCTTCTGCAGCTGTAGAAGATCTGTGTCAAGGTTTGACATGTGGAATTGTGTTTAGAAATAGTAATCTACATACCTTGATTTCAATAAGAGGTTATTTGAACTAGTGTTGCCTTTCCATCATCTTGACCCAGTGTGACACCAAAAATACAATTTTCAATTTTAAAAATATAATGTTCAATTGCAACAAACTGGATATTTGCTGATGGCTGTGTGTAGAAATCATTGCAGATCAGCCAACAACATCATTTAAAGCCCATCCCTTTCTCATTCGGATGCTCAGTTTAGATTCAGAAAGTTTGCTTCACCAGGTCTTGATGTCGAAATGCATTGAGATCCACCCTTGTGATTGACTGAGTCACAATTTGTGTTAACAGGCAATAGCAGAAGTGTGCCTAATAAAATGGTCGGTGAGTGTACTTATTTGCAATATGCAGTCTATGCCATATTTGTAAACCTACCTGTAAACAGATAGGTTTATAAAAACAGATATGTTCTAAAAGTTTCTAATACTGCCCTGTGGTAGGTTTATAAATAAAAACCATTATGGTGTGGTTAAGAGAGGCGAAATACAAAAGGTATCATTGGCTGAACCTAAGCCTATATGCAAAAATCCTATTAAATATATAGGTTAGGTGAAGTCTTTTTTAGATCCTGAATTTGTTCCTGTGGTTCATACTTAGACGTATACCAGTGATTTTTACCTTGAGGGAAAATATAACGTTTTCTCTCTCAGTAGTTTGAAAAATTATGTTTTTTAATAAATTCCTTTCAAAGAGCTCTTATCTTTTACATCTACTTCCTGTCACACCATAACTTAAGGGTAAGAGAAATGAGGAACCAAAAAATTAAGATTTATGCAAATGAAAAATTTTATTTTGAAATTTAAAAAAAAACTATTTTAGAACATATTTACAGAGTTTACAGAACTAAAGGCTAGTTCCTGTCTTGACAGAGCAGAAGCAATGCTACAGTGAAAGCAAATTTCCTTTTCCAAGCAAAGATAAGCATAAACAGAAGTACATGAGTTGACATTTAAAACAGAAAAAAAAGGATTTTTGTTCCAACACCTTAAAGCGAGGGTTGGGTAGAGGACATCAGACACGTGTATCTTTGAATCACATTCAATCTTTCACACCCACAGACCCATATTGTCAGGAAATGCTGACTGTAGTGAGAAAGTGATTGTTACTGCTGGTGCAAACAGTCACCGAACAGAACTTCAGAATTACTGCAGGCCTGTAAACCAAACTTTGTCACCTCTATTTCACAAAAGCCATTCTCAGGCTTGAACACCTGCAGGCAGAATTGATGTTAAGACAAACAGAAACTGCAGTGAAATGAAACCCTAACCATTGCTGTAACCTATGAAAGGTGCTTAAATCTATGAAAAAAATTAATGCTGGTGCAAATAGCAACCAATATTTTCTAACTTCAAGTCTCACATCACACTTTTAGCTTTGGCCATCTGACACTGTGGTTTTTATTAAACATCTCTTTTCTCTATTGTTAACAGTATTTTCTTCTTTTTTGCGTGTTTTCTTACCATCTACCTTTAACCAATGAGGAACAGCAACTTCCTCTAAACTGTCACAGTGCTGGGGAAAACACTTGTTTGCATTGCAAATTTGCTGTTACCAGGAAGGTAATGCAAACTTACAGAGTTTTTTTTCATTCTAGGTGGCAGTTTTGTTCATAGTTTTACATGTATTTATTTATTTTGATGAGCAACAGGTTTGTAGACTGAGCCTCACTATTACTGTCTCAGCTGGTCCTACTCACCCTGGAGTGTTATAAAATGATCCACTGAACAAACAGCATAACTTGTTTTGTTGATCACTTTAAGTTGTTTTACCAGTTACAAGGGTTTAAAATACATGTTATTTATTAACTATACCAGTTTATTGTAGAGTAAAATCTGGACATCTAGAGAATTAAATTTCACACCTTCTCAAACTCTGTCAGACTGGATGGAGAGCATCTATGAACACCAGTTTTCAGGTTTTGCCACATATTCTCAATTGGTTTACTTCTAGACTTTGACTGGACCCATGCTTGGAACATGCTTTGATCTAAACCATTCTCGTGTAGCTCTGGTTTTATGTTGAGGGTCATTGTCCTGCTGGAAGTGAACCTCTGCCCCAGTAACAAGTCATTTCCAGTCTCTAACACGTTTCCTTCCAGGTTGGCCTGCATTTACCTCTATCTATTCACCTAAACTGAACTTGACTGCATTGTTTCATAACTAAGATCAATTAGCAATTATGTATTTGAATTGGAATGAATCTCTGTGATTTCATTGAATTGATTTCTTTTCGTAGTTGGCGCTATGTAAATAAACTGAATAATAAAATAGAATAAACTGCAAATGGGATGTCTTATGGCTTTATACAATGGCTTTCTTCTTGCCACTCTGTCATGAAAGCCAGATTTGTGGAGTATTGTGGAGAATTAATTGTCCCATCTCCAGACTCTGCAAACTGAGCTGAAGATGTCTAAGACCTTCACAGAACAGCTGTATTTATAGATAAACAAACATTAAATTACCCAGGTGAATTTACTGATTGGGAAACGTCTGAATAAAATTGGTTTCAGTGGATTTTATTCAAACATATCGAAGTAAAGGGGGCTGAATATAGATTTTCAGCCAGGTTTTTATTTGTTAAAAAATGGCATATATAATTTTCCTTCCCTTTCAAAACTATCTTACCGTATTTTCCGCACTATAAGGCGCACTTAAAAACCTTTAATTTTTTCAAAAAACGACAGTGTGCCTTATAATCCGGATCGCCTTATATATGGATCAATTGGTTAATTGGTTGATCCATACTGGTTGTACACGGCGCTCTGTCAAAATGTTTCAGTACGACTGGTAAACTACAAAGCCGCACCGCTTGCAGCATTACGGCTACCGTAGTCAGGGGCGTCGCCGAAGTAATAGCGGTAAACACCTGTACTGTGCTTACTCCTAGTCCAACACCACTTGTGTGTGTATAACGTTTGAATGTACTGTTGCAGGAATTGCCTGAACTATATGTGATTAGAAGCTCAGTGTGTGGGGTGTATGTTTCGTGTGTGTGTATGGAAGATGTTGACATTACTCCTCCGGACAGAGGTGGCGCTGTGTGCTGCCGTAGCTGAGAATCAAGAGTGAAGGAGTGACGTCGGTATTATTGTGTGTGTGGGGTGGGTAGAGACGGCGACCGGAGCAGCGGTGTATGAGTCTGTAAGCCCTGTGTTTTTACGTGCTGCAAAGTCATTAAAAAGAACCCCGAATCTCGTCAACAACTCAGTGTTTTGATGCTGTTTCTTCATGCTCAACTCAGCAACGTATGAGTGAGGGAGTTAACCCCGAGGAAACTAGTAACTTCGGCCCTGGAGAAAGCGTCTCCCCTGTGTCATCAGACTACGGTTAGGGGACAGAAACAGGAAAGGTTAACAGTACTAACGTTTGATTTAGTGCATCAAACTGTTTCTTTTACGTGTTTACTGAATCAGGGAAAAGTTCCCTTTCACGTTTTAACTAATGTTTGATTTCAACTTCAACTTCATAGACTCCAATGCATTCCTAACGTGCGGTTGGCTCTATTCAATAGAATTCTATGTAGAGGAGACCTTACCATGAGAGTGAATGGAGTTATCAGAACGCTGGTTTGTAGTGTATTAATAAAGTTTGACTGACTGACTTATCTGACTGTTTTGTTGACATTCTCTTTAGCTCTCTCCATCTAGTGGATGCATAACGCAACCCCAGTCAAACGTTTGACTGCAGTAGCTTTTATTCTATGCGCCTTATAATCCGGTGCGCCCTATATATGAAAAAAGTTCTAAAATAGGCTATTCATTGAAGGTGCGCCTCATAATCCGGTGCGCCTTATAGTGCGGAAAATACGGTACTTTGTGTTGCTCTATCACATAAAATGTCATTAAAATATTTGAAGTTTGTGTTTGTCATGTGACAAAACATGAAAAGCTCAAGAGACAAGGAACACTTTTAGGTATGGTACACAAACTACATATCAACAAGTGACAGATAAACTGGCTTATAATTTGGCCCAAACCTAATCATAAAACATCTGATGCAAAATATCACATAAACACACAATCCCCTGCAGTTTTAAAAGCTATTTTCAGAGACTGTTTGTTAAAATGGTAATTTTATAAAGCCAGAAATAAAGACATAACCTAAAACAAGATATTTTTTTTCTCAAGCAGCAGCCAGATGTTATTTGCATGCTGACATGCTGATAGTATCATTTAGCTGGAAGATGTGTGTGCAAAAAGCCTGTGTAGAACAACCACAGACGGGATCCTAAAATCAGGTGGAGATATAATATGATCATGAAACTGGTACTATTACAGTGTATCTGTTTTGCAAAACATTCAAACACTAAACACTGTCTCTAAGCTAGGCCTCTGATGATAAACCTTGACCTCCGCGTACGTGACATCTTCAGCCCTTGCAGCAGTTCTGCGGTGTTTATTCAGTAAAGATGCTTTGTTCCTGTTTCGTTCATGCCTCAGATCAGCGTACACCTCTTCCTATAACAAGAGTTTTAAGAAGTGTTGTTTCAACAATATGTTTCTCTTATCAGAGCAGAATTATCAAAAATAACTGGACTTCAAAACATTTTTAGATCACAATTCAAGCGGACGCTTTGAGTATAACGCTAAGCTCACCTGATCCCTGAAGATATAAGATGGTCTGGTCACACTCGCCACACGAGTTGATGTATCTAAAAACAATATTTGCCTCATTAGAACGAAGTGAAAAAGGTAAAATCCAAAAATTAGTTCAACAGTGTTCAGAAACCGTGATGACAGACTGTTCTCACCTATGTGAACTTGAAGACTGTGTGCCGCATTATGTCTACAACAGAGAACATAAACAGCTAAGATTAGATTTCTGAAATAATTTTACTCCAAATTTTTAGAATGCAAAAATGACACTCTTGATTTATTCAGGGTTACTTTTTAGATTTTTTTCAACTATGGGCTTAATTGCAGTACCTCAACAACTTCTAAATATAATATATATATGTATATATCATTTTGTATATATATATGTATATATCATTTTATATATATATATATATGCTAAATTATTGCATAGTCTGCAAAAATCCTTAAAATGGACAAAATATTAATTGCGGTAAATTAATCTCACACTTTTCTTTACAAAAATCCACACATTGTCTCCTTGGCTGTTAGTAGTCAACAACCCCCTTTTGCCATTAGGACAGCACTTAGTCTTGTCCTATAAAATTTTACAAGCTGGAGCAAACGGAGAGAGGGATCCAAGACCAAGTCAGGAGTATGAAGTATTGACTGCCCCTTTGCTATTTTCTGGCATAACTCACCAGATTTTTATTTGAAATCTAATGATATTGCAAGAAGTTCACTTTACCATGCACTTTAACAAGGCTTACGGCACCTTGAAGAAGAAACAGGCCATTTGTTGTAAAGTGTAAATAAAAACAGAATAACTTTTCTCAATTGATCCTCTTTTTATATATATATATATATATAGTCAGACAAAAGACGTTCATGGCTGAATGATACTAGTTTTAAATCTAAAGCTGCCATGCATGTGAAAAAGTTTGGGTTTCACTGTTTGAATGATGGTTTTACTGGTCTTGTGGGGCTCAGTGTCATGTTAATATTCCAGAGACACCTGGAGGCATGGATAACTAAATAAAATCTCATGTTGGATAAAACAATGCATCATTTACATTCACTACAAAATAGTTATTTGGGGGCCCAGTAAGTGGGGCACCAATTATTTAGTTAAAAAAAAAAAGTTTTATAATGGATTTTCAGCAATGACAAAAAGGTAAATTAATTAGAGGTGGGACTAAATTAATAAATTAAATTTTAGGTCTTTAAGATTTAACATTTTTTTCTGTTTTATAAATATAGGTAACCAAACAGTCGTGTCACCACAACATAAATACCAGTAAAAACAGGCTTACCTTCTGATGTAGGTAAGGTAAACTACAGCCGTCAGGATCCCTAACAGCAGCATGGCAGAGGCGACAATTGCAGCAAGTATCCCTGCAGACATCTGCATTTGTTCTGAGGCACGCTCATCTATATGAAATGGAGTAGTTTGTCTAATCTGATTTGGGATGTTTTGGTAATGTTTTAGAAATTGCTTACTTACCAAGAACAAAAAGTTTGGTGGTTGCTTTTAATGATCCACTGGGAAATGTGGAAATACTGCAGGTGTATAAACCCGCATCTATCATTTTCACATCTCTAATTTTAAGTGACTGTTCTGTAAGATTCACTCTTTCTTTCAGGGGAGATTCTTTAATACTCATTCCATAATGATGGTGGAAAACAAGAATAGTAGAGTTTCCATTGAGTGAATGTATATCCCATTGAATCTGATCAATGGTGGAGTTTTGTGGTCCTGGGATGAACTGGCATTTCAAAACGACCTCTTGGCCGATAAGTCCAGTCACTTCAGGCTTTACTTCCAGTTTTTGTGCCTGAAGATCTGTGGAAAAATAAATGTTAACAAGCTAGAGAGACAGATGGAGAATAATTTGTCTAAGTCTGCATAAATTCACTTCTACCTCAGAAACAAAGCATGTAAAGTTTTAATAAAACAATGTTGTTTTCTGTAAAATAGGAGCCCTTCACAAAAACACTAAGGATGTTTCACGACAATGCATTAAAGTTATTTCCAGTCTTAGTGTGAGTCAATCAAACAAGAAAACACCCAATTTTTAAAAATAAGGATCTCACCTGGAAATAGAGAGATGAAAATTAGGCTCTGGACAAGAGATAGTCTGTTGCAGGTTCCCATTGCAGCAAACTACACATAAAGACACAAATAGTAAGAAGAATTATATTATTTACATTTATTTGTCACCTCTAAATCAACTTCAGCCGAACTTACCGTCAGCCCGTGGCTCAGGGTCAGGAGGAACGTTTAAAATGTATAATCATTTAAGGCGCATCGGTAAAAACTGGTAGGAAGCGGAACAAAAGCTAAACGAGGCCATCGAAAACAGAAGTTGTTCCCACAACAGCTCTGCCGAACCACTGCGACCCAGCTGACCGGGAATATATATATATTTAAAAAAAACATTGCCTGTTGTATCTTGTGCTGCTCAAAAATAGTAATTACATTCGGCCCTAAGCATATGCACATCAATCCTGCAGGAATGATTTTACAACTCTCAAAAAGTTTGAAATGAAAATATTTACAAGTAAAAAACTCCCTCACGAACTTAACTCATTAATCGCCTCCAGTTTTTGAAGCAGTTAGATGGATTTCCGACGTCAGACATGACGTCTGTCCTGCTCAACACTGACCTCTTGTGGTGAATGTAATGTAAAATGTCTGGATGAATCTTCAGAAGGCTTTGCATATTGCACTAGTTAATAATGTACAGCTAACATTTATGTTGGTTTAAAGTCCAGCAATTGGTAAAGGGAAAATTTTTTGGTAGTAAGTATCACTTTAAATTACCTACTATATAGTCCTGCTGATAGATGTTACACATAATAGATTTGGTCAAAAAAGGTGGAGATGTCATTTAACCTTTAGACCAGAGAGCCTCAAATTTCTTTTTGTTCCATTTTTCCTTGAAGCAAGGTGAATAAATACAATTTGATAGGAAGATGACGCTTAGTGATTGTGTAAGAAATAACACTTTTCTCTCAGAGGCTGAGTGGATAAATTTTTTTTGAAAAAAAAGAAGCAAATATAAACTAGAAACTTGCAAGCAGCTTTGAAGGCCCTCGCACCCCTCAGCGCAACTCGGGCTGTCGAGCGACCGCAGGAGCCTGGCATCGCCTCATACACGCCACCGACGATGACACCGCTTCACTTCAACACGTCGTCACTAAGTGGTACTGTGAGCAACATGTCATATGATCTTCGGTCATGCAGAGTTTCAGTCTGGCAAAAAGCATTCAAAATTTCGAGTAAATCTGACCTTCCAGATGGAAGCTGCACTCGCTTGTTTGTTTGTGGGTGGGGCTAAAAAGACATCATCAATTGACTGTGTCAACATGTCCATCATTAAGTAATGATCATGTATACTACATTTCAAGTGGATCCGATGATGTATGAGGGAGATGTAGCCCTTGAAGTGTCCTAGGGGGCGCTATTGATCCAAATTTAAATGTAATCCAATAGAGCTGTTTGGGGGCTGACAAAGATCAAGAATATTCAGTTTGGAGTGAATCAGACCATGCATGTCTAATTTAGAGGCAAACGTATGGCCGTGGCGTGACATCATAATACGCCACGCCATCATATTCACACTCTCCAGCTAAAGCAGTAAGTACTGGCGACTGTCTAAGACCATGATGTTATCTGTTACTTGGGACAGTTTCACATTGATTAGGTGAAGAACATCAAACATTGAGTCTGTAAAGGAAAACATGATACTTCCTGTTCTGAGGGGGCGGGGCATCAATGATGTCAGCATCTGATCAGTGAATATTGTTCAGGTCTAGAGGCAGATCAATCCCAGAAGGTTTCATGTGTCTGTGACTCTCCTTGTAGGAGCTATGTCAATTTAGTCTTTTATGGCGAGAAATCATATTTTGAGGCGTGGCCACTCCCACACGCTTTCATGTATCAAAAAGCTTTTGATAACTTTTAATCCCCAATCCCTTAAGAGTATACTGAGTGATTTTGATGTCTGTAAGTCAAAAGCTGTAGGAGGAGTTCGCTCAGATATGCGTGCTAGAAATGGTCAAAACTGGGTCAAAATGGCAACTTCAATCCAAAATGGCCGACTTCCTGTTGGGTTTGGACCAATGCTCCAATAGAGTTTTTTGTAGGTCCTGAGAAGTTACATATGTGTACCAAATTTCAGAATCCTCGGTCAAAGCATGGCTTGGGGCTGATTGTTTCTAATTTTGTAGGGGGCGCTGTGGACGAATTAGGCCACGCCCACCGAATATGTCATCAGATCTCTGTTGGGGACTGGACAAGGATCAATCACACTGAATTTGGTGCAGATCAGATGATCTATGTGTAAATTAGAGCCAAACGTATGGCCATGGCGTGACGTCTGACTTCGCAGCGCCGCCACGGCCACGCCCTTTTATGAAAAGTTACTGTGCTTCAAACGAAGTTAGACCCACTAGTTATCTGTCTTGAGACACAGATTCAAGTTGATTGGGTGAAGAGGGTCAGAGAGGCACCTTTCCAAGTGAAAAAAGTGACTTCCGGTTCGTGTGCATATAGGGGCTTGGCAAAGTCCCCATATTGCCCCGCCAAAAGTACCCGGAAAAAAGAATAATAATAAGAATTCGAGCGATTACAATAGACCCTTGCAGTTTTCCTGCTCGGGCCTAATAAAAGTAGTTTAAATTACGCTAAGCAAAACATATTATTTTCTAGTAATTTAAATCTATTTATTCTCAGGTTAATACAGCTGTTTCTCATGTCCGAGTGAGGTTAACACTTACGGGTGGTCTCAGTGGTTGTAACACTTGTTCTGTTAGGTGTTTGTGATTTTTCCTGTTTTTCACACCTTTTGTCCTAACTGCTGCTTCCCAATGGTAATTTATAATTCAAAAAAAAAAAAAAAACTACCTCTTAGGCGGACATATATGGTGGCAAACTAACATTATGCATTATAATACCAACCTGATATGTAAAACACAGCTGTATTAATCACAGCTGGCCTGAAAACGTGTAATTTACAAATGAGGAGGACCTGGTCTCCATTGATAAATAAGCCTTTAAATATCAAATAAATCTCACCAATAAAATTGTCAGAGATAATATTTTAGCACACCCACTTTTCAGGTTTTTGTCAATGAAAAAATGTAAAACCATATCTAATTTTATCACTACTTTGCATCGGTCAGTCACACAGCATCAAAATATAAGAAACTGAAGTTTGTAGTTTTAATGTGAAATTTGGAAAATTTCAAGCATTAAAATACTATACTGTGTGACTGCCTTATCAGATCTCTCTTATGAACGCTTATGGTTTACTTTTGAGTTTTGTGGCATTTAGATACATCTCAGTTTTAACGGAGTAATGACGAAAATTCAATCTGGGAGACTCACCCACTCCTCCAGCTTCATCCAATGGCTCCTCTGTGCATCTCCGCTCCATCCAATCAGCATCAAGTCCGCAGTAATCCTCAGCCAATGATTCTTCAAGGCTCCGCATTTAAAGTCTCCCATTCATGGATCTCCCAGCTGTCAGCCAAGCTTCGACCCTCCTCCACCCCATCGCCTCCATCGGATTCTCAGTTCCCTTACCATCAGGCCTCCTCTCCATTACCAGTATCAGACCCTGGGTGGAAGACAATTCTAATTCTAATTCTGAGACATTCAATCAAGTTCATGCATTATCAGCATTCATGTCTTCCTCTGGAGTCTGAGCGCCAAACAAATAAACATCCGTTGTGTAACTTCTCTAATTGCATTTTGTGTTTCTTATTGTGAGTCTCAACAGGACTGAAACAGCTATTACTGAAGTCTAAAAAGGACACATATTTTAATGTACATTTTGGAGATATTAGGGAAGTTAAAGAAAAGCAGTACTTTATACTGAATCTTGACTTGAGATACCAAAATGTTATTATATGCCTTGGCCAGGAGTCAAATCCAGGACCTTTTTGCTGCAAGGCAACAGTGCTACCAGCTGTGCCATCGTGCAGCCCTAGATGCAATACAAGCAGATGTAATTCACATACCTATTGTGCCTCTATGTAAATCTAGATGAATGTCAATAAGCTTTAAGATCATACTGACAACTCAGCTCATTGTTTAAGGAGGCCATTTATCCTCCCTACAGAAGAAGGTGTCTTTGCAACTAACATATACACTGAGTTTAGCAGTTGTAAAATGAGACACAGAGAGAAGAAAACATGCTGCAAAACTTTGAATAGATTTTATCTCAGCATGTCCTGACTGTGTCAGAGAGTACAGCTCATCTCACTCAGCAGTTAAGTGAGAAAGATAAAAACAGGATGGCAGTAGGCCTAAGAGTGCATAGAGGAAAGACAGTGTCATTCATCTTGGCCCAGGCTCTTCATTTCAGTTTTGATTCATTGATTTATATAGCACTTTAAAACAACCGGCTAAGGTGACCAAAGCACTGAACAGTAAGATCACAAAAACACAGTGAGAATTAAGAAAATAAAACATAAACAACCATAAAATCAAGCAATAATAAAATAACGGTGAGCCCTTTGAAGGAAGCCGCTCCATAGGGGACATATAAATATCTCCTCTCACATTTAAATGCTCCCAAGTGTCCAAGTATGCATCGAGGTCAGTGATCCATGCTGGTCTCATAGCTTGTTCCCAGCATGTCAGAAGTGTAAAAATATCAGGAATAACAGCTAATAAAGTCACAGCTCTGCATCCTGAGCTTTTCTGTTAGGAGGCCTCCATAAATATTATACTATTGTCCTTATGACACATCTGTACATGATTAAAAACAAGAGATAGATTAGTGAAAATACTCAAAAAGCAGAAAAAGATTAACATCTGGTATAAAACTCCTCAGTAAAACAGCTTTCTTGTTGTGGCAAGTGTGGTAGCCAAATTAGTTGCTGCAGTGCTATATAGCAAGATGATATATATGTAAAATGATTTAAAATTTAGGGCCGCACGGTGGCACAGTTGGTAGCACTGTTGCCTTGCAGCAAGAAGGTCCTGGGTTCAAATCCAGGCCAGGGGGCTTTCTGCATGGAGTTTGCATGTTCTCCCCGTGCATGTGTGGGTTCTCACCAGGTGCTTTGGCTTCCTCCCACAGTCCAAAGACATGTCTGTTAGGTTAATTGGTCTCTCTAAATTGCCCTTAGGTGTATGAATGTGTGTGGTTGTTTGTGTGTTGCCCTGCAATGGACTGGTGACATGTCCAGGATGTACCCTGCCTCCCATCCATAGACTGCTGGAGATATGCACCAGCTCCCCCGTGACCCACTATGGAATAAGTGGTAGAAAATGACTGACTGATTTAAAATTTATCAGCATTTTGTATCCCTGTATCTGTGTGGGTATAAATAATTAACTAAAAAGCTGATCTTTCCATAAGTGATGATCATTGGAATTTTACACCCACAGAGCTTCATTAAGGTAAAGAGTGGAAACAAGGAAGGCAGCATTTTATTTTTATTATTTTAAAAAGACTGTTTGTTAGTTATCACACTTGCATTTAGCAGAAATGATGTGCTAATTTCTTTAGTAAGTGTATATTTGTAAAGAATGTCTGTCTATTACTGTGGTTATTTCATTATTAAAAAACAAAAAACAATATAAAAACAGCAGATATACAGAAAGTTCATTTATATAATTCAGGTTAAGATCCTGTTGTTTTTTATTTGTGCTGAGGAATTAACAAGGAAATTCTGACAGAAAACAAACGACTGCCAACATTTCTGTTGATTCTAATTAATGTTTGGTGGGTGAGTTATTATAATTATTATCTTTTGCCACCTCAAAAGCCTTGAGTAAAGAAAAATCCTTGCTTATTTATTTTATGTGACATTCAAGACAATTTTTAAAACCAGCTTTGAGCCTTACGTTTAAATATATGGAAAACAGAAAACAATAACATGAGATATCAGTTGATGTGTTGATGCAAAGAGAATTAAGCTCAAAAATGTTAAATGTCTGATTTGGTTTTAAACATTTATTTGATCAACCCAGAAGTTTGTATCTGATTGGAAATTAGACATGCACGGCTAAAATGATAAAATAGCGTAGCAAAAGAAGTTTCAGTTTGTAAAATAATATGTGTGCTTTTAATTAGCTTTGATTAAACAATGGCTCTGTAAAAAATATTTGTTGACATTACAGCAGTCAAACTCTGCTTATACCTGCTGACCAGCTTTTTGCATGTTTCTAATGGTATTTGGATGAGCTTCAGCTCTTTGTGGTTCGATGGCCTCCTTGCCATAACCCTAATCTTAAGCTTCCTCATCAGTACTCTGGTAGGACCACTCCATAAATAAAACTTCCAGTTAGAAAAAAACATGGTAAAATCTGAAAATTATGATAAACCTAAATCTTCCACACATGAATAGGTTTGGACTTAACTGTATGACTTCATGAATAATAAAAATAAGGTATAATTGCAATGAAAATGCATTTCCACAGGTCTGTCTATTTAACTATAATTTTTTTAAAACAGTGCAAGAGTTTCTCTTTCACATCAAGTCCATCTCAGCTTTCTGCAGAATTCAATGTTTCAGCTTCATTGGAGGCGTTCCTCTTTATGTGCATTTATCTGGGGATTGAATATGAAGAACATACATATTACAATGTGCCAATACTATAAAACAAACTCATAAACAATAATTATTAGACTGACGAGGTATAACTCAACTGTTGCCTTACATTAACCCTTTCAGATTAATTGTGCTGATGACAAAGGTTGAGAATGACCAACAGGGGGCACTACAGGATGCTGTGTATAATATAGAGGACCTTCAGTCAAAATTTCTCAATCTCTTTAAATCTTTTAAACAGAAACAACATGCATACCCAATGGTTACCATCTTACCTCTCAGATCCAGAACAGTAGAATTTTCCTTCATGGTCACCATGTTTCTGGCAGTGCAGGTGTAATTCCCAATGTTTTTAGACTCCAACTTCTCTATAACAAACACGGAGGAATTGACATGTGTGTCGTTGCCGTTAAATGCCCAGCTGAAGTTTGCTGGAGGGACAGAAACGGCTGTGCACTGCAATGTCACTCTGTGGCCAGGCCAAGCTGCTGACGGCCCAATAATTGATATGTTATATGGTCCATCTGCACAGAAAGATATTACATGTCGACTCAAAGCTATAAAATTCTGACCTGTGGTCAAACCATTTAAAAAGCTGAAATAAATCTTGAATTTTACAGTACTTACAGTTGACAGTGAGATAGAGAGTCACACTCAGGCTGCTGACTGGGTTGCTGACTCGACACTGGTAGGTGCCGTGGCTAGAACTGAGAACGGGTCGTATGAACACGGTCCTGTTGTCCACTGATAAGCTAACGCTGTCACTGAGATGAAGAACACTGTCATCCTTTATCCACTCTCTGGTGCTGATGGAGCCGGAGGCCTCACAGGTGAGGTTGGTGGAGCTTTGATCCTCTATCAGGACGGCTGCAGGGCTGCGGATGGTGGCTCCAGTTATCGGTACTGGAGGTGTGCAGGAAATGTCAATTTATTGACAAGTTCAGACAAGCATTACAACAGTTCAAAACATCCCAATATTTCTTTTTGATATGAAGTTGATTGCACAAAAATATATTTTATGTATAATAATTTTTGAAATGAAGATGAAAATCTAAAATCTGGATAAACTCCATCAATCTTTAATATTTTCCTGATATCTAATTCTTTAGTGTCAGAAAAATGCATTTAATCTACATTTAACACCTTTTTTTCCCCACATATAAAGACTAATACAATAGTAAAGCCTCAATGAACATATTAATGTAGGATTTATGGTGAATTCCAGCTGTAAAATCTTATTAAACTAATCAGGGGCGAATGTGGCTATTGTTAGTTTGCTAAATGTAAATCAGGTAAGGAATAATCTAATTCTTCGTATTATAATAAGGAATTCATAAAAGCTTCAGACAAATAAAGAAAAATATCATAAGAAATTGACTGGCTGACAAACTGTTTTTGTGGGCATTGAAATGATCAGTTAAATATGATCTTACCAAAACAATTTAAAGCATTGAAGGTTAGGAATAACATTTTTAAATCTATCCAGAACTGGACAGGGAACCAGTGAAGTGGTGACAATTGCTTTTACAGACTGTTATAAAAACATTGTTCTTTTTAGATTTAAATAAATTAAACTTGATGCTTAATGAATTAAAGAGACACAAATATTTAGCAATTTATCAGGACATCAATGTAACTAAAACACCTGATCTTAAACACATCTGAATCAGATATAAATTAGGGAGAAACCATTAATCACTTAGCGTACTCATGGTGAATCGTTTATTTTTCAATGGGGGTTAATTAGGCTACCTATCCCTTATTAGTGATTGTATTATTGATTATATCTGTATTAAGAATAACCAAAGAGTACATTTTGCAGGTATTTTAAATGTATTACAAAATTAACAGTATCATCTCATTTCATTAGGTGGTTTAATAATTAAGAAAAAGTCTTTAGATAAAAACTGTTTTTGGTTGCCACTTGTAATTAACATTTTCTTAATTCTAGATAGAAACATTTAAATATGAAGCTGTAATAGAGTCAAATACAACTGTTTCATCTCTTTTTATTCAAGAATCTAATAATTATCCGGCTTTCAAGCCCAGTTTTGTGTCAAAAAATATAAATTCTGTAATTTCTGATGAGATTTGCGGATATGTTTTATCCATCTTGTTGCACCTGCATCCAATTTTATTTCCTAAAGAAACTCTTTTTTACAGACGGATTTACTCCCCAACACAATGTCCAAAGACCTACCATACACATTGAGAGTGATCCTCCCCACTTTCTGCAGTCCCCCGTCTGGTATGATGGTGAGTGTGTACTCCCCGCTGTCCCCCAGCACCAGGTTCCTGAGCTCCAGGGCTCCTGTGGCTCGATCTAATGAGATCCTGTTACTGTGTCCTGGCTCGGTAATGTTGGTGCTGGTGGAAGTGATGATGTTCACGCTTTTAAAGGTCCAGCTGACAGACAGAAATGGACTGTCTGGGGGGCTGAGGTTGGTGGTGAACTTCACTTTGTCTCCTGCAGTTCCGCTCAGGGGTCCTGGGGATGAAATATTCTCACCTGCACACACATCTTTTTAACACCAAGAGGAAAGAAAGATTCAAAACTTTAACAACTCTGCAACTCTGTAAGATCTGTCAGTTTGGAAGAGTAAGCAAGGTGGTCATTAAAAAAGACATTTTACATTGTTTTCTATGAGAACAGCAGCTGAATGTACCTAATAACAGAAGCATCAAAGCAGCCCAGGGGATGCTCCTGTCCATCCTTTGTATGGATTTTTAAAATCTTGTTTCAGTCGTACACAAAGTTTCTAATGCAGTCATGGGTGCTCCTGCTCTTTTATTGTCCCTCACTTACAACACAACTCCAGCCCCCCACTCAGTAATGCAAGGAGCAAATAATGTTTACTCTGCTTGTACACATACATTTAACTGCCTGTGGGTGTATGCAATCAAGAGTTACGTGAACTCTGACTGAAGGGGTTTTTCACAGAAAAGTGCTACAGTCTTTAAAAGAAACAGCTTAATGGATCTCTTTAAGCTAAAGCTTGGACATCTGGTCCCTGTCTCTGTTTTCTAGTCATATCTCAAACTCAACACAATAAAGAATGGTAGAGTTTGTGAAAAGCTAAAACATGTAAAAACATAAAGTTTAAGGAGTTTGAAGACACTGTCCATTTGTGTTTAAATAAATAAATTTATATTAAAATGTAATATTCATTGCATACTGGTGTATCACATTTGGCATAAAAATGTAATCTTACAAATATTTTGAGTAATTCCTAAAGTATACATTCGGTTTTCGAAACGTTTGGCTTGATAATGTCTTTGAATTGACAAGATAGCGTACATGCATATTTATCGGTGTAAATTGCAGTTTTAAAAGCAGTTCAGATGTCTGACTCATGTTAATGATGGGGTGACCATCAGTTTTTATGAGCTCTCTAACTTTTTGAGGGTTGCTTTTGAAGACGCAGTGATCCGTGGCATTCCTCCAGGAGAAGGATCAAAGAGGTCCAGGAGACACTTGTAAAGCTTTCCAAACAGAACGCTTCCTTCAAAGCCTGCAGACAACCTGAACAACTATCAAATTGGCTGAAACAACAGTGTCACATATTGTGTCACAAGACAGTTACTCATATATAATGTAAATGTACAGAACAGGAAGGGAGACAAGCCTAGAGCATATCTTCAACTTGCTCATGATGTACTTTTGTACTTTTTGAATAACCACTCAGTACATGATGTAACTCATCCTCCTATTCAGCATTATGCAGTGCACTGGACAGGATTAATGAGGCAGCATGTGATTCAGTGGAAGTGGAGTTTCTCTATAGTTTTAAATGTGACGACATATAATAAAATAATGTCTGTGTTTAAGACTAACAGCTTAAAAATTAAGGAAAAGAGATCTTTCTGAATCAATTGCAAAGAATATATAAACAGATCTCCAGTCATGTAACATGCACATGAGAGCTCTGCCTTCACCATTACTTAAAGGTCAAAAATCCAATGTCTTAGTTAAATCTATGAATTTATTGATATAATGAAATATTCTTGATTTAAGATCAGAATGAAATGTGAGCTGTGTATATATAATATTTTGAAAAAATATCCTTTTTAGATCGTGGCATCTGTTGACCTTTGACCTCTGCAGAGTGCAGCTACTGCCTCATCTTATTTGTTAGTTTTTAAAGAGCTCAGCAGTGCCACTGTTTTGCATCACAATGAGGGATTACTACATTGGAAAATAGTAAACAAAGTTTAGGTAATAGGCTGTTTTTATGGTATGATATTCAGTGTAGATTTGTGTTTTATCTTTTATCCATCCAAGGAGAAAAGTTTAATAACAGGCATTGGGAACAACATTTATTCTAGATTACTTTTTATAAAATCATGCTTGCATTTTTGCCATATTTTTGCTTCTCACAGAACAACAGTATTTGAGAAGTAAGATGTTTTGCATAAATTAAAAGACATCTTGTTTAGGTTATAGGTTTAATTTTATGCCATATTTTGATGAAAATCTCAGACTAACTAATACAGATGGAAAATCACTGCATTAGTGCATCAGAGACTAATTTAATCTTTTGAGACAAAAAACACTTGTCTCTAAGTGTCAATTTATACCTTGTATTAATTATCTTTGAAAACTGTTGTATTACAAATAAAATGGTTGTTGCATATTGCTAATACCACCAAGTTGCATATTTAGTACAAATGTTGACATTTGTAGCTGGCTCCAACATTAAATAAGTTCTGCAGGCATCTGCTGTACAGTAGTTATTTTAACCCGTTTCAAGGTGAGATCATATAATCTTTATAGTAGTTATTAGACCAGGACTCCTGCATAATTATATCATTCATCTGGAAGGTTGGACAGATTGGTCCAAGGAGATGCTATTTAATTAGTTGGATATTAAATTTTTTTCCTGTAATGCTTGATGTTAAAGGTCAAAAAAAGAAAAAAATCATAAGCATAGAAACCAGTCCTATGTTTTGATTTGAGAGAAGTTATTCATTACATTCATAACAGACCATTAGCATATGTTATCTTTACAGCAACTTTATTTTTTGTCATTTGTGTGATCTGTAGTCACATGTAGAAGTTTAATTCTGCAGTTTATATTTGTATAACTTTTTGTTTTAGATTTAATTATGCAATATGTCATTATCACATGTGAAACAACCACAAATACACAAATTATCCAAGCTAAAGAATGACAAATAAATATTGACAATAACCTCCCACCACCTAGTTCACTTCTCATTTGAATAAAATGGAGGCTGACTTGCAGAGTGTAATTAAACAAGTTCTACCAAAAACAAGAAGCCAGGATTGATCGTTACATTTTATGTACGTTTTACAATGTATTTATACAATGTAAAATGTACAGTCACAATGAGAGGAGGATGAAGACAAGAGTACAAAGACAGAACCCCACATCTACAGGGACAACAAGCAAACAGAGAAAAGCCCGAGGCCCGGATTCAAAGCAGGAACCTTCTTGCTGCAAGACAACAGTGCTAACAAAAGCGCTACCGAGTAGCCCTTAATAAATATGTAACTTCGTATGTTTTGGGGATATTTTCTCATTTTCATGGCAAATTTCATAATTTATTTTACAAAATAAAAGCTTATAGAAAAGACCTAATCCATTTATTTGCCTTCTTTTTCTCTCAATAAAACAAACTAATAAAGAAATGTTGCTGTAAATGTTCACAGCTTCATGTTATCTTTTTGCTACGGGTCTAGATACATTTTATCTAATTAAGAATAAGGTTAAAAATTTGCTCCTTGCATCTGACCAGTGGTTCATACACATCTTGAAAGATTTTGATTTAAAGAAACCTTTATTTACAGCAGGGGAGGAAAGATGAAGGTCGACACATTGACCGTTGTGGAGCAGAGGTCTCATGCATATCAAATGAAAAGTAAAGTAAAGATATTAAGCAACAAGGCAGTAAAAGACATAAAGATACTATTTTCTTATCAAAATACTGCAACTGTTTCCACACATTATCACCATACTATCAAGCCTAAGACTGATTTAATTAAAATTTTTTACATTTGCCGATAACAATAAGATAATCTTGAGGGGGACATTAGCAACCTTGTCAGTGTGATCAGACTGTTATAGAGTGATGGTATATGAGCTAAAAGCTTTTTTTTTTATTAATCATAAGGCATAAACAGTATAGAAAATACACCTTGTTGAAATGAAACTGGCTTAAACACAAAGTTTGCTCAGTATTTGGATGTAGTTTATTAACTACATTTAAATTCTGGTGGGCTTGACTTAAATAAACATTTTGGTTTGTTTTTTTGTTGATCAGTTTTTTATTTGAATGTTGCAATGAAATCTACTCGCTGTGTTTGTAAATGCATTTTATAGGGTTTGTTTTCCACTCTTGGACTATGTGACTATGACAGTAATACCAACAGTAAGCATTCACTTATCTTTCTTATTTAATATACTTATACATAGTTGCTTACACTTACGCTGATATCATTAGTTGTGATAACAAAAACAAATGATTAGTTCACTTTCAAAATTTTATATAAATAATGTCTCTATTAGCTTTAGTAGTGCTGGATTTGTGTTTTATTTTTTGAGATTTTATTACAAAACTTTATTTTTTAAACCATGAGACAAGATCACAAACTCCTGAAGTAAAAATCTGCAAACTGAACCTTAAAGCAAAGAAATACAAAAATAAATGTAAATGGTGAACTTATTTTTTTGACAATTTCTATTTTCTTCAGCTGTTGTTGAAGAAAGTGACATCTTCAAAAGCTTCTTCATTTTAAAAATGCTATTGAGGAGAAAAGATTAAACCCTTGGTTAATTAAGTTTAAGATAATTTCACATTTTTGCTTATTTGTTTTATTCACAAATTGTGAAATTCACGGTATTGAACATTTCGCGACAGCGAGTGAAGCAAAAGCTTCTGTGGTCGAGAAATTTAACCGCACATTAAAAACAAGGATGTGGAGATAACCAGAAGCTGCAACCACAGCTACCACTCCAGCATTAAAATGAGCCCTATTGAAGTGACCTCACAAAATGCCTTTCAAGTGTTTCAGAATCTGTATGATGTCCAACAGATATTGGAAGGACTCAGTGACAACGTTTAAACCAAGATTCCCAGGGCCGGCCTACTTTATTGTGAACACACATCCTTCACACATGCCGGGAGAACACTGGTTAGCTCTGACTTTGGATGAGAATGGTCAATCCAGCTTTTTTGACTCTTATGGATTCTCTCCGGATTTCGAGTTCTACCCGTCAAGCATCGTAACATTTTTAGAAGACAGATCCTCAAAAATATTGTATCATAATAATCAGCTTCAAAACACTCTGTCCACTGTGTGCGGTCACCATTGCATTTTTTATCTATGTCATAGAGGGTGCGGATTATCACTGCAGCAAGTGTTGCCAAAATACACCGGAGATGTGATTAAGAATGATTTAATGGTATCTAACTTTGTGAAAAAATATCAGAAATGTGTCATTAATCAAAGTTGTACATTTTATACTCACGGAACATGCTCTTTGGAGATGTTTCTGGATTGTTATGGAATTTAAATTGTCATTTTCCATTGTTTGTTTTTTCTTATGATTTAATATTTGTGTAATGACATCATATGTTAGTGTGTGAAGTAGAGAACGAAGCTAGACTTGAAAATATAATCAATAAATATTTTATTGAATAAAAGAAATAGGCTACATGTTTAATTTTCTTGTAACGGTTTATGGTGAAAATGTAATCCATCGGGGTGGTAATGTCGTCTTTTGAAGATACTTTTTTGACTTCCCATCAGCATTTTTTGGATCTTCCAGCTCGGATCTCGACCAATGGGAAGAAAGAGTTATCTGCCTTCTTCTTCTTGTTCTTCTCTGCTTAACGCTAGGGGGTGCTTCAGCAGTTTCAATAGATGTCCCCTTGCCCTCTGTTTTGAACTGTATATATTCATCACGAGCATAAGGGTTAATGACTGAAGATATGGGGATGTTTAGCTCTGAGAAGGTATGTAGAAAGTCTGACCATTCTCGGGGTAGGGGTCCTCCATATTTTTTAAACGGAAGCATGAGATTTTTTAACAAGTCAATCATGTGGGACCCCTTTACAACATTTCCTTTATATACAAATTCACCTCGCGAAGTCCAACTCTCTTCTTTCGGATAATTTCTTCAAAATGTACTCAGCATTTTTACGGGTATGCTTCGGTAGGCTTTTCAGTACAACCGTAACAACCTGATCCTTAGGGGCCTCGTCCTGCCCCGGGCCTTGTTTTTCTTGGGACCGCTCATGCTCAGAAACCTCTGTGTCACGCTGCAGCGTCAAACTCACCCGCTGTTCTTCTTTCACACCTTGCTTGAGTACAGTCAAATACCTCTGCAAAAGCGCATCATATTTCTTGATTTTTTCATAAGAAGTCAAACCCAGCTCGTTTATTATCGCTCTCATTTCAGCATCCAAATTCTCCTCCGGCGTCTGTCTGATGGACGTGTCTGACTGGGCCAGACGCTTGAATTGATGAGGGGAAATGAGAAGCATCTTCTGCGATGTTCTGAGAGACATTATCTCCTGATTATACCACCCACTAGATCACCGATCAAGGGAGCAAGAGCCGTTAAAATGGGGAGAATATAATCACCTCCTTGACTTTTGAGAGCCAGCTGTTTACGTTTGATACCAGTTCTTTTATCAGCCAACAATCTGATGATTTTTTTTCTGCTCCTTCAATTGTCGGTGTTGAGAGGGCGATAGTTTAATGTTACCTTTTAAAATATTCAGAGCAATCTCGCACAGAGCCTGAAGAAAGTCGGGTGAGCAGTGTGCGAGAATATCTTTACGTTTCTGTGGAGTAGCTTGGTACAATGCTCTGAATAATGGGACATTCCTTTTTATACGTGCAGACATGATGACTTACTTTGTTCTGGGCACATACACAGCAGGCCACTGGTGAGGAAGTATGCCCGTTCTCAGTCTGAAATGTTCTGGGCAGGTAGGCGTAAAATCGATGATTAAATATCCATGAGCTTCTCTTGTTGCATCTTCAAAACATTCCAGGAAGACCCCTTTTTGAGACGCAAAGATTTGGCGGGCTAGTATATTCAGCTGGAGTTTATCTCTCGGGTTTTTAAACAACACCATATAATTAGCGTTCAGGCTGATTGTACTTTCCCTGATGAAAAACATTCTGAGTCAACATCATGACGCTCATATTACGATGGTGACGAAACTGGGTAAAGACCTTCATCACGTTTTCATCATCTGAGGCTTGAGCGATAACATCGTCTAGAATAATCAGATGATTCTGATCAGGAGGAAACAGGTTTTCATCTTCAAAGGAATGAGGCAATCCTTCCACAAATTTAATATTTTTATTCATCTTCTGCAATTCAGCATACATGGGTTGAAAAGAAGTGTAAATCCACACAATATTTTCAGGAGCAACATCCATGACATGATTACAATTTTGTAAAATACGTTTTACAAAGAAAGTTTTCCCGCAGCCGCTGGGTCCAACAATCAAACATGAGAAAGGTGCTCTACATCTAGGATCAAAATCAATCTCCTGTAAATGTCACGGTTTACTTGGAATTGGATCCCACAATGCAGACGAGCAGGCAGCGTGATGGTAAGTGAAAAAAAAGAGGTTTAATTACGAAAACTCACTCACAGCAGGAGGCAGGAACAAAACAAACGGGCAGGCAAGACAGGCATGGCATGATCAAAAAAACAAGACTTGGTTTTAGAACAAGACATGAGCATGACAATGAAAGATGTTTCCGCGATGACTAACTGAACAGGTGTGTATAAATGGAGCATGGTACAGGTGGAGCAAGGAGACAAATTAACTTGGACAGGTGAACCGAATAAACTTAATTGACAGAGAACACAACGTGACAGGAGCAAAACAGAGACTCTTGAACACAAACTAGAAAAACATGAAACAAAAGCTTAACCAGATCCGAAAACCAAACTTGACAAAACATGAACAAGATGACAAAACAAAAGCATGACCAGGAAAATAACAGAAGCATGATTCAAAATCTAAGAAGAATAATAACAAAAGAACAAGTCAAAATTGTAACTGTGAAAAACATAAGAAGAAACCCGAAACCAAAAACCAAACAACCCTACATCATGACAGTAAATCCATGGAACTTTTTTTTTAATTATTATTATTATTTATTTTTTCTTCTTCTTAAGCTCTAATAACCAAAAGGCAGAGTTGTGCCGTCAGAAAAAAGACGTTTCTTATCATAGACCAACCGAAACTTTTTAAGAAATGTTGCGTTTGTCAAGCGTAATCTCTTTTTATCCCTCCTGATGGTGTGCTGAGGAATTTCAATAAAACTCTCACTGGTTCTTGATAAATAGGAATCAACTAGCCCTTTGATGCTGTCAAAATTGACCCTCTCGCTGCTTTCATGCGTCTGAGTGATGCCCTTGAGACGCATCACAACCCTTTTTCGGGTTCTGGTCTGGTATGCATAACTCTTGGGTCCTGTTGATGCAAACTCCAAAAATAGTGTCACCATCTAACTCGTCAGTAAGATCACCCAGATAATTTCCCAGTTCCAAAGGAGTTCACCACTATTTGTCACATAAATCAAACTGTCTGTGTCAATATAAATCAAGCTGTCCTGTAACTTCTCCATGCTGCTGAGAAGTTTTAAACGTGCATAAGCCGTGGTGAATGCTGCAATAAACACATTGTTTGCCCTGTTTGGAGGAGAGATGACACGTTTGGTGTAGTTCTACCGCACTAGACACTTTTCAGGTTTGAAGAAATGGAAGTAGTTAACCTTGTATTTACTTGAGAACATGAAGCTGAAAAATTCATCAGGGTTAGTGATGACTGTGGTCTGAGACAGATCACTTCGCTGTGCAAATTTCCCCCAAAAACTGTTTAAACACAGTTTTCCCACCTGCCTTTTGGCAGGGTTCACCTCGATTTTCTCAGGATCTAATTGGATACCCTGATGGAGTTTGTAGTCTGCTACTTTGACCTGCTCTCCTGATCCTTTGCTTCAGACGGGTAGCCTGAAGCCTCCTGCTTACCCTTCAGGAAGGTGTTGATATACCCTTTGAAGATTGTGTCATTGCTCTTTTCAAAATGCCACACCTCTGTGATTTTAGCAAGGCGATAACCACACTGCAATGCTTTACAAAACTCTACACTCACCCACACACCTGTCAGAGCTCTGTCCTCATCATTATGCCTGCAGGGACCTGACTGGTTATTTATTTCAGCGCATGTGCGGCAGAGAGTGAACACTAGTTTACCTCAGGAAGTTCTGTAAGGCAAAACGGGGAAAAAGAGACCTCGTGGGGGGTAGACCACGGCTCTGATTATACCGAAGTAACGTCCGGATCATCAAAATCTTTGCAAATGATGGTGGGGTGACCGAGGGGAAAAACGCAGTTGGCGTTTACATAGGGGTACAGAGATGTGTAATCCACATAATGTACAGTTTCACCCGGCCCCGCTGTGTACCTCAGTCTCATAGCGCAGGTGCGTCCACCATACAGAGCATCCCGGGGTGATAACGGTTCGGGTGCATTAACTTTCTCAAGAAAGTTCATTTCACTCTACTCATGCTCCCAGATGACCTCGAGACGAAGGCCGTACACAGTTTGGAGCACCTTGCTTCTCTCCACAGCGGCTGCGTAAAACTGTTCAAATGCTACCCCTCTCAACGGACACTTGTCATGAGGCATGTAACACTTTTTACAGCAATGGAAAAAACAGCCGTAAAATTCTAACGCAACTTTGACACCGTTAATCTCTGCAAACCCATCCACTGAATATGGACCGATTTTCTTTTCCCCAATGTTTAATGCATGTTCGATGTCTATTTTTCTGCTGTCTGCAATCCACCCGAGCCATTGAATGGACACGCTGGAGAACGTTTTGCAGCTATGTCTGTAATCCAGAGGTGAGGGGATGGCCAAGGTTTTAGGAGGAAGGAAATTGGTTACAATAACCTTCATGCTTGATGCTATCGTGATGCATTTAAACGGATCCACACTTGTCTCCTTAAAGAACTCGTCTCTGAATTTTAAGCAGCCTTGAGAAAGAATTTCAACGTCATTTTTACAATAACGAATAGCTTCTTTCTTAAAGTCAACGTCCTCTTTGCTCGCTTCTCTGTACCAGCTGTTAAACACCTGTTGTTCTTGAAGATTCATGCATGCATAAATTTTTTATTTCATCCAGGGCAAGTCTGATTCGGTTATCCATTTATATGAGCATAAGAAAAATCAAACAAACCAACAAAACAAAACCACAGTGATCAGTTCAGTTTAAAATCACCTTGATGTCACCGAACTGCTTCTGTAACAGAATCTGACATGCTGCCAAAAGCGTTAGGGATGACGTTTTATTTCGACGGTCCCGTGCAGCTTGCGAGGCCTTCTTTCTGCGACGTTGCTGTCCGGGTCTGGATCGAATCTGCCCTACCATCGTTACCTCTGTAAAGAGAATGAACAACAAAAAATATATATATTGGAATAAACAAATTAAAGCTGAAAAAAAAGGGGAATTCAACTTAATTCAGTAGGTAAAATAAGAATTACACGTACCACTCATTAAACCTCTAACAAACGTTGCTCTGGTATGTAGAGCAGAGAGCCGCTGCCTTTTGGCTGGGGTTAAATATTCTGTAAAAACAAAATAAAATAAAGTTTACCTTACGCTGCGCAGCACAGCGCTTATAAATAAATGATAATAATAGTTTTTAAAATAAGCGAGTTTTTTAAGGGGGAAGTGAACCCCAATAACTTTATTACTTGTAGGTTTATAAACGAATTTTGAAATACTATAATTTACTCCGGGGCTGGGTCTGTGCAATAAAAGCTCCAGATTTCACTTCTTGTTGCACTGGACTGATGCGCTTGTGTTGAACGCTGTCTTGATCTTTGAAAAGTGACCTTCTGGTGGGTGGCTTCAGGTTCGCATCTTTGGGGAAATCTGTAAACAGATTTATATGATATTATTTTATTGAACTATGATTGCTATGCTTGCTTAAAATATATATATACATAGATATTATTGTTATTTTTACTTTATTTATTTTACTTACCTTGCTGTTCCACAGCTGATGGCTGTATTCCAAGTTTGTTATTGGCTTTAGTTTGCTTTATCAAATTTGCTGCTGCTGCTGCTGCTTCTTTCAGAGATACGTTCTCCGTCAAATCTGTATACAGTTTTATCTGAGGATTAAAACAAGTCTCTAATAATACACATTCACTCTCAAAGAAAACAAATAGTTTTTAGGGCTTACTTTCTGGCCCGGGAGCAGCTGGTAACTTATCCGGTGTGTTTTCAGGGGAAATGATGATAATTTGCGGAGGCGTATTTAACGATTCAGATTCTCTTTCTTTGTTAGAAGAAAGTTCAGATGTTGTCGGGTTTTCTTTTTTGGTGATAACCCGCCTTATCAACTTTAGAAAAGCTACAGGTAACTAAAATTATCATTCCTTTTCCTAAAATGGAGTCTCTCATGATTCAAAACAAACACATCATCGCTAGAGTCAATTTATAACATGGAAACAGTATACTGAGGGTTCATAAAGTCAGTCAGTCATTTTCTACCACTTATTCCATAGTGGGTCGCAGGGGAGCTGGTGCCTATCTCCAGCAGTCAATGGGCAAGAGGCAGGGTACACCCTGGACAAGTTGCCAGTCCATCGCAGGGCAACACACAAACAACCATGCACACACTCATTCATACACCTAAGGACAATTTAGAGAGACCAATTAACCTAACAGGCTTGTCCTTGGACTGTGGGAGGAAGCAGGAGTACCCGGTGAGAACCCACGCATGCACGGGGAGAACATGCAAACTCCACGCAGAAAGACCCCGGTTGGGAATTGAACCCAGGACCTTCTTGCTGCAAGGCAACAGTGCGCCAACTGCGACACCCTGCAGTTCGTAAAGTTTTTTCTGTTAAATACATATTTGTGTTACCTCTTTCTCCTGCTTTCCAGTCAGTCTGTTGACACAGAAGTGGAAGGTTTGCTCGTTCTACCGATGTAGGGAAGCACAATCTTTATTTACTTTTAGGTCTTTTCTATTTTGAACTGATTTAAACTAGCTCATATATTCAGCAAATAGGTCCTGCTGTAAAGCAAAATGAACTTACAATTCTGTCAGGTTACACAGATCATTTTATTATTAGGATTTCATGTGACAGGTCAACATTAAGTTGAGTATATCTTTAAAGTATAAAGGCTGCATGTATTTTTTTAGATGTATTAATGCCTGAAAAACATACAGATTATTAAACACACCCTTGTATTATAATTGCTTCATTTAAGGTATCGCCCCTAATGACGACAACCAATCAGCATGCATGGTTACGCCCCTCGGACACACCCTTGTTGACCCCATGACCCCCCTTAAGTTCAAAAGTTCACCTGTCAAAAATTTGATTAAAGGGTGTAGTATTATCTCTTGCGTTCTTTTTGTTCTTCCAGGAAACATAAAAATGTGAAAGCAAATAGGTCTTGTTTTATGGGCACTTTAATTGATGCTCAAAGATCAAAGAGTTTTAGTGGTGTTTATTCAGTTTCTGTGAATTTGAAAACAGCAGGTTATGGTCTAGCTTCCGAAGACTGCATTGCTATGGTGACATTTTTAAAGTTATTCTTTTTTATTGAATAATTAAATGATAAATATCACAAAACATGCCTGGACAAAAGGTTGTTTTGCCAGTAATTTGCCTAAATAAAATATTTGCATGAACTAACAGTAAGTGTTTTTTATTTTTATTTTTAAGCGTACCCTTTCTTTCTAAAAACAGGAAACACCAGAGTTCTGCTCAAAGCTAAATTATTAATACAACATCCAGCTGTTATGGTTGTAGTTATTCCAATTACTTTCGAGCAGTCACAGCCTGAGAAATCTGATATAGAACAGTTTTGAATGAATAAACATTTTTTTTAAACCTTCCTAAACAAATAAGACAGCTCCAGATATTTCTCAGATGTTCGAAACTTTTTCCTGATACAGTTCCTGCTTCTTACCTGTGACAGTTAACTGGTGATTCACTGTTTGACTCTTTCAAGGTGCAAGAATCTGAGCAGTGCAGGTTTATGTCCGGCTGTCAGAGCTTCGGTTTGACTGGATGACATACATACATCGTGACTGCTGGTTGGTTTTCCATTAAAAAGCCAAGTGAACCTTGCTGAAGAAACACACATTGTGAAGCAGTAGAGCATTGTGAAATCTCCACTGTTCACTGAGGCAGGTCATTTAATGGCTGAGCTGTCAAGTCCATCTGTAACACAGTGGATGTCAGAGGAGTCAGTGTTGGAAATATTGTGGTTTGGGAGCAGCTGTTATAGAGGATTTTTGGTTATTTTGCAACTAAGACTCCTCAGTTTGAGCAGTGTGTGTGTAGTTTAAATGGCAGCCTTTAGGACGCAAGCATAATGCTGAGAAAAATTTTATTCTGATTTGTTAGAATAAAAGGATTATCCTTATAAGCTCAACAACTCTTCATAACTCAGCTATTTAGAGCATTCACAAATTTCAGAAGCTTTTGTTCTCAAAATGAGGAATATGCTGTACATTCAAATTAATAACCACAAAACTAAGCCCCTGACTGTGTTGGTCTTCTTACAAGAATTATAACTTCAAAAACAAACAGTGAGAAAACAAATAAAATAATTATTTTTCCAATACATTAATGCAACATACCAGGTCACACTGACCACAATATTCTTAAACTTACAGATACATAGTGACATAGTAAATCATTATAAAGCCAAAAGGATTAAATCTTACAATTCCAATAGCCAACAATAACAAGGGCAATCTGCATAAAACTAACACTTTCAAATAGTACTCCTTGTATGGGGATGCTGTTAAATGAAAATTTTCTGGGACTTCTCCAGAAGTATTTATACAGAAGATGAAAAACACAAAATGGTTTACTACAAAGGCAAGGTGTATAATAAAAGAAAGTCATCTAGATCAGGGGCAAACTGTTTGCAGCAGTCAAAAGCAAAATCATCCAACCTTTATTGTAGTTTGCTGCTCTGTTGAACCACAGACAATAAAAGCATAACACTTTTAGTATTTAGGTTATTAACTTACAGTTGATGGAGAGGTTAGTGGACCACTGGTGCCATTATTGATTGGGTTTCAATGAATGGCACCTGAATGGTCCCTGGTCATCTCGTGTTACACTGACAATAATATAGAGTGGATCCTCAATCTGTGATCTGAGCTCTGTCGCTGGCTGTGACCTCAGAGCTGCTGTTCATCCAGAAGAAGGAGAGAAGCTCCAGACGAGGAGCAGGACAGACTCACATAACTGTTGAATTCAACCAGATCTGTGCTGCGGGGGGTTATCAACACACTGGAATCTGGTGCCATTCGGACCAAACACAATCAAAAAACAAAATATTTATATGTAGAAATAATAATCTATATAATACACAATACATACCTACCTCCTTACGTAACTAACCAACTAAATTAACTCATTCAAAGACGAGCTGAATGAAACGTCTCAAAATTAAAGAGTATGTTGTAATAATTTTATGATTAGAAATTAATCTTATAGAGACAGAAGCTCACTTGCTGTATGTCACAAAAGTTACTTCAGTGGTCTCTGTGCAATCCTTGATTCCTCCTCAGATGTCTCCGTGACAGTGTACTCTAGATCCTCCTTCACTCCACGATTGTCCATTGCAGCTCCTTCACCTCTGATTAACCTGCCTGCCCGCTCTCCAACTCGCTATCCATTCCTCTCAGAGATCCCAGAGAACTCATCAGCTCATAAACACTTGGATCCTTGCATGTCCTCCAACATCTCCCTCCAGCCTCCAAAACAGTAAGCTAAACAACTCACATTCAGCCAATTCACTTCAACAGTCAGTTGCCCAAACAATCTCATCTCCACTGACTGCCTCTCTCTCTTCCAGTTGATGCTGTACTGTCCAGGACCTCAAGTTCCTGTTAGTCCATTTCTTACCTATTGTGTATATTTTGTAAATAAATCTGTACTACTCTTGATCTGAGCCTTGCAGTTGGTTCTGCATGTGGGACAGGAAATGATCTGCCACGACAGAGCTAAACTAAAATGTTGACAGCTATTTTTAAGGGCGATCAAATAATGTCAGCTGTTAAGAATTTTACTAACAAAAATATTGCATTCGGATTAATTTGGTGCTTAAAGGACAATTTTGTGAAGACAATGCAAGGAAATGCAATAATGTGACTCCCAGAATGATTGGCAGAAAGACAAAATCTCCATATTTCTTCAAGCCTTCAGGAATGAACTGTGGTGCTGTGAATATGTCTGACTGGAGGTGGGACCACAGAAACCATAACCTGTTCCAAGCTTGCCTTTGACTTAACTTAATGACTCTGGATTCTGAAAGACAATAGTAATTGTATTTATTCTCACATCTAGATCCACTGATAAATCTTTACTGAATCAATATGAACAGTGCAAAAGAATTCATACCCCTTGAACATTTTTACATTTGTCACATTACAACCATAAATATCAGTGTACTTTATTGCAATTTATTGTGACCAACACAAACGTAATCGTGAACTGGAAAGAAATGCAGTTGTATTTAACCCAGCATAATCAATGCATTTTAGAACACTCTTTTGTGCAAATACAGGGACAAGTCTTTCGGGGTATCTGTCTACCAGCTGTGCATATGAAGAGATTAGACGTTTTCACCATATTTTTTCCACTATAATTCAAACTCAGTCAGATTGGATGGAAAGCACCAATTTACAAGCCTTGGCACCAACTGACATTTGGTCTGGACTTAGACTGTACTGGCCCACTCTAAGGGTATATTCCCACCTGCCACTTTTGGTTCACTTTAAATAAACCAGAATTTGCGCGAACTGGTAGGTTGTTCCAAGCGAACCCAAACCCACCACTTTTTGAGGTGGTCTCGGCCCGCTTCCAAAAAAAACTCTGGTGGGATAAACAAATTCCCACTGATTCTGACAGATTGTTGCTAAAGATGCAGGTATTTTGCTATTTCAATCATTTTTGCACAGGAATCGAGTAATCTAAAATATACCTAAAACATACACAAAAACCAAATCTATGCAGATTACATATCACATTTAATGTTGATAATATTAAGATATCTTTTTAACACAAATATGTGATTTAAATTAACATAGTTACAGATTTAGATGAGTACAATAATTTAACATTTATTGCCTTTGACAAAATGTTGCGTCTGAACAAAGATAATAAGAACCATCGTTAGGTAAAAAGACAATTAGAAGTAATAATACAAATGAGGAAGAAAAGGCTTGATTGATCAGAAGTTAAAAAGTTAAAGTTAAATTAATTCTACTTACAGAAGACTCTCAGTCTGCAGTCGGTGGTTTAAAATCTAAAATCAATGCTGACTTTACAGACGTAGTTTCCAGTGTGTGTTCTGTCTACAGGGCTGAAAAATCAACACTCTGTTGTTGTCATAAAAACTAATTCCTTCCCCAGAAAGCAAAGAAATCCCATCTTTCATCCTCTTTCTGACAGAAATAAAGCCCTTAGGATCACAGGTAATATTCACTGAAGGTTTACCTTCAATTAGGTTCTCTGTGGGGCTCCGGTGAGCTTCGATAAATTAACTGCACACAAGAAATATAGGAATAAGTTAAAGCCTTGGTGAAACACCCAGGCAATGTGATGATGCAATTATTTAAACATAATCTAACAGACAAAATAAACTGATAGACAAAGTTTGCTGCTCCATTCATTCTCAGTGGTGCCGTATTTATTCACTCACTCTACTCCTCCATCTTGGCAGCTCCCTGAAGCAGCGCTGCTCCGTAGGGGATGATTAGTAACTCATACTTTCCACTTATTCTCTGTCAAGTTTCTGAGCTCCAAACGTCCTGATGACCCATCCAGAGAGATCGGGTTCTCATATCTGTGCCCCGTCACCTCCGCACTGGTTGAAGTTATCACATTTATGGACTATTGAAGCTCCAGGTCAGGGCCAAAAATGGTTGTGCAGTTGGGTTTACAAATGTTGGAAATGTTACGCTCATTCTTTTTTCAGCACGGAGTAAGTAAACATTGATGACCCTGGCTCCATTGCAGACACTAGCTGAAACAATTAATACGGTGTTGTTAACCACAGGAAAGTGCTGATGAATTTTGAAAACCTCTTTAACAAATCCTTACCTGAGGAGAGGAGCACAGATAATATTGAAGACAGAACCTTGAAGTTCATGGTGTATTACTCAGCTTCATTGTCTTCTGGTGTTGTCTGAGCCTCTGCTACAGTAGTATATTAAGTGAGTGCTAGATAATCTGCCATAAATTAAACAACATGACTGGCATGAACCTTGGGTACTGTGGCAATCTATATTTGTGCAATTGCTACAAAAACTGAATTATTCAAAATTAATAATTGATAAAACCAATTAAAGAGTTATTCTAACCAACACTACAGATTGCAGACTGTCATCATTATTAGAGGATCCGGAGAGGCAATGAATAAATAACTCAAACACCACCAGGGTCCACCAATAGTGCTAGAATAGTAATCAATTACCGGTGCCCTGACTGACTTTTCTAGTGCATATTTAAAGTCAAGCCAATGGGAATAGGAGGCCTGCAAGTACTGTGCATAGTATATTCCAAGGAAGAACATATAACTCTACCTGATAGCTGGTAGATGGCTGAAGTGGAGCAATAAATTGTAAGATTGTAAGAATCTGATCTCAGGTTTAAAATCTAAAACTGTTCAAACATGGGCCTGATTATTCTGCAATAAAGAGATGTTCCTTAAAACACATTAAAACTTTCTTTTATGTGTGAAAAAAACGAACTTCTATCCTCCCCTACCAACCATAACTAACATCTTTGCAAACTCTGCTCTCAAAAATTTAAATAGGTGGAATGTTAGATTAAGCTTCACGCTTTAACCACTAGAGGGAGATGATTTAAAGCATTTGCAATTGATATACCAGCCACCCTTTCCCTTCAAAACAGCACCACTTCTTCTAGGTACACTTTCACACAGTTTATAAAGGAACTCGGCTGGTAGGTTGTTCCAAACATCTTGGAGAACTAACCACATGTAAACTTTCTCACATCTTTCGGTCTCTTCATGTAATCCCAGACACACTCAATGATGTTGAGATCAGGGCTCTGTGGGGGTCAAACCATCACTTCCAGTAGGTCTTGTTCTTCTTCACGCTGAAGGTAGTTCTTAATGACTTTGACTGTATGTTTGGGTTGACTCACTTAGCATTTTGAAAATTGATAAAAATAAACAATCATCATTTATATTGAAGAAAGCATTTTTTGTTTACAGTATTTTTTCACACCTGCCTAAAACTTTGGCACAGTACTGTACATACATACATACATATGCACAAAAGCTTTTTTTTATTTTTTATTATTTATTTCATATATTTATTTATATATATTTACTGAGACCAACTGGAACAAAGCCTCCTTTTCAAAACTGTAGCTCCATGATAATAAATAGTCAGTTTTCCTTTGAGGGAGTATTAATACAGAAATGAATGAAAAAGAAGAGTATTTTTAAATATGTACTTGTTAAACACTTATTAAATGCTTTCATTATTACAGATTTCAAACACAATAGTTTACCCGCCAACAATGTGATAATTATATTATAATTCTATTATAGCAATTTTCTAGGGTGCGTAAATTATATTTGCCCTTCTTACTGATTTATTGATATGATTAAAGAACAATAAAGTCTCATGAAGCCTTTGGTTTTACAAAACACATAATAGCAGAAAAAAGTCAGATTAGTAAGCATTAGAAATAAAAATACAATATAAAACTTGTCAAATCAAAGTTAACAGCATCTAGTCTTTTCCCTTATGTAGTTTCATGTTTCTTCTTTTCTGATAATCTGCAGAATAAAGTAGAGAAGAAAGCTTTATAATGCATGTTATCAATTAATATGGACCACTTAACAAAAGTTAACTCACCTTTAAAATAGAAAGCTGATTTTACAGCTTCTGCTCATAAATCTGTGACATTGTCTCATACACATTGTCATCTACTGAGGGGAAAAAAACAGACACTTTTATTTTACCAGTTTTAAAATCATTTACAACATTTTTGTGTTAGGAAAAAACTATTTTTGAAAATTTTGACTAAACCATCTAAACATTTCAATTTGGTCCACTATTTTAATAGAAAGCCAACTCTTACTATGCTTAAGATATTTCCTAAGAAAATTGACTCTGAAAACCTTTTAAATACACCAGTTTGAAACAATGCAGTGCAATATTTCTTAAAATCTCTGGTTAATATTGGTTTACTGATACACTACAGCAGTTTTAGAGATGGTGCCCAAAAGCCTGTTTTAGCCACAAAGAGTCAAGGTTTTAGCCAAAATGTTTAGAATTGAATGTTTTTAATGTTTTTCTTTTTTATGTTTCAGTAGTTTGAGCAACATTTATCAGTTGATTTATTTTTTGTTCTTTTGCAACTTATTTTCATTCAACTTATTTTCAGTTCATAACCATTTATAAATATTGGAGGAATATGTGCTTAACATTTCACACTTTTATTATCGTTTAATATCATAACATAAACCAACAAATGTTTTATTTTAATATATAAAAAGCTGATGTAATGAACTTGGAGCTTTCAGTGTGTTTTAGTTGATATTGAAGTTGTTTAAATCAAGCGGATTCTGTAACCTTCTACTTACAGTGAGTGATAAAATTTACTTTTTATTCAGTTTTTACCAGTTTTTTGTGATATTTGTGTGATTGTGTTATAGACAAAGTATTAACACTTACTTGACTCATCGGAATTTGGCTTTGCTTTGACGTCTTTGCTAAATATTGGAAAGAAAAACTGTTATCAGTCATCTAACCTAATTTATTCCTATTTTCTTTCTGTTGTCTGACAAGGAAAGCAGTGGAATAAGCAGAGTATAACATCAGGATACTCACTTGCTTTTACAAATAAAGTAGCCTCCAGCAGCTGCTGCAACCACAACTATTAAACATGCGATTATAATTCCAACAGTGGCACCAACAGTGAAACCTCCAGACTCTACATAATCCAATATAAAACAGAAGACAAAAAACAGGCAATCCTGTAAAATAATTTTTATATTGAGAAAAAAACATCTCTGCAATATTTTGTATTTTATTGATTTAAAACACAGTCAAACTATAATTTTATATAATTCTATTAACAACAGACAAGACTGATTTGTACACAAGTATGAACTAGTAATCATGGTGGATTATCTGATGTCCAGAGTTTGGAGTTATTGTCAACATGGGAACAAAAAACAGACAAAAAACCCCAGTTTCTTCAGTAGAAAAAAAAAAAAAATAGTTAGTTTAAATAGAAAACTTAATTTCATTAATTAAATTAAAGTGTGAAAAGTATGAGTTTCTCAAAAAATGAAATATTTTAAGCAGCATTTTCTGAGTGGCTTTATCAGCTCTTTTTATCTCATTAAGTTAGAACTGTACATTTTAATATTACATAACTATTAGAAAACAGTGAGTTGAAAGTCAGAGTTGAAAGTCAGCAAATTAAATACTTGATTTAATAGATGTATTCAATAAACATTTAACAGTTTTTTAGAAATAGAACTTATTATCTGTTGTTTCCATAGCTCTTATATAAGCCCATAATTGGACCAGACCTCTTCTTAACACTCACCCACTACAGAGATGACAGAAGGCTGAGATGATTGAGAATTCAGAGTTCTGTTGTTAAAGGCCCGACAGCTGTAGTTTGCACTTATTTTAACATTGATTAGTTTAAGTTCTGGTCCAGAATCAGGCAGCAGCTCTGAATTCAGAAACCACTGAAACTCGGCAGTAGGGCTGGAGTCAGCCGAGCACAACAAGCTGACGTCTGAGCCTTCCTTAAAGTACTCTTGAGATGGATTGATGATCAGTTTTACATTTTCTGGCCCATCTGTAATTTAAAAAAAAAATACGTGATGAAGAATAAAAACATTAAAAATTATGTTATAAACAACAAAATATGAAGATTTCCCAGTTTGAAGCCTTGTCATTGAAAGCCTTAAACATGCATGTATAGTTGTCATGGTTAACAAACACTTACAGGAGAAGGAGATATTTACTGGATCACTGAAGTCTTCACTGAAATAATTGAACCCATGACACCTCAGTACCTTCAGATCAGCGCGGGTCACATTGACTATAGTCAGAGTGGATCGTCCATCAGTGAACTGAACTCTGTCACCGGATGTAACCTCAGCGCTGTTGTTCATCCAGAAGAAATGAGGAGAAAATCCAGATGCAGAGCAGCGAAGACTGACTGAGCTACTAAGCTCTACCAAGTCTGTAGGATCTAATTCCACCAAAACATTGGAAACACGTGCTGTGGGTCAGAACAGTAAAACAATGGTAAATGTCACTGCAATGTAACTGACCTAAAGCAGGAAAAGTTTAGTCTGATTTAATGTTAGACAGTGAGGAAAAAATTGACTATGTCTCTCTTTTTGCATATATGAAACACTTGTTTCTATTGGTAAAAGTGGAATATACTTAATACTGCTTGATTTAAAGATGGGTATAACTAATTACAGGAAAAACATACTCTTACATATTTTCACCCAGAAGTGACTGAAGGGAAGAAACCTAAATCTTTTTCTCATTTTGAAATTTGAATCTGGATCAGCTATGAGCCTTTAGTTTGAAGGTTATTGTTTTTGTGGTGGAAGGTTCTTTATTTATTTGTTTTGCCTCCTCTAAAACTTGGATGATTCTGATGAATTAATGACTAGGTTTATTACAGTTTTTTAATGGATTTATTTATAGATTTTACTTGTTGACAGAGAACAAACTGATCTCCCGGAACAGAAATTCTGGAGTTCATTTTGCACATTGACAATGACTTTTCTTAACTTAATAAACCAATCAGTTATCATTTGCTCATTAAAAATGATTTTTATGCATGCTCATCTTCACTTTACTCCATACATCATCTAGACATGAACCTTTTTTAAACTAATTGCTTTTTTAAAGACTTACCAAGTACAGAGACAACTGAAGGTTGAGACTTTTGCTCTTTCTGAGTTTTCCTGTTAAAGGCATGACAGCTGTAGTTTCCGCTCTGACTCATCTGAATGTTTGTCAATGTGAGCGCTGGTTCAGTATCAGGCAGCCCTTCTCCGTTCAGAAACCACCGAAACACAGCAGAAGGTCTGGACTCAGCTGAACAGAGCAGGTAGACATTTAATCCTTCTCCATATTGTTTAATTGATGGAGAGACCTTCAGCTGTGTGTCCTCTGGGCCATCTGTACAAAGAACCCAAAATAAAGTAACATCAGTTAGTTGGAAAAACAAAAGGGCAAAGTTTTTTCTTTTTTTCATTGTGGCAGCTGCTCTCTTTAGGCTTCACTGCAGAAGAATCTTGGTCTCCATCTCACCGTATTCTTATCATCCTCTTCTGTCACACCAACCTTCTGCATAACCACCTTTACTACACTCATAAACCATGTATTTGGTCAAACATCCTTTTCACTCCTTACTCTCCTGCCTGCTTTCTCTTCAACACCTCTCTCATGTACTAGTTGATTTGGATGTTTGACCACATCATCCACTTTCAATACCTCTACTCTTTGCAACTTTACTCTTCTGTCTCTAGGTCTTAAATATAGACATCCTTCCTGGCTTTTACTCACTGTCACTTTTCTTCTTAGAGCATTCATCGCCCTCTCCAGGCTTTCTACCACCTGCCCTCCTTCCTCACTGCTAATCACAATGTAATCTGCAAACATTATAGTCCAATGAAACTGCTGTTTGACTGCAAAAAGGGGATCAGAGTATATCCCTGAAGCAATACCACCCCATCTTGAACGCCTCTAACACCTTGCCATAGTCTCACTGTTCTTGTACATATCCTGTACCTGCTTTGTTTTGGCTTTTTTTTAAGCTATTGCACTAAATCACATCCTACTGAAAACTACGATTTTCAAAACATTCAATGTACACAAATTAACACATCTGAAAGTAATGTCACAAGAAACTTTACTTAAATATTATGAACATATTGATTTTTAACTCACAGCTAATGTAGACATTTGCTGGCTCACTGATGTCAAAACCCAAAGGATTAGACGCATTACATCTGTATGATCCATGTTCATTGCGGGACACATTGACTAGAGTCAGAACGGATCCTTCATCATTAATATGAAATATGTCACTAGGTGTAACCACAGAGGTGATGTTCATCCAGACGAAGATGAGAGAAGATCCAGAGGAAGAGCAGGACAGATTGACAGGACCGCTGAACTCAATCAAATCCAAGCTCTGCGGTGTTACTGTTACATTGGATACTGGCTCTGAAAAAATATACAAATATTCTTTCTTTGCCATAATTATACCAAGGAGACATCAAACAACAAAACAACCACTTCCATCTAAATATTTTCAATATGGAAACTTTTGAATGAATCTAAATATTATTTACGATCTATTATAGTTATGTTTCAAATTATAATTTTTAAAATATGTCACATGTTTAATATGTTTTAACCTTTTACTTTGTTATTTTACATGAGCAGCTAACCAGATGACCTTTAAACTTTCCTAAATCTTTATTTGGCAAGATAAATGATAGAAGGAAGATAGAGAGAGCAGAAAAGGGAAGAGGCTGGATAAAATGTTCCAATGGAGTCACAAATCATTCAGAAATCAGTTACATGACAGTATGGGGAAATATAGCTCTAAAACAGTCTATTTTATTTTAAAGCAGTCAAACTCTCAGTATTTGTAAAACTAAATAACAATTAGCATCACAAATTTGGGGTTTGCAGGCTGTGACAAACATTATGCATTAGTAATTGAATTTCTTCTTTCCAATTTATGAGCCTTTATTACAAAAGTGCAAAGTTTTAAACTTTAAACTTTGGTAGCAGCGGAAGCTTTGACAATAAGTCACATAGGCAGCATAGAAGCTATATTCGGTTCTTTTTACATTGGTTAATCAGTTCTATGTTTGAATGTAGTTTGAATTGACAGTACTGTCATCAGTGTTAGGTATTTTTTAATTCAAATTCAGAACAAGTAAAATGTATTATCTCTTCAACTGGAATTTTGAAAGCACTTCTATTTTAGACTGGACTAATTATTCTATTTAATAAAAACTAAAACTGCAAATCATTTCATTGTGTTTTGCTTCTGCAAACTATAAAGCCTTATTTAGGAGACCAGATGTGGCACACCAGCATCAACAGTAAAATATAAGTGTTTCACCGATGATGAGGTTGTGAACAGAGGTCAGATAAGTCCTTACATAACAAAAGAAGGTTTTTAAAACTGATGTTTTGAGGGTTGTAATACTAAAATGAACTGATTTGCTATTAGATTTCAGATTCCAGATATGTGCATCAACACTCAAGTAAAAAAAAACCAAAATGTGCTAGAATTGGATTTGATCTAAAAGTCATCGTACCTTCAGTTGATTCAGTCAGAAAATCATTTGGCAACACACCAGCTCCTTCAGAAAATCCTGTGGGCGACAGTTTTTTGATTATTTGTGTTGCAAACTTTTCTTCATAATTTGCACTTTATAGGCAGAATCAATGGAAGTAGTGAAAATGTGACAAAAATACAGAAACATTTTAAAAATATTGTGTTTTATTAGTTTTTTTTTTTATGTATTTAGCAAAAACTTACTGATCCATCTTTATGTAAAAATGGCTTCTGCTAGAGCTGTAAACACAATTCTTTTTCTGGGTTATATTTTCTTTAAACAATAAAGAATTCAGATTATGTTGAAAAAAAGGATTAGATATGTATAGTTAGCCATGCTAATAAGTAAATAAGTTCTATTCTCAAGTATATATTGTACATCAAATAGTAGGTTCTTTGCAACAGCTTGTCTCAGAAATTAAAAAGGTAAATGTCTGCATATGTTTAGAGCTGAACAATTTCTTGACACCAAGTAAAAATGTTTCTATGTTGTGCATCAAGCAGTAAAAGCTCACCCGAGATGGCTCCAAGGAGAATGAAAAATTTGATAGCTGTTTTCATTTTGTTCTTGTAGTATAAAACAGAACGACGAATGTGTTGTCCTCTCAAGGACTGTTGTCCTAAATTTACTATTTGACAACAATAATGGGGAAGCTAAATGGCATATCTCTCACATTCATTTATCAATCATTAACACTACTTTGTGTTGATTTTCCCATGGCCTTACAGTCAGCAGGTTAAACCAATCAAACTAAACAAACAGTTTTTAAATGATCACGTGTACTTTAATAATACACTTACTTCTTTTCACGTAAACAGATATCCAGTATGACCAATTATGTTTAAGAAATGTGTGCTACGATATATGGAACATAATTTCTGAAAGTAACTATGCCATTTCTCCTCAAGCTTTTTGGGACTTTAGACTCATAAATCATAGATTTGTCACTATTACACTAAAATACTTTCATGTGATAAAATAGGCAACAGTAGCAAGAGGATTGACCTACATTTACCACAAAATAGATCAGAATGACTGCTAGAAATATGCCTTTTCTGTTCTAAGTATCATGACTCATAATCTTTCTTCCTAAGCATCCTAAGGGTATACCAAGAGAGTTGATTATTATCTCTCTGCACATGGAATCAAGTTTTGGAGCATATACTCCAAAAACTGAAAGCCAAAACCGGGTTTACAGAACGTGTATTGAATAACAAGAAAATAAATTAGTAAAATGAAGATCAAACCATAATTCTCTCAATCTTTGTTCTTGCAATTACCTGACACATGAAATTTGGTCTGCATACTATAAAAAAACGTTGAAGTTCTAACTGTAAATTGTTTTACTTTAACAAGGAGAGATGCAATGTCTCAAGTTTTTCTGACCTCAGTAAAACATTTTTTAAAACAGCTGTGGAGAAATTATTTTATTTCTACTCATTTTGGTCGATAAAAGAGGAAAACCAGGAACCCATGAGATTAATCGTGGAGTGAGATGATCTGCTTTATTCCTCTTAGGACGATGTCACATCAGTGAGCTTATTGACCAATCAGGTTTGGGTTACTGTCATGTTGTTGCCAAAGAGTGAAACGTCAGAGCGAGTGCCTTAAGTCACAGCCACAGGTTTGGAAATGCTGCTAATATTTATTTATTATTTTATTTAATTATATTTAAAGTTTTAATGAATAGTGAACAATTTACTAATGCTTTTGTTACAACCCCCGGCCTAGGGGATCGGGTGGTGGTAACATAAAAATGTGTCCAGAGGAAAAACAAATGAAAAGGGGTGGAGTTTAAAATGATTTATTACAAAGAAAAGGGTTCCACATACAAAACAGCAAATTAATATCAAACTTGGGCTAACATAAACAAACTAGAAGAGGACAAATCCAGCCTCAGCAATTAAAAGATCAAATCAAAACAGGAAAAAAAAAAAAAGTTAAACTAAACCAAACTCAAAACACTCCAAGACAAAGGGACTTTAAAAAAAGGGATGTAACACTCCCCAAACACAGGCTGCTAAGTTGAACTATTAGAAACAAACCAAGTCCAAAACCAAACTGCTAAGCAGTCCAAGGTGGGTCATCAGTACAAAATACTACAAAGCTACCAAAACAACCTTCAAAAGTCTTTACACAAAGCAAAGTGGGGATCAGCTGCACAAAGCATCTTCCAAATGCTGCCCCACTGGAAGAATGACTCCAGGAGCCTTTTATAGGGTGCAGGTGGGCCTCATCATCCACTGATTGGCTTGGTCAACTCCTCCTTGGTCCAATGGAGTTTCCTCTCTGCAGCCACCGGGTAGCGAATCAGCTGAGTGTGCTCCCAAATCTGAATCTGCAAAAAAAACAAACAGACTGCAAAACTTCTAAAGGCCATGGGTCGTAACACTTTAGAGAAAAACAAAATAAATGAATAAAAACTCTAAATAAACCCAAACCAAAAAGAAAAGATATTTTTGAGTTAATAAGATTGGATTTATTTGGAATATTCAACAGTGATAGTTGGTAAATGGCAAAAGACTTAAAAGGCCTATAAGATCTGTGTGTTTGAACTTTGGAACAGAAAACATGCAATAAATATTAACTGGTTTCGTTACTTCATGACATTTGCCAAGAGTCAAACAAACAACCTGCACACTATTTTATATATATATATATATATATATATATATATATATATATATATATATATATATATATATGCAAATCACAGTGCTGGACATGCTAAACAGAGCTAGAAGCATAAATGATAAAGAAAGGAATCACTGTAATGTTTAACAATAATATCACCACTGGTTAATTTGATAACATTGAACAGCTCTACTCCGAAATACATGTCTACTTTGCTTCCATATCAGCCCTTGAAATGGTTGTGCTGAACCACTGAGATTGAAACTCAGTGCAGGATTTACATGCACTAAATCCCAGGTTCTTCTTCATTATTTACCTTTTTTTTTTTTTTAACAATTTCATGCTGAATCCTGGAGTTAAACTGAGGCTACCTCCTGAAAGGGGCCAAACCAAAGATGCACTCAAACAGGGCTTTTAAAAAAAAAAGTAAAACATATTTAATCACTGGATCATTTTGTCTTATTTGTGAAGCTGATTTGACTATTATAATTGAGTCTAACATTTTTTATATGAATGTAATTCCTTTTGAAAAATTCAATTTTTCAATAAAAAGTTACATAATTGTTTCCTGTCTCAAACCATTTTCTATAATTATTTCTAGGATTGTTTTTATCCCTCACTCTCATAACTGGCTGCTTTGACTGAATGTTTCTTTGTATGGAATGCTATACTAGAGTTTTTGCAAATCTGATGCACAGACATATTTTAACCACAAGAGGGAAATAATTTGCAGCTTTTGAGAACAAAATAGGTGGGTCTCCTTTCACAGACAAGTTGTACAATAACCATAACATTAGACAAAATTATTGCCTGATCTGTGAGATGAAAACAATGTTATTCTTGCCTAGTGTCTATTTAACCATTCATTCATTCATTCATTCATATTTTTTCCATGAGACCATTTAATATGAGGCTTCCATATTTTTTGTTGAAGTTTAAGTATTTTGTACAGCTGTTTCCAACAATGTACTCAATGTTTCATAATAAACAGTCATAACACATCTTAGGCACTATTATAATAAGGCATTTAATATTAAATAAATAAGTGTTGTTATTGAAATATTTAAGATATACTGAAGAATTATTATGCTCTAGTTTTACTCCAGTGAGGTGAATAATTATTGTGTCATTATTTATTGATTGCATGTAAATTATGTTTGTCTTGTTAATATGAACTGATATCATAATAAAAAAAGAGTACATTTCTTCTAAATCTAGAGCTGCACCATGTGCAGAGGCTATTGTCCACAACACGGTTACCCTGGGTTAGAATCTGGGTCTCGGGCCATTTGAGGCACATCTTCCCCTTCTCTTTTTACCCTCTTTCCTCTCAAATTACTGTTAAATAAATTGCCACAAAATCTTTGTGTGTTCACTTGTTATAAGTGAACACACAAGAGAAAAATTTGTAGATTTAAGCAAAAGGAATTCAATAAAACAGACATAACGTTGTGATCTTTCCTTTCCTCTGATTATGTAGTTTCATATTTCTTGTTGTCTGGTCATCTGCAGAATAAGGACAAAGTAAAAACTGATTATAATGAAGGTTAACTTTATAATGTGTAATAAATGCTGACATAGCAAGAGTTCCAACTCACCCTTAAAATGCAGAAAGGTGCTGATTGTATCTCTACCTTTCAGAAATTACTTTCTGAAAGTATTTGCTTGATCTGAAAAAACAGACACTTTTTTTTCCCTGCAGTTTTTAAAGACCAACATGTTTATTGTTGGAAAAAAAAAACATTTTAAAATGTGGTTAATTCTAATCATGTAAAACATTTAAATAAAGTTGATGAAGTATAGTAACTCATTTTGTAGAAAAATACAGTATCTGTTATTCTAAGATACAACCTAGAAAGATGTACTCTAAGTTTCTAAATTTCATAATGCTTTTCCTATAAAATCAAGAAATAAATCAAGTGTTGGTTTTATATTAAATATGTGATGCTCTGTACTGTGAGCTTGCTATTAAGCTTTAGTTTCCTGCCAATTAAAATTAGATAGATTAAATCAATTGAAGTTTTCTTGAAATGCCTTAATTATTAATAATTTACTTTTCCATTTACTGTTCCTGCTGTTCTTTCCTGTGATGGATGACATGTACGTACTTACTTGTTGCAGCTGAATTTGGTTTAGGTTGGACATTTTTTTTAAAGATGACACTGTATAACATGTTTTTAGGACACTCACAGTTTTTGTTTTGTAAATAAAGAAGTCTCCAGTGGCCCCTGCAACAAAAACTATTAAACATCCTGTTGGAATAATTGAATATAGATTTATCTTATATTTTCTCCTATTCTTTAACTTGACTATTTGATTATATAACCTTTCATGATGTATGTGTGAGTAAAGGATGTGTGAGTTTGTCTGCAGGCAAAGGTCATAAATAGGAGCTGAATTAGCAGAGAAGGAAGCAGCCCAGTTGAGGAGGTCATAAAGATGAAGGCACGGCTGACCCTACAAGTTGGAGGAGACTGTGGGAAATGTGTTGTTAATGTATAAAGCTGTTTATGACCTGTTTACGATGCAGCTGTTGTTTTCCCCCATCCTTTAGAGAACAATGTTTTATGTAAACTAGGGACCCCCGAAAGACAATAAAAAGAGGAGGCGGACAGATGCTGTTCAGAATGATTGGGGACTTGTAACTGAACATGTTTCTGATCGTTCTCCTCGTACGAGTAAAATAACTAACATTTTGTCTCTCTCTCTCCTTTTTGTGTTGTTATAAATATTGTTAGGTTGTTTAAACCTGACATTAATTTGGTCCTTCGAGAGCCGGATTCCAACTACGCCTGATGATTCCAGCGGGTCGGTAGACTCCAGGAAAAGACCGTGCGCACGGCTGTTTTCAACAGGAAGACACACAGACCCTTTCCGGGACTGGATTTCGGCCCGCCCGCTGGAGTCTGACGGCTGACGGAACTCTGAGAGAGAGAGGAGAGGACAAAGTGGTGAGTTGAATCTGGATTTAAAACAAAGGTGTGACCAATGACTGGGGGTCATTGCGTGAAGTAAAACCCTGAAAACCTAGGCAAACAGGTAACAGCAGTGCGCCGGAGTTCTGCTTAAAGTATTAGTGAAAATACTGAAAATTCCGAGGTTATCAGCAGTGCGCCGGAGTTCTGCTTAAAGTATTAGTAAAAATACTGAAAATTCCGAGGTTATCAGCAGTGCGCCGGAGTTCTGCTTAAAGTATTAGTAAAAATACTGAAAATTCCGAGGTTATCAGCAGTGCGCCGGAGTTCTGCTTAAAGTATTAGTAAAAATACTGAAAATTCCGAGGTTATCAGCAGTGCGCCAGAGTTCTGCTTAAAGTATTAGTAAAAATACTGAAAATTCCGAGGTTATCAGCAGTGCGCCGGAGTTCTGCTTAAAGTATTAGTAAAAATACTGAAAATTCCGAGGTTATCAGCAGTGCGCCGGAGTTCTGCTTAAAGTATTAGTAAAAATACTGAAAATTCCGAGGTTATAAGCAGTGCGCCGGAGTTCTGCTTAAAGTATTAGTAAAAATACTGAAAATTCCGAGGTTATCAGCAGTGCGCCGGAGTTCTGCTTAAAGTATTAGTAAAAATACTGAAAATTCCGAGGTTATCAGCAGTGCGCCAGAGTTCTGCTTAAAGTATTAGGGAAAATACTGAAAATTCCGAGGTTATCAGCAGTGCGCCGGAGTTCTGCTTAAAGTATTAGTAAAAATACTGAAAATTCCGAGGTTATCAGCAGTGCGCCAGAGTTCTGCTTAAAGTATTAGGGAAAATACTGAAAATTCCGAGGTTAACAGCAGTGCGCCGGAGTTCTGCTTAAAGTATTAGTGAAAATACTGAAAATTCCGAGGTTATAGGGGACGACAGAGTCCTCTTAAGTATTAAGAAAGTAATACTAAAATTCCGTGTTTCCAGAACGGCGGAGTCTGTGTTTAAGTATTTTAAACAACAAAAAATACTAAGTAAAATCTGCGTTTAAGTATTTTAAACAACAAAAAATACTAAGTAAAATCCGCGTTTAAATGTGTGTATGTGAGAAATGAATGGAGGATTTAAACCACTAGGTTTTACCTCATACCAAAAACAGTGGGATTGTAAGTGACTAACTTTTGTGGAAGCAAAGGCAAGAATTCTCCACTCGAAAGAGTTGAAGTGAGAATTACCACAAAAGGAGATTTTTCTGTCACCCTACTGAAGAGAAAAATCCAGTATTTAGAATACCCTAGGTATTTATATGCTGGACCAAATTTAAATCAAAACATGGGAAAAGGGGCTAGTAAAATAAATTGGAAAACGAACTACAATGCAAAGATTGGAAGTTCATAGAAGCACAAGATCCGAGTAAATTAAAATATTTAGATAAATGGATAACCACATATCATTATGATGGTCGTTTAAACTCTAAAAAATTTGTTAATCTATAGGATGCAATAATTAAAAGTACATTAAAGTAAACGTGATTTAAGAAAAATGGACAAAGCAGTAATGTAGATGAGGATGTAGATTATTGCTTAAAAATAACTAAAAAGAGAGAAATGTGATGCAGGAGATAAGAATGGACGTTTTTGTGGAAAGCAGAAAAGGTCAGAGGGCTAAGAAGTAATTTTTGATAGACTTGCAAAGTGGAATAGCAGGACAGAAGAAGGGGAGTAAAAGAGTAGGTGGAAAGTTTTGTTTTGTACCAAAGATCTGATGAGGTTTGACAGGATTGGATGGGCTAAAATGAGTCCCTTTGGTGAAGAAATCCATCCCCACCATGGCTGTACCTCATGTATGTTTTATTTGTGTTTATTTTTTATTAGATGCTGAAGGCTGTTGATACAGCGTGTCACGGAGGTTCATGGCATGACATGGTTTTTTTTCTGTGTAACCTTAGAAAATATTTTACACTTTTTAATAGCCAGAGTGAAACAAAATGAGGAATAACCTTTTGAAGAATATAGGATTAGACTGACAAAAGTGTTTAAAATACATAGTGGTCTACAATAAGCAAGGAGTTTATTAACAGCAGTTTAAAAAAAATGCACTACATGCTGGTTCCAGGGATGCAATTAATACCTGAGTAAGGAAACATTTTATAGGGTTCCCCACAGCAAATCTAGAAGACTATGTTAATCATGCCCTCCATGCAGAAAAAGTTATGAAGGAGATAAAAAAAAAAAAAAAAAAAAGGGGAAATAAATAATTAAATAGGCAACACCTTTTTTTTTCAGCAAGAAGAAGAAGTTATTATTAAAACAACAGAGGAAGAGAAAAAATTTAGAGGCAGAGGACAAAAAAACCGCAGGGGTCAGAGAGGAGTGAGCAGAGGAGATTACAGACAATACACATCAGGGTGTTGATGTTAAAAAAGGAGTAGGACCACCTTATTACCACTATTAACTGGATGTTCTGAATAAGCCACCCCTAGGCATAGGGACAGCTTTACTAACAGAAGGAAGAAATGTCATTACTCGACTACAAGATCAGATGACACCAGATGATCTACATATTACCATGTGGTATAAAAATACTCCTGGACAAGATAAAATTTATGAAGAAGTATTAAATAAAGTAACCCCTATAAAAACTCATGGTAACTTATGTTTATACAGAAAGGAAGAGTACCTCAGTTGCTGAAGTAGTGTTAGAGGAAGACACTAGGAAGCTCTGCAACATGTGGTCACCTCCACACACATCTTTATTCAAGGATAAAGAACTCAAGTGGCATGATAAGAATAGTGCAGAGGGTAAAAGATGTCACAGACTGGTTTGTAACAATAATGAATACAGAAACTAGTGCATCCACAGGATTAATTAGAAAATTATTATTATGGACAGTGATGGTGCAGGAAAACATTTTGCATACAAAACAACAATGAGAATTATTCCTTACTGAACAGGAGGAACAGTTTTTGAATGAAGTCGCTGATAAGTTATGGTCAACAGACCCAACTGATGTGGGTTTAGTAAAGGAGCATTACCTGTCCAAATTAGAGCAAAAACAGAATACAGGCCCAGAATAAATAATACCCTTTGAAATATGATGCTCGTGAAGGAATAAAACCAGTAATAAAGGATTTAATAACTGCAGGGGTGATAATAAAATGTGAGGATTCACCTTGTGACACCCCCATTTTTCCAGTTAAAAAACAAGCTCCATCAACAGGAAAGATAGGCAGTTCTGGTTTGCATTTACCTTTGAGGGACAAAGATATACTTATACCAGACTACCTCAAGCCTACTGTGAAAGTCCAACTATATACTTTCAGGTAATGAGTGCAAGCATGGTCAAGTTTGACCCTCCAGGAGGTAGTCAGGGTTGATTATATGTTGATGATGTGCTACTAGCCTCTCCTGATGAGGAGATTTGTAAAAATGATACAATAGCATTATTAAAACATTTAGCAGAAGAAGGACAAAGTTAGTAAAAAGAAACTTCAGTTGTGTAAAAATGAGGTTAAATACTTAGGTCATAATCTTAGCGCAGGGGGACGCACAATTGTAGAAAAAAGAAAGACTGCAATATTACAAGTTCTAAAACCAGTAACAAAAAAGCAAATAATGTCCTTCCTTGGACTAACTAATTATTGTAGAAACTGGGTGCCAAATTATGCAGAAATAGTAGCTCCATTAAACAAACTAATGTATGAGGAAGAGCTGAAAATGACGTCTGAACTAAGATGGAGTGTAGAAGCTGAAGAAGCATTTTCCAACATAAAACAAGTTCTAGTTTCCAGTACTGCTTTAGCATTACCAGATTATAGTAAACCGTTTGTTCAGATGGTAGATTGCAAGGGACATTTTATGACTTCAGTTCTGGTTCAACAACATGGAGATAAAATGAAAATAATAGCTTATTTCTTTTCAAAACTAGATAGTGTTGCGTGTGTGCAACTATATTGTGTGAGAGCTGTAATTGCAGCCTAAAATGACAGTTGCAGTGCTGCAATAGTGTTGTTTAACCTTTTAACCTTAAGAGTTTCCCATGCAGTTTCAGCATTAATACTGCAGAATTAGGAAAAAAAAGAAAAAAATTAGAAGTGATTTGCAGGATCACAAAATAGTTTATGTGAATGATTTATCTAAAAAGATGAGAGGGAGAAAACACAAACAGGATATGCATTGGTGACAATGGATATAGTGTTAGAAAAGATGCAACAACAAAGCTCACTACAGGAGATAGCAATGTGGAAAAAACATGGAGCTGAATTAAAAGATGAAAACTATATATGACCAGATAATAAACCTGTCCTACCAAAGAACCTATAAATGGAAGCAATATTTGAGCCATCATGTTTTCATAATGTCTCAACAGGGGGGAATAGTAGGACAGATATATTAATATTATATAACATATTGATTAAATTCTAAAATTCTTATTAAAAAATGTTTTTGTAAAACATGTTTAGCATGTGTAAAACATTATCCACAAGGGAATTTAAGACAACAAAGGGGACAATTTGCAAACCTAAGATACCCTTTTCAAACAATTCATATGGATTTTATTGAGTTAAACCACAGTGAAGGGAAAAAGTTTTGTTTAGTCATTATAGATGCATTTTCTAAACAGATAGAACTATTTCCAACTAAACATTACAACTACCTCAGGGTTAACACCCTATGAAATGTTATGTGGAAGACCATACAGATTACCACAGTTCAAAAATATGTGGGAGTTAGATGAAGAAGCTAACCTAGTTGATTATATGAGGAGTACGTTAGAAACCAACAGAAATAAATTCAAACTAATGAGGAATGTTCTATTTCCCAGCAGGAAAACTAACTAGTGAAACCAGGAGACTGGGTGTTAATAAGAAGTGTAAAGAAGAAACATTGGTATTCACCTAAGTGAGAGGATCCATATTAGGTATTATTAACCACTGCAAGGGCAGTAAAATAGCTGAGAGATCAACCTGGATTCACCTTACACATTATAAAAAGATCATTTCGGTTGAAAGCTCCGTCAGGGGAAGTGATTTATAGACTGATAATAGGGTGGACCCAGACATTTAGAGTCTGGAGAGATCCGAAAGTCAGTGAAGACAATTAAGACACTGGAACCATTTAGAGGAGTGAAAATTTCAGCCAAAATGATTTCTAGATGGATGAACAATGCTTTCCGATGCTGTGTGTTTATTCTTTTTTTATATATTGATTTTTTTGTTTTTCTGGTACTTCTGGAAACCAGTCAAGATTAATTAGAATGTAACAACATCTGTTATGAGTTATATGAAACAAATAGTGCTAAATCAAGGTAGGTAAGATAACCTAACTATGTGTACTAAACAAACTTCTTATACTTATGGTATTCAAGTGTGCGTGAAATCTAAAACCATAGCTGTGGTGCTGATCCCATTCATTAGCTTGACCAAACGAGGAAGGAAAGGACAGGATTATAGAAGTTATAAATGGTATTTAACTAATGATAGAAGAAACACCTCATGGTCCATGATGGTAGCTGATGAAGGGAATAATTGGACACCAGAGTGGGGCACCACTGCTTATGCTAGTTATTAAAAGAAGTTGTTTAAGTTCCATAAAACTGATAATGTAATCCAGGTTACAAAGCGAAGAGAGTGAAAATTATGTTAGAAAAGTTAACCATAGATGACTAAGTTCCAGGTTATTACAGGAGTATCAGGAACAAATAATAACTGATTATTGATGGTAGAGCAAGCAGCTAACATGACTCAAAGAGATTGTGTTGTGTGTTTGGGTTCAAGGCTTTTATTATAAATAATTCCAGCTGTGATACCACAACCCTGTGTGATGGAAGTAATGAATCAAACTAATCCTAATGAAATGTGTCAACACTGGGATTCTGTTTTTTCCTGTAACTAGAGCAGATAAGGATAAATCAGTTTTCCATAAGCGAGTCACCACTGGAAACTATACATGTATAAATATGACAGAGAGAGGTAATAAATTGGGAAATCTCATTGCAGTATGGTGTATTACAATTGTAAAAGTAAATAAGTGTTTTAAACTAGTCTCTAGAGGAGACATTTGGTGGTGGTTGTTTGATTGATTACCTTCAAAAGTAACAGGACTCTGTGCTTAATTACTTTATGGTTATATCCTATGTTAGTAGATGAAGTAACAGATGGACTATTTAGTGTTAAATCCACATGATTGTTGTGATAGGAAGTGCAGAGAAGCAGCATGGCAGATTGAGGGAGACTCTACATACATAGATGCTATAGATGAATATAAATTAACTGATCAAGTAGTTGCAGGATTTGAATCAAGTATCTGTTGGTGGTGTACGTTGAACAGAAACGTAGACAGGATCAATTATATCCATTACAATGTACAAAAACTAGGAAATTGGACACAAAGCGGGTTTGAACTGTCCATGACCAATTGGCTTCAACTTCCCTGATGGCATTCCAGAATAGAATTGCTTTGGACATGTTGTTAGCTGAAAAAGGAGAAGTTTGTGCTATTTTTGGAGAAAAATGTTGCACATTCACACCTAACAACACTGCTGCTGGCTGATGGCAGCCAAATGAAAGCCATAGAAGGTTTGAGATCTCTAAATGGCAAAATGAAAGAGCATTCTGGAGTAGACGCCTCGATGTGGGACTCCTGGCTGGATATGTTTGGGAAGTATAAAATTTTAGTATCATGAGTAATAATTTCCTTTGCAGTGTTTGCTAAAATTTTGACATTGTGTGGATGTTGCTGTATACCCTGTCTCCGTTCTCTGTTTAATCGTCTCATTACCACAGCTATTTCTCCTATGGAAAGCAGAGTTACACAACTCTATCCGTTATTTAAACATCAGGATGATGAAGAGGACGAGGATGGGACTGACCAATTTTCTGACCTGTATGCAGATCCATTTCTATATGATTATGTGATTTAAATGTCAGTAAGTGCCTCTTGTCTTTGTACTCATGAAGATAAACTTACAGTTACAAAATTTGACAGAAGTGGCTGTTAAGTGATATGAGAATATGAGCACATATAAGACAAACAGGGGGGAAATGTTGGAATAATTGAATATAGATTTATCTTATATTTTCTCCTATTCTTTAACTTGACTATTTGATTATATAACCTTTCATGATGTATGTGTGAGTAAAGGATGTGTGAGTTTGTCTGCAGGCAAAGGTCATAAATAGGAGCTGAATTAGCAGAGAAGGAAGCAGCCCAGTTGAGGAGGTCATAAAGATGAAGGCACGGCTGACCCTACAAGTTGGAGGAGACTGTGGGAAATGTGTTGTTAATGTATAAAGCTGTTTATGACCTGTTTACGATGCAGCTGTTGTTTTCCCCCATCCTTTAGAGAACAATGTTTTATGTAAACTAGGGACCCCCGAAAGACAATAAAAAGAGGAGGCGGAAAGATGCTGTTCAGAATGATTGGGGACTTGTAACTGAACATGTTTCTGATCGTTCTCCTCGTACAAGTAAAATAACTAACATTTTGTCTCTCTCTCTCCTTTTTGTGTTGTTATAAATATTGTTAGGTTGTTTAAACCTGACACATCCCATTAAACATCCCATCCCATTACAATGGCACCGCCCGAGAGACCTCCGTGTTCATATTCTGAAAATAAAGGCGGTTCACCAAAAATTATTAGTGTTTCTGTAAAATCACATTTCTAAAAGAACACGTCTGCAAAATTACTTGCAGAGTTTGTCTTTTACCAGTTAAGATCACAGTCAAACTTTAAATTACAGGCAATAATGTTTCTTATAAATGTATCAAAGAAAAACCTTGAGTTGAAGATCAGTAAACTTAATATTTAAATTAATTAAACATTTAAATGTTATGTATAAAGTTAATTTCCTCTCTTACTGTTTGTGTTTCCACTCCAATTGTCTACAGATGTATACAAAGTATTTAAAGATGCTCGTAACTGTACCAAACCTATTATTCAGTCTTACCTACTACAGAGATGACTACAGGCTGAGATGTTTGATATCTCAAAGTTTTACTGTTAAAGGCCTGGCAGCTGTAGTTTCCACAATCATCCATTTTAACATATATGAGCCAAAGGGCTGATCCATAATCAGGCAGAAGCTTTCCATTAAGAAACCATTGAAACATGGCAGCAGGTCTGGAGTCAGCTGAGCAGAACAGTCTGATGTCTGACACTCAAAGTATTCTTGAGATGGAAAGCTGAACAGTTTTACTTTTTCTGGCCCATCTGTAAATTTTAGAATATATATATAAAAAAAAAAAAAAAACATACATTGCAAAATAAAAAAAAAAAAGCTTTCCCAGCATGAAACTTCTTCACTGAAAGCTGACGTTTCAAATATACATGCATACCTGTAATGGCCGTTTTTCAGCTGGTGATATCATAAATGATACTTTTTCTGGCACCATCTGCAATGTGCAGAGTATGTAAAAAAAATCAAAAACACAAAACAACAACCGTATAGTTGTAAAAATGAAACTTTCTGCTTTAAATATTCATGCAAATTTGAAGCAGGAGAGAAATGTGCAACAGTCAAATTACAGAGAAACTTACAATTAATGGAAGGTTTTACTGGATCATTGAAGTCTTCACTGAAGTAACTGAACACACGACGCCTCATTAGCTCCAGTTCACAGCGTGTAACATTGATTATAGTCAGAGTGGATCCTCCATCAGTGATCTGAACTCTGTCACTGACTGTAACCTCAGAGCTGCTGTTCATCCAGAGGAAATCAGGGGAAAATCTAGATGCAGAACAAAAGAGACTGACAGAACTGCTGAACTTTATCATGTCTGTGTAGTTTGATTTCACAGCAACATTGGAAACACGTGTTGTGGGTCAGAACATGGAACAAAATTAACTCGTCAATTTTTAACAAAAACTATGTGTCTGTCTATTTATTGAGAATGACATTGTGAAACAATGGACATATTAAACAAAACAAATGAACATTTAGATACCATAGTTTGAGTTTACTATACTCGTTGAATTGTGCGATTCAGCAGCTGTGGTAAATATACAGTCTAAATGTTTCACTGACCTCAAAATTAATCATCAGGTAGTCACTCAATTACCCACTTTTTGACATGTCGGAATACTTTGTTACATAGTTTTATCCATGATAATAATGAAAAAACATTTTTCAGTATTTCTTGGAAATGGCTGACAGCATATCTGGTGGGGTCTGGAGCCAATAATAATATTAGCATCACCAAATCTACCCTGTGTTAAGGTGGGGAGACAGACCACAATAACTTTCCATTTTTGGAAAGTAGAGCATTTGCTGGAAGTTGAGAGAATATAGGAGAGTCAATACTGATGGTGTCATTCTCATCAGAGGAGGAGTCCCTCATGGTTCCCACCGCAGGTGGTGGGCCCACTGGGCTTGGAACAGCCGGGTCCCGCGAGAAGCAACCCGGCCACCGGGCGCTCTCAGATGAGCCCCGACACTAGGCCTGGCTCCAGGGTGGGACCCTGGCTCCGCCGAACCAGGCGACGTCACGTGCCTCGATTTTTTGGTCCTCATAAATGCGTCTTGAACCGCTCTTTGTCTGACCCGTCACCCTGAGCCTGTTTGCCATGGGAGACCCTATCAGGGGCATTTAAGACCCAGACAACGTAGCTTCTAGGATCATCCGAGCACTCAAACCCCTCCACCACGTTAAGGTGGCGGTTCAAGGATAAACATTTGTTTTTATTTTTATATATTTAAATGTTCTACATTGTTTGCTATAAATTGTTAATATGTTCTGTTTTGTTAATAAATGTTTCTTTTTGTTTAAATTGAGACTTGTGTAACATTTGTTATTATTGTGTCATTTCTCTAATGTAAATGATGGTAGAAAAAGGAATATCAGCCTCAAGAATCAGCCCAAAAAACTCGGCTGCGCATATCGGGTATCAGCTAGACCGATGTCAAAATAATCTGTATTAATATTGGCTTTAAAAAACCTGTATTGGTCGATCTCGAGTTGGAACTATACCAGATGCTTTTTTATTGTATTTCTTTGCATTATTTTTTTTATTCCTATTCTTTTGTTTATGTTAGTATTAGCATTTATAAAATCTCAAACATTAAAATTTTGTTCAAATACTGTGAGGCCCGTCAGTTATATAAAATACACTTTCCAAAACAACACATACTGTATTCAGACTTACCAGAAACATTTATACGAAAACGGTCAGAATTTTGATAGCCTGACGTTTTGCTGTTAATGGCCTGACACTGGTAGACCCCACTATGATTTGTCTGAATGTCAGGTTAAGATGCAGTCCTGTAGAAATCTGGATTCCACTCAGAAATATTTCAATTCAGCTGGATGTCCGTTCCTTCCTCATTAAATTCTTGTGATGGAAACACTTCCAGAAATGTGCACTCTGGGCCATCTAAAGGAGTAGGAAACAGAAAGAAAGGAACCCTTACATTTTTTCTAATTGAAGGCTAGCAGTGTGCTGCACCATCTGGCGTTAGGCTTTTTAAATGGAATTTTATTTTAATATTTTGTATACATCATTTGTTCATTGTTAATTGTTTAAATTCTCCCAAATGATGAAGACTCTAACTGGATCACTGATGTTCCATGGTCATAGCGGGATACACTGACAAAAGTCAGAGTGGATCCTCCATCAATGATCTGAACTCTATTACTGACTGTAACCTCAGAGCTGCCATTCATCCAGAGAAAAGAGAGACGACCCAAAGGAGGAGCAGAACAGACTACAGGCCTGTGGAACTTGAAGTCCACACCTTGCGGCGTTACTGCTACATTGGAGATTGACTCTGTGGGTGTGTTAAAACAGGTTATGTGGTTGCCATCATTTTTACAAAGAAGCAACAAAAACCATGAATCAAGTCTAAATCCTGTTGTGATCAAAACTCTGGTTTTAAAGTTACAGTTTTGTTACCTACAGAATACAGCCATGAGGAGGTAGTAGGACAAACCGCCTCAATTATTGCATCACACAAAACATTTGAATTGCTTTTGATTGAGGAAATAAGGAGAGCAGAGTAAACAGGTTCTTTAAGTGTAAACTTTGAACTTCCAACTTTGTTGTTTTTTTCAGTTTAATGACTTGTTAGGGAAAATATTATTTGATTTTGAAACTATAGATATCATTATTCAAAGGCATGTTCCTTCTTGTGATAAACAAAACATTGTTTAACTGGAGGCACTATATATGAAATAGAGCAACACTGTTAAGGTATGGAATGAAGGTGTTAGAATAATTACTATGAACAAGATTGCTCTGAAATTACATAGAAAAACTCCTAACTGCTGGCTCATTAATAATCCGTTTTCTGACTTTATTTAGTAGAATAAGGATCAACATTGGATTCGACTTTAAGGAAAATGCTGCTGTTGTCACTCACATAAACCTCTTCTAAATGTAAATAGCTGGGCCCGTATTAACAAATATTCTGAGAGTCCTCTCAGAGAGATCCTATCTTAGCGTAAAATATTCTTCTGAGGAGTATCAGCTTAAGAGTGATTCAGCTCACTGCTGAGAGTGACTTTTATTGACAAGGAGACAACAGACATTTCTAAGATGTGGTTGAGGTGAGGTGTGGTTGATGTGGTTGCAAGGTGTGACGCTTTCTTCTAAGAGCTGTGGTTGGTTGTTACAAAAATAAAAAAACAATACCAATTGAGCTCCTAGTAATTAAGGGACAGAATTTCAACTGGATTAAGAAATGTGTAAGTTATGATGATGAAATTTATCAAAATTAAATTAATTGTCACACAGCATCAAAATAATATTTAAATGAACCTCATTTCATACAGAGTCCAAAAACAAAACAACCCAGTAGAGCGAGGCAAGAGTACCCAAGTCTATGAGGCCGGCAGTGGAGATGCAGGCTGTCTGGAGGCCGGTGGCGACAGAGATGCAAGAGTCTAGGAGGCCGGCGGCATGGCCAGAGGAACCCACGAAGCAAAGAGTCAGGCGGTCTGCGACGTGGCGAGGACCGCGGCGGAGGCTTGGACCCAGGCAGGAACCCTGGGGAACTGGAGTCAGGCTCTGGTGTGTCATGTAGTGTGTCAGGCTGAGGTGTAGCAGGCTGGTGTGTGTCAGGCTGAGGTGTAGCAGACTGGTGTGTGTCAGGCTGAGGTGTAGCAGGTTGGTGTGTGTCAGGCTGAGGTGTAGCAGGTTGGTGTGTGTCAGGCTGAGGTGTAGCAGGTTGGTGTGTGTCAGGCTGAGGTGTAGCAGGTTGGTGTGTGTCAGGCTGAGGTGTAGCAGACTGGTGTGTGTCAGGCTGAGGTGTAGCAGACTGGTGTGTGTCAGGCTGAGGTGTAGCAGACTGGTGTGTGTCAGGCTGAGGTGTAGCAGGTTGGTGTGTGTCAGGCTGAGGTGTAGCAGGTTGGTGTGTGTCAGGCTGAGGTGTAGCAGGCTGGTGTGTTTCAGGCTGAGGTGTAGCAGGCTGGTGTGTGTCAGGCTGAGGTGTAGCAGGCTGGTGTGTGTCAGGCTGAGGTGTAGCAGACTGGTGTGTGTCAGGCTGAGGTGTAGCAGGCTGGTGTGTGTCAGGCTGAGGTGTAGCAGACTGGTGTGTGTCAGGCTGAGGTGTAGCAGGCTGGTGTGTGTCAGGCTGAGGTGTAGCAGGTTGGTGTGTGTCAGGCTTAGGTGTAGCAGGTTGGTGTGTGTCAGGCTGAGGTGTAGCAGGCTGGTGTGTGTCAGGCTGAGGTGTAGCAGGTTGGTGTGTGTCAGGCTGAGGTGTAGCAGACTGGTGTGTGTCAGGCTTAGGTGTAGCAGACTGGTGTGTGTCAGGCTGAGGTGTAGCAGACTGGTGTGTGTCAGGCTGAGGTGTAGCAGGTTGGTGTGTGTCAGGCTGAGGTGTAGCAGGTTGGTGTGTGTCAGGCTGAGGTGTAGCAGGTTGGTGTGTGTCAGGCTGAGGTGTAGCAGACTGGTGTGTGTCAGGCTGAGGTGTAGCAGGTTGGTGTGTGTCAGGCTGAGGTGTAGCAGACTGGTGTGTGTCAGGCTTAGGTGTAGCAGACTGGTGTGTGTCAGGCTGAGGTGTAGCAGACTGGTGTGTGTCAGGCTGAGGTGTAGCAGGTTGGTGTGTGTCAGGCTGAGGTGTAGCAGGTTGGTGTGTGTCAGGCTGAGGTGTAGCAGGCTGGTGTGTGTCAGGCTTAGGTGTAGCAGACTGGTGTGTGTCAGGCTTAGGTGTAGCAGACTGGTGTGTGTCAGGCTGAGGTGTAGCAGACTGGTGTGTGTCAGGCTGAGGTGTAGCAGACTGGTGTGTGTCAGGCTGAGGTGTAGCATGTAGTGTGTCAGGCCCTGAGTCAGGCTGTAAAGCCAGGAGCACCCCCCAAAGAAAAACCAAGAGGCGCTCATGACCTGGTTGTGGAGGCAGCCAGCCCACGGGCTCCTCCGGAGCATGGCGAGGTTGTGGAGGCAACCCACCCACACGCACGCGCCCCCCGGAACTAGGCGAGGAAGTGTAGGCAGCCTGCCCACGGGACCCTCCTTTGGTCCTTCAGTCTCCTCCATTTCCTGGAGCAACATGGGTGAATGTACTATCTCTTCCTCTTCACCATACATTTTCTTCAATTCCTCCTTCTGTTGTCGTTCCCACTTCTTCAGCTCTTTTAGTTTGTCTTGGTTTGGTCCTGGTACTGGCTAGTTCGTAATGTCACGTTCTGTGTTTGGATTGGACCAATGCGCAGACAAGAGCTTGGGAGCCGCATGATTAAATGAGTTACCAACTTTATTAAGCGATTTCCAGGTGAAGCAAAAAAAACACTTCAGGTATCACAACAGTCCAGACAAAAACTTACATGAGAGTTCACTGCGGGACATGTAGAGAAACAGAACCAGGAATAGTGACGGAGGAACCAGGACCAACAAAGAACACAGAGCAACTAATATACAGGGAGAAAACAAAGGCAGGTAATCACATGAACTAAGAACAGGTGTGGCAAGGAGACAGGGAGGCAGAAGGGACAGGTGGAACTAATTAACAATAAAGGGAAACATAGACCTAAGCAACAGTTAACACAAAAACACAAACCAAGTCCAAAGATGTCATACCAGGACATGTACAAGTGCATAGATGATTATACTGTCGAATAAAAACAAGTAAAATGCATATTCTCCGGCCACTGCATAATAAGGTGTATAATAAACACTGTTTTAGTACCAAGTTGAACCCCTTTAGATTCTGGAGCACATATTCACCAAGACGTTTGCAACATTCCCCACATATTTTGGTTCATATCGACATTACAACATTATGTGACTGCTGCAGACTTTTTGGCAGCAATTCCACAAGGCTAATCCCCTGTTCCACCACATCCTGAAGTTGCTGCCTCACTATCCTGTTAGCTGGCAAGAGTGACCCCCAGTGTGGTTGTCTACTGCTTTATCTGATCTGCTTCAAGGTTCAAATTACTGTTTGTCATCAGAGATGGTTTTCCTTGTTACAACCAGATATCTTGTTTGTCACAAGTGGTTTTTTTTACGTTATCGAATTCATTTGATTGCCGCCTTTCTATCACCTTGAAACAGTTCCCTCAGTCTCCCACGGTCAGCATGACCATAAAAGAGCTGGAGCGCAAACACTGGTTCAACTCGGGTACCGCAGAATACTTGGTTATTCTGCTCAAACTGCAACAGGTGATGCCCATTGTTGATGAGTCATGTTTGGTTTGCAAAACAGGTGAAAATGCGTATCGGTGCACAACAAAATACCAAAGTTCTAAGGCATGCGAATGGAACCGGTTCAAGAATGACATTCCTTCTGTGGAAAAACACTGGAGAAGAACCTAACAAAGGTTATCTTACCCATCTCTTTCATGTTTACACACCATCCCGTGCCCTTCATTCCTCTTCTGACTCTCTTCCCTTTATGCCACGTTCCTCCCTCTTCACCATGGGACTCAGGTCTTTTAGCTGCTCTGCTCCCAAACTCTGGAATGAGCTGCTATTGTATCTCCAAATGACATCATCTCTGCACACTTTCAAATCTCTCCTTAAAACTCACCTGTTCAGACTAGCATACCCCACTTGACCCACACGTTGCACCACAAACATTCATCTGTGTTTTATTTGTTGTTCTCTTTGTAGTACTGTTGTGAACTTTTGTTCACAATATGTTGTGTTAATGTTATTGATGTAAAGCGACCTTGAGAGTCTTAGGGATGTTACTTAAGTTTATATGTGAGTTTCTTATAAAAAGATTTATTATTATTATTGTTATTATATACATGGATGGTGTTTACTGGGACAAGATACAGGTTAGACTGATTAACTAAACGTGGAACGGCTGTCAAAGAGCTTGTACTAGGGGAACTGAGCATGGACAATGACAAAAACCTTTTACACACTAATAGAAGAAGAGGATCAGGTAAACGATAACAACTAAACTGGACACCACCAGTATCACGATCCCAGGGGAAATACTTCTCTAATTCTAACCCTAAGATGTTCATTCAAGCTCATGTCATTATCAGCATCCATGTCTTTCACCAGGGTCCGAGCTCCAAGAGAAAACAAACATCAGCTAATAAACTTCTCTAATTGCCACCTCTGTGTTTTTCTTATTTGTGAGTCTTTTCAGGTTGAATTTTCATCTAAACCTAACGTAGTGGTTTCTGAACTCTTTATTGTTGTGAGCGGTTTATTTATTTGAAAGGTCTAATGCCCAATCCAAATCTCAGTTTAATCTCAAAATGTAAATATGCCAGAGTTAGTAAAATAAGAAAACATTTTATTTTTAATCTGTTGTTCTTTAGCAGGACATTAGGTCCTGTATTAAGACAACACACTTCACAGAGAAACACAAACGCAGCTTGGGTTTTTCTATCCTTACATGGACTTTTCATTTACTTCTATTCATTTTTCATCCAATTATATTGCCTAACCCTAACCCTAAACCCAACCATTACCAGTACATACCTAATCTTAACTATGTGACTATATTTGTGCTTTTTAAGCTAAATCTTTAAACTGCATTCCAGAATGCCAATTTTACCAAACATTTCTTGGAGTAGCTCAGCCTGTTAAGGGCACACAATGCTGTCCCTGGTATCAAATTGTAGGGCAGATTCTCTCATTTTAACAGATGCCAAACATGAAGCATTTTAACCTGATCTTGTCTGAAAGGTAGCTGCCGGAAAATGGAATTTATGGGAAAAAATAAATTTTTCATCAGATGTTATGTGAAGCATAAAAGCCAATAGTGCATTTAGCAATCCTGTTTGAAATCCAGCTTGCCATACATTGTTTAAAAGGTTATGATCTGCACTTTCTGATGAACAAAGTCTGGTCCTCCTCCCATTAATTGTATGATTGCAGTGACCCATTATGGTTGTGCTTTCTAAAATTAAATCTTAAGGTTCACTGCAGAATTCAAAATTTAGCAAACTTTTCCTGAACCAGCTCAGCAAGTGAATGTCATTAAAAAGAAGACAAAACAAGGAAGTTTCCCTGTCTGTTGTAAAAGTTGAGCTGACCGTTTCAGGAGAATTATTTTAAGTTTTTGGACTATTTGTTTTCATATGTGAATCTAACTGCATGTAAACTTCAAACATAGTTCGAGTCCCTGAAGTTTTTCTTCAAGTTTGATTTTAATGTTTGGATTATACTTACAACAATCTCCTAAAAAGAAAGAAAACATGTTTATGTTGTATTCAAGTAAACATATTTTCTTTCTTTTTAGGAGATTGTTGTAAGTATATTTATCCAAACATTAAATATACTTACAACAATCTCCTAAAAAGAAAGAAAATATGTTTATGTTGTAGTCAAGTATGGCTTGGATGTAGGACACATATTTGCATTTTTTCATGCACTTCTGCAGAATCTAATGATATTAATAACAAGATAAGTTTTCTCATGATAACTACATATTTCTTTAGGAAACACGTTTTTTTAACTTGAGATGATTATTATGCTCTGATGCCGGTTTAACAATCCTAGTCAAATAATTGCCGTGGGACTGTAGTTAAAACAGTGAAAACAGATGAAGACAATATCAGTCTGGTTTATTTGGTAAAGAAACATTAGAATAAGTGACAAAAATCAATACACTCTTCATGTTCACATATATCATATTACTGACAGCAGAATCCAATGGGCTATAAGTTAGACAATGATTCCTGAAAATGCTCATAACAAATTATTATGGCATCCCCAGAACGACACGGCAGGACCTAGTCAATGTTCTTGGAAAATGTTGACCAATTTCACTGTCTCCTCCAATAAGGCCAAAGGTGTTCATATTATTGTCTGCACATTACAGTACTTAAACATTAAAAATGGTTAAATGATTTTATAAAATAAGATGTGATAATTGGACAGATTTTCCAGGAAATGGTTTATTTAAGGTGAATTCAATCATATTTTCTAACGGATTCAAACCAGTGTTTATTTTATTAAAGCTTTTCTGTATGAAACCCAAATAATTAACAAAGATAAATAAATACAAAATTAAGATGCCAGAAAATAATCAAACAAAAGAAGTAGCAATGTCAAACTGAAGATATTTAAAAAAATAAACAAATACATTTCTTTTCCCTTCCTCTAGTGATGACGTTTTATCTTCTAAACATTTGCTGTATTAGAAGAAAACAACAAATTAGACTTTATCGTAATTAATGACTGTATGATGCCTTCACTCATCGCTACAAACCTTGTGGATTTTATATTGTCTTGTCATATATTCCTGAGTCGTTCTCATACACATGTTCTTCTCCTAGAAAAAACAACAAAAAACATAAATATTTTTTTATGTCATTGGAAAATTAGTATTTAGGATAATAGTTATAATAAACTATCCAATTTTAAAGAGGAAAACACATTATGCTAACATAATGAAAGGATATGTTTGAGTAATTAATATATTATTTGCAGTATTTAACTCTCAGCATCTTTTCCTTTGATATGAATACAGATATATATATTTTTTATTGAGGCTGAATCTAACAGGTAATTCAAACGAGGCAAAGATTTATAATGTAATTTTAGTTACAACCCATAAAAATACAAAAACAGCTTCAGACTTCAGAACCTTGGTGTAAAAAGCTGAATAGTCATTAAAAAAGTTAAAACATTTAGGATTATGCCTGTGTGATTGGTTCAGATTACCAATTATTACCTAAGTTAAACTAATTAGAACCTAGGCCAACAAATGGCCCATTTTAGAATTAGTTTAACTGGAGAACACCTTCAGCTGCATCCATGCAGGCATATGATAAGGTCATGCATGAACAGATGCATGTTAATGTTCCTGGGCATGTTAGAAGGTCACATGTGGTATGCAGAAGCATCATTGCAGAACGCTCTGCAGTTGAACTGAGGGTGCAGGAGATCATCTCAAGCATTAGGAAAATGGCAAGAAAATCTCCTGTTTGGTGGCTAGTGATAGATTAGGAGCTTAATGATTACCTTTATGCAAATGGAGATTTTCACTTTTTTGATCTTCACTTATTTTAAATGTGTCTATGGTTTTTGGAGCTGTTTTACAACAAACCATTTCAGTTCGTTTATATGTTTGTCTAACAAATATTGGCACAGCAGAATCTGTTATTTAGTTTAAAACACTTAAAGTAAGATTAAAACAGTTTTAGAAGCAGGTATTTTATTCTAAAAGTGCTTGTCTATCGAATGAGTAAAGATCCTTTTTAAATACTAACCTGTCTTGCTGGAGTGAGGTTTGGTGTTGACACTTTTTCTAAATATGGAAAGAAGACAAGTATAGATAAATATAGTCAGACAGTCAAATAAAACAGGCATCTACAATATATTTCTTTTCTACGAGCATAATAGGAATATAACTGTAAAAAATTACAGCACCATACTAATAAAGAATTTTGATGAAAGGTCATCATTATTTAATTTGCAATAAATACTGCCTAAAAGTTACAAATCTATATTTGTTTTTATGTTTACTGTGTAGCTTACTGTAAAACTGTAAAATATGCAGTTTATATCTTAAAGTCACTCACTTCCTTTTATAAATAAAGTAGCTTCCAGCTGCTCCACCAGTAACATGTGATTATTATTCCAGCAATAGCTCCACCTGAGAGGCCTCCAGGTTCTCCAGAATCTACGGTAAAACAAAAGAAGAAAATGACAAATTTTATTATCTAGCCTAAAACAATATCTTTTTGGATTGTATGAGTAATTATTAGACTAAGATTTTTACAACAATTGTCTGAAGAGGCTACATTAGAAACTCCAGTGATTGAGATTTGTTTCCTGTCAAACTTTAATATACAGTACAGACCAAAAGTTTGGACACACCTTCTCATTCAAAGAGTTTTCTTTATTTTCATGACTATGAATATTGTAGCTTCACACTGAAGGCATCAAAACTATGAATTAACACATGTGGAATTATATACTGAACAAAAACGTGTGAAACAACTGAAAATATGTCTTATATTCTAGGTTCTTCAAAGTAGCCACCTTTTGATTTGATTACTGCTCCGCACACTCTTGGCATTCTGTTGATGAACTTCAAGAGGTAGTCACCTGAAATGGTTTTCACTTCACAGGTGTGCCCTGTCAGGTTTAATAAGTGGGATTTCAAGCCGTATAAATGGGGTTTGGACCATCAGTTGTGTTGTGCAGGAGGTGGATACAGTACACAGCTGATAGTCCTACTGAATAAACTTAGAATTTGTGTTATGGCAAGAAAAAAGCAACTAAGTAAAGAAAAACGAGTGGCCATCGTTACTTTAAGAAATGAAGGTCAGTCAGTCCGAACAATTGGGAAAACTTTGAAAGTGTCCCCAAGTGCAGTCGTAAAAACCATCAAGCGCTACAAAGAAACTGGCTTACATGAGGACCGGCCCAGGAAAGGAAGACCAAGAGTCACCTCTGCTGTGGATGATAAGTTCATCCGAGTCACCAGCCTCAGAAATCGCAGGTTAACAGCAGCTCAGATTAGAGAACAGGTCAATGCCACACAGAGTTTTATCAGCAGACACATCTCTAGAACAACTGTTAAGAGGAGACTGTGTGAATCAGGCCTTCATGGTAAAATAGCTGCTAGGAAACCACTGCTGAGGACAGGCAACAAGCAGAAGAGACTTGTTTGGGCTAAAGAACACAAGGAATGGACATTAGACCAGTGGAAATGTGTGCTTTGGTCTGATGAGTCCAAGTTTGAGATCTTTGGTTCCAACCACCGTGTCTTTGTGCGGCGCAGAAGAGGTGAACGGATGGACTCTACATGCCTGGTTTCCACCGTGAAGCATGGAGGAGGAGGTGTGATGGTGTGGGGGTGCTTTGCTGGTGACACTGTTGGGGATTTATTCAACATTGAAGGCATATTGAACCAGCATGGCTACCACAGCATCTTGCAGCGGCATGCTATTCCATCCGGTTTGCATTTAGTTGGACCATCATTTATTTTTCAACAGGACAATGACCCCAAACACACCTCCAGGCTGTGTAAGGGCTATTTGACCAAGAAGGAGACTGATGGGGTGCTGCATCAGATGACCTGGCCTCCACAGTCACCGGACCTGAACCCAATCGAGATGGTTTGGGGTGAGCTGGACCGCAGAGTGAAGGCAAAAGGGCCAACAAGTGCTAAGCATCTCTGGAAAGTCCTTCAAGACTGTTGGAAAACCATTTCAGGTGACTACCTCTTGAAGCTCATCAACAGAATGCCAAGAGTGTGTGGAGCAGTAATCAAAGCAAAAGGTGGCTACTTTGAAGAACCTAGAATATAAGACATATTTTCAGTTGTTTCACCACTTTTTTGTTCAGTATATAATTCCACATGTGTTAATTCATAGTTTTGATGCCTGCAGTGTGAAGCTACAATATTCATAGTCATGAAAATAAAGAAAACTCTTTGAATGAGAAGGTGTGTCCAAACTTTTGGTCTATCTGTATGTTGTCTCAATCTAAGCATTTCATTTTCTAGAATTTACATTGAATTAATATGATGCATGAGGTCCAGATATTCAAATAAAAGATGGCTGGTTACATTGTATGACTGTAAATAAAGAAATATGTACCAAATTATGAGTTGCTAAACTGCCCTATTTACATGATTCTCAAATAAAAAAAATGTGGAGATACTTTAGAATGTAAAGTTGTCTTAAACATTTACCCTTTATGGTTTATTTTCTTCCTCTGACTGTAATGTATTCATAACTTTAAAAAGCTTATGGCATACAGTTGTTGTGCAACATGTTTTATTCAGTTTTACCCACTACAGAGATGGCGGAAGGCAGTGATGTTTGATAAATCCCAGTTTTGTTGTTAAAAGCCTGACAGCTGTAGTTTCCACCCTGTCTCATTTGAACATTGATGAGTTTGAGCTCTGCTCCTGAATTGGGCAGCAGGTCTCCATTCAGAAACCACTGAAATATTGCAGCAGGTCTGGAGTCTGCTGAACATGAGAGGAGCACGTCTGAGCCTTCCACAAAGTGCTGTTGATGTGGAGATATTGTCAGCTCTATGTTTTCCGGGCCATCTGCACATGTTGACGTAAAAAACACCAGAAGTTAAACTCTTACACATGAACCTTTATCAGTGCGGGGCCACAGTTTGATCTTTGAAAGCTGCAAGAATTACATAAATCACGATCTTCAGAAACTCACAGTTGATGGGGAGGTTTACAGGGCCACTGCTATCACTGCTAAAATAATTAGACACATAACATCTGTATAATCCCTGGTCATATCGGGTCACTTTGACTATAGTCAGAGTGGCTCCTCCGTCAGTGATCTGAAGTCTGTCACTCCCTGTAACCTCAGAGCTGTTGCCCCTCCAGGAGAAAGACGGGGAGAATCCAGTTGCAGAGCAGAAGAGGCTGACAGAACTGCTGAACTCAACCAGGTCTGTGGGGTTTGAATTAACCTTAAGACTGGAAATACGCGCTGTAGATTGAAACACAGGCATTATTTAATACTAATATTGAATTGTCCAAAATAAATAACCAGATCTTGACTCAACTGTGCATCACCCTAACTGAAGACTCAAAACCACACTGCATGGTTCTGCTAAAACACATACTGTTGTTTCTGTCCTCTCAAATCTTATTTGTCTGTGCAGAAATATGTAAAATGTCTACCTGATTATCTTCACAAATAAGGTAATTAAGTTTAAGTTGTTATATCATATAACAAAACTCAAGAATATCTGCTGTTCATACTTCACTTACTAAAAAATCCATCATTTGCCTTCAGAAACCTAAGTGCTTAAAATATCAAGTTTCCTACTTAGGCTATATGAATATTTTTTGAAACCATTATATTTCCTACATAATCTAGAAAATCAGGATTCTTTTCCTAGAAAGATTTTTTACACTTACCAAGTACAGAAACAGTAGATGGATGGGATGTTTGAAATCTTAATGTTTTGGTGTTAGAGGCCTGACAGATGTAGCTTCCACTTTGCTTCGGCTGAATGTTTACCAGTCTGAGCTGTGGTCCAGTATGAGGCAACTGGTCTCCGTTGAGAAACAAAATAAATTCAGCAGAAGGTTTGGACTCAGGTGAACAGATCAGGGTAATGTCTGATCCTTCCTCATAGTATTCTTTCGATGGTGACACCTTCAGTTGTATATTTTCTGGCCCATCTGCATGGTAAAAACAGGGCAAAAAATGGTTAAATGTTAATGGAACTAATTCCTTTACATTGCTGTTTGTAAAGTTACCCAAAAATTTGAAATTACAGAAAGAGGGTGATGTTTATTAATTTTAGGAGGAAGTGATCTTCAAGTGTGCTTAGCTTACAACTGATAAAGAGGATTACTGGATCACGTCTGCCATCGGTGACAGGACTGAACACATGACAGATGTATGGTCCTTGATCATATCGGGTCACATTGAGTATAGTCAGAGTGGATCCTCCATCAGTGATCTGAACTCTTTCACCAGCTGTAACCTCAGAGCTGCTGTTCATCCAGAGGAAAGAGAGAGAGGATCCAGAGGAGGAGCAGGACAGGCTGACTGTGCTGTTGAACTCAAGCAAGTTTGAACTTTGTGGAGTAACTTTTACATTTAGGATTGGCTCTGTAGTTGGAAAAAAAAGTTATATCTGATAAATGCTATTGGTAGAAGGACAAAGGTCAGATTTACAAGCTTTAATTTATGGTTTATAAAGAAACATGCCTTTACAACAGTTTGTTTCATGAATTTGGATGATTTTATATTTTATCACTTAATCACACAGCAATATAATTACATCTCTTGAAAATTGCACATTTTAAAGCAAAAACACAGAATAGAACACATGATACATTTCATATAATAATGTGATGTGCAACAAAATGGATGGAAGTGAGTGTCTAAAAAGATTTTAAACAGCTTAACAATTTAAAGACGTAACCAGAGCTTCTTGTTTAATTTCACTATCGGCTTACCATATATGTACAGTCTGGTGAATCCAGCCCTTTGCAGACCTTCAGTACTTATAATGGTAACTCTGTACTCTCCACTGTCACTGAGTTTCAAGTTCCTGAGCTCCAGAGATCCAGTAGATGAAAAGAGAGTTATCCTGCCATCATACTCTGGTGCAGTTATGTTTACGGTAGGCTGTGAGCTTACTATAGGATTGTTATCAGTACCAAAATACCACGCCACCAACCGAAACGGTCCATCTGTTGGATTCAAGTTTGTTACGAAGATCACCGACCCTCCAACTGATACATTCAGATGATCATTGGGTAACACGTCGACCCCCACACATAAACCTGAAGGAGACAGTTTTTAATTTGTAGTGAAGTACAATTAAAACATTGCAAAATGATTATCTACCTGGGAGTGATGGTAACAAAATGCTGCAATAATCCACTCATTTCCACACTTACTTATTCACAGCTGATGAGTGAAATAAGTGCACCAAATGAATATCTGCGAAGGTGTCAATATTTACATTTATACGGCTAAATCTCTTGGTGTTGTCCCACGTAAACTCCTCTAATCAATTTAATTTACATGTGCTGTCTGAGTTGGGAACAGAAAATATAAACCTCACAAAGTTTCATTATTTTGTCTTTTTTGTGATTATAAACTATCCAGATTAGTTTGGAAAGATTATGTGATTTGAGTCAGAATGGGTATTAAAAATATTTAAACAAATATATACCTGTTTTTTTGTTTGTTTACGTTTTTACCAGAAAATAAATTCTATATCAAACAAAAAACACTAAACTGTAACTTTTGTCATTTGAATATGTTAATTTAATGTTACCAAGCTTTTCATAATAAAATGTGGTTTGTCACAACAATAGAATATTATCTGCAGTTTGTGTGTTAGCATATTGTCAGAGCTGTAACGTTTCTGGAAACTGAATACAAAATGTCTCAGTCTCATGGATCAAGTGGGTAAAATCTTACCTGAGATGGTGCAGAGGATGGCGAAGTATTTCAGTGTCATTTTCATCTTGTTCAGACAAATAAAAGGAAAAAAACTGGCACAGCTTTTCTGGCTTGTATTTTGTTTAGTTATATGAGGTAAACAGCTATAAAGGAAGTAAAACTGAAAATCCCGTCGGTTCTTTTATCTGAATGTGGTAATCATTAACATAGACCATAGATGAAAATGGACACTAACCTGCTCTGTAACTCTTCAAACTGTGTTAAACTGCACTGGGAAATATCCAAATGTATATCCCTCAAGCAAATTTATTTTCATACCTTTCAATTCATAACTATCTATATTATTTATTATTAGAAGAGTTATAGTAACCAGTTCCGTAAATGTTTGAAAATGTTTAAAATGTTTGCAGCAAAAGAGACAAAAAAAAATAAATAAATACAAAAGGTTCTTTCATTTTTATTCTGTACCTAAACAAAAGCTCAAGGTTGTGGGTCTGGAGCATGTTTTATTCAATATAAATAGGAATTATTGAGCAAGAACTGACAGATCAGCAATAATAAAACTACACAATTATAGGCTTTTTATTGGCAATAGGCCAGTACAATTTAGAAATTTTCTTGATCACTGAAACCTCAATGTCTCATTGAATTAAAAAATACACAGTCCAGGTAAATTAATATGTAGAAATAATTAAGTTTATACTACATTTTTGTAACTACCTGCGTTTCTAAAATAGTTTGAATTATTTAAAAAAGTGTTCATAAAGTAGAGCAGTTGTAACACTAGTGTTCTTGTTTTTACAAACCTTTAATGTTAGAAATCAGTTTATATTGAATTATAAACAGCAGGAAAGTAAAACCATAAAAGTTCAATAACTCAAAGCAGGAGAAGAACGTTCAAAGAGCATGAAGAATGTCCTATATTTAGTGTAATTTTTAGATTAGAAACAGCTGACCAGTAATACCTGACCTTTGATATAAACAACACTTGTTTATGCACCAATTCTGGCCAATTGAAAAGGACCTTTACATTAAAGAAATTAAACTTAAATGCTAAATTAAACTGTTCAGGAAAACAGACTTGTTAATAAATGCCAATGTTGACAAATGCCAAAAACTTTAATAGCTTATACAAAATAAAAGAGATTACATTTCTAACAAATAAATATGCAGGTTTGTTTTTTAGATTTCTTTACCTAAGCTAGTTATTTTTTTATAGAAATGTATATATAATTAATGTAATTTTAACAGCTTATCTTAAAGCCTTTTTTAAGTCTGAGGGAGAATCCGGTGAAAATCCGCGAGGCAACACAAAAAAGAAAAAAAAAAATGTTGTAAATGAAATTTAGCAACAAAAGTAGTGTCCGTCTTCCTGTTGGTTTCATTTTCATGTTTTTTGTTTTTCTATAGATTGAGAAAGAAGCAAAATAATCGATTACAGCGGAGATGTCCAAACAGCTACCTTTGGAGAAATTTTTTTGATACCTGCCAAATACAAGAATACAAATATAGTACAAATGTTGCCCTTCAGCACCAGTAGCTGATGCAGTCGGACACTTTCACAAAATTGTTGAGATTTTCACAAAGATATTTTCTTAAAATGGTCTTTTATCAACCACTCTTTGTGTTTATATTAATTTCATACTAAATTGGACCACAAGTAATTTTTCCAAGTCTAAGTCAAGTCTCAAGTATCTAATGACAAAAATATACAATTCCCATCAAATCCATGACATGTAGACCACCTGTAATTTTGAATTACAAAGGTATACAAAGATATATTTTTCTTGATGCAGATCTGCTCTGTTATAAGGACCCTAATGCTTGGGTCCATTACAAAAAGCCCTGCAAGAAAATCAGCTCTTCTCTTTGAGTTTATTTACCCATAAAGGTCTTTAGGATCAGTATAAAAAAATATAGCACAAACCAATAATGCTCTTTATGATATGATTCTCATTTAAATTATATGATGCATGAATACGTATAAAATAAATTACTGTTTTTAAATACAGGTTATATTTTGAAATGAGCATCTACATCAAGAAAATACCAACACTGTTCAATTTCTTGTTTTAATTTTAATTTTTATCCCAAAAAGACACATTAAAGCAGAAATATTTCAATGGAAGTCAAAAAGGCATCTCTGAAGAATCAATAATTACATCCATAATGACAACGACAATGAGCCAGAAACCTGCTCGTTGTCTAGAACCTTCTTGATCTTAAGGCTTTGATTTAAAATCAATTGTGACACGTGTGGTCTGACCTGTTTAACCTTGTAAAAGTATGAGAAGATAAATCATATTACTTGCAAATGTTTTTTATATGACGTGTCACATAAATCATGTGTTTCCTGCTGGACACTAGAGGGTGGTTTCTGGCAGCGTTTGCAGACAACAGAGCTGTAACCAGCTTCAGAAAGCAGGGGTCTATATTCAACCCAATCAGTTAAACTAAAGGCTGAACTCTTCTTAAATACAAACTTCTTTTTGTCCTTAAGACCAAAGGCAACAAAGCCTCCAGTATTTGTTCAGCCTACTTCCAGTTCCACTTTTCATCAAGGGGGAAGAGGATAGTTCTTGTTTACTGTTTCTACTACCACTTCTTGGTCTCAGCAAAACATCTTTCTGAGGTACAAATTGTGGTGAGACAATATATTACACCCCTTTTAGACCAATCAGAGAAGGTTACTATCATGTCACTAGCAGATGTTTCAGAGGTTGAAAAGTCAAGCCCAGTTTGGCATAAGTGCTGTCAACATAAATAAATAGCTTAGCTGATATTTTACATCTCATTAACGGCTTTGCATTGATTAACTTTTCTAAGATTTTGCTGTTCTACATCAACTTAAAGGATTGTAACCATTAAACATTTGTAATATGTTTTAAAAAATATTAAAACTTTGCATATGTGATTTACTATTGCAAGTCTTAAAAGTACATAGAAGTAAACTCTAGAAGCAAAAACACACAACAGAGCCATGTTGACACATTCTTCCTGTCGTCTCTTGAATCATGGCTACTCTCTCAACTGGTCATCTGTGTGACAAGAAAAAGAAACAATGTAGTTATCAAGTGCATATCGCCACAAGTCCTAATCAAATACTGTTTAAATGTTGAGTCTTTTTGGAATATAAAGCAGTAAAAAATGTTTTCACGTTACTCAAAGTATTTGTTTTTTTAAGAGATATAAAATTATGAGATTAGAACTCACCTTTAAACAGCAAACAGAAGTTAATTTTATGTCTTCTCTGTCTTTGACATATCCTCATAGACATATTCTTTACTCCTCTGTATCTCTGCAATGTTCTCATAAACAAGATCTTCCCTCCCTTTCATTGCTGGCATGTTTACATACACATCTTGTTCTAGGAAAAAAATATTTTGGATGATGGTATTTTAAAGATTTTCAGGATAGGTCTGAAAACATTTAATAATTACTTGTCTTAATATGAAAAGTAATGTTGAGGCAGTTTAGGGTATTTCCTGTATCTCTGTTGTAAATGAAACAATGTTCCCTAAAGTATAGTGAATATTTAACTGAATTAGTTACTAGATAAGAGACGTAGTTCAGAGTCAGGTGTGGGATGAAGTGTAAACATACTAACCTCTTCTGATTGGATGTGGTGTAGCTTTGTTTCTAAATATTGGGGGAAATTACATTGTTGAAATTTGTTAAACAACCCACGAATCATCATTAATTTCATTGTTACTATTTTTGGAGGCTTAAAATATAAATCATGAAATTATCGGTAGGTAGGATTATTTAAATATACAAGAGAATATAACTAAATGAACTTTTAATAGATATGGATAGCTGAGCAAACACTTGTTTGATATCCATTACAGTTGTGCATGACTTGGGCTTAAATTTAGTTTAAAAAGTTTAAGTGAAATGTATGGTTATATGGCCACATGAAGAAAATTACCTCCTTTTATAGATAAAGTATCCTCCGACAGCTCCTGCAGCAATAACTAATAAACATGCAATTACTATTCCAGCAATGGCCCCACCCAAGAGACCTCTGGGTTTATTATTATCTAAAATAAAATATAGAAGAAAGCAGTTTATCAAAACAAGTTAGTTATTTTTTTGTTAATATGTTATTTAGTTAGTTATAACCAAAAAACAAAACAAAAACAAGACAACTAAAAAATAAAATCTCCTTGCAGTAAGTGCATCTCTATAATTAGTTCCTTTTTTCACATTTTTTGCATATTTTTAACATATTTGTCCTTTAAAACATGGAGGAAGATGTGTTAGTTATTTAACATCTGATGCCTTCATCAATAAATTACATTATTTTTATTATTACAAGGTTTAAGATTACGAGGTTTAAGATCAGTAAAAGATCAGTAAAAACAAATCAATATACAAATAAGAGTTTAGTAAAACAAAGCTATTTTTCCCATTGCATCTCATTAACTTAGATTATTAAAGATTGAATATACAATATGTGTTAAAGACTTAAGCCTTTACAAATCTTTACACTTACCTTGTACAGAGATGACACTAGGCTGAGATGTTTGATATCTCAGAGTTTTGGGGTTAAAGGCCTGACAGCTGTACTTTCCACTCTGAGTCATCTGAATGTTCATCAGTCTGAGCTCTGGTCGAGTATTTGACAGCTGGTCTCCATTCAGAAACCACAGAAATTCAGCAGAGGGTGTGGAGTCAGCAGAGCAGATTAGACCAATGTCTGACCCATTCTTGTGGTGTTCCTTTGATGGACGCACTTCTATTTGAACATTGTCTGGACCATCTGAGTGTAGAAACAGCAACGTGTAAAGAAAATGAAATATTACTAAGAAGTAATGTGATAAAATAGGCATATTTGTGTAGATTGAAATCTTCCTAAAATAAATAGACTGTTAAATGAAGTAAGTCACTAGATAAAAACTATTATTTATTTTATTTACTTTAAAAGAGCTGAACTTTCCAAATTATACTGATGTGACAGAGTTTGTTGGATTATTATTTAAAAAAGAACTAGAAGTGTTTTCAATTTTTTCAGATCATAAAGATCATTGAAACTATTCAATGAGGTGTAATTATGATTTGATCTCTGATGGCTGCAAGGACATTTAAGCAGACAGTGAGCATATAGATTATCAACTTACAACTAACAGAGATGTTTACTGGATCACTGATGATAGAACTGACAGGATTAGACACACGACACCTGTATGATCCCCGGTCATATCTGGTCACATTGATTATAGTGAGATTTGATCCTCCATCAGTGATCTGAACTCTGTCACCAGCTGTAACATCAGAGCTGCTGTTCATCCAGATGAAGGAGAGAGAAGATCCAGAGGAGGAGCAGGAGAGATGGACCGAACTGTTGAACTCAACCAGGTCTGTACTTAGTGAGGAGATTCTTACATCGGAGACTGGTTCTGTTGGTGGAAACAAACAACTTAAAGTAGCCATCTATAAAAGAGGAAAACAACCATTAGGACCAAATCCAATTTATTTCTTGACTAAATTTAAGGAGGTACATGTTTTAAATTTTGTGTTTGTACTTTCTTTGTACTAGAGTTAGATTACAGCTTAAATAGCTTAAACAAACTTTCTTCTTGAATGGAAATGCCAACTTAAATATATTTTATAACACCTACAACCACATGAATAAGCCTACCTATAATTTGTTTTTGCAGTTTCTGAGCCTTTTCTTGTAGAACACCAGTGCTTTCTGCTTTTTGTCCAATTTAGCTTTAAATGCTATGATGTAAGACTCATTTTCACAAACTGAGCAATGTGAAAATCACAATAGACTGCTCAGTTTAACACTGCTGTCATGTGAGGTCAGAAAATGTGTTATCTTCATAAAAAATAATAAAATCAGCTAAATCTATCAACAGGACTGCTAGAAAGAATTCCTATACAGGAATAAATAATTAATCAGACAACAAGTTTCAGCTGTATTTCAATGTTACATTGAATCATTCACCAAACCTATATGACATCATAATAGAGGGCAAATAGGCACTTTACAGGGGTGAATAAAATGAATATTTGAAACAAGAGGTCAGAAGATAATATAAGTTAACTAAGACAATTTAAACTGAAATGAAGTCATTTAGTTTACTTTCAACATCTACTCACCATATATGTCCAGTGTGATGCGTCCTGTCTTTGTGTCCTCTTCAGCTGGTTGAATGAAGACAACGTACTCTCCACTATCACTGAGTTTCAGATTCTTGAGTTCTAGAGATCCAGTAGATATGAAGAGGGTGATCCTACCTTCATATCCTGGTGCAGTAATGTTTGAAACAGGCAGTAAAGTTATCATGGGCTTAGTGTCTGAACCAACAACATAGTGCCAGTTGATCGACAGAAATGGTGTTTCTGTTGGGTTCAGGTTTGTTCTGAACATTGCTGTCCCTCCAACAGAGGCATTTAGAGGACCATCTGGTAACACACCAAATCCATCAGATAAACCTAGAGGACACAGAAACAAGTTTCAGAGTAAAAATGGCTTTAGAAAATCCAAAAACAAAGCTGCATAACAATACAAGGTTAATGGAGAATGCCCCTACTGAAAATTAAAAAATAAAACATCAGTTCACAAGATACATCTCATACTGTTTTGAGACTTTTAAGACTAATGTTCAGCTTAATTCCATGATCTTTATTATTATTGTAATCATATTTATAATTATTATTATTGTTAATGAATTTATTTTGAAAATATTTAGCATTTCACTAATAAGAGAATCCTACCTGTAAAAGCCACAGCCACGATAAAAAGTAGTCGTAACATTGCTCTTGATTTAAATCTAGAGGTGTGACAGCGAGGACAGCTCAGCACTCCAACTGAAACTTAGAAAAGTACATCAGTAAACATGTAGCACTGCTGTAAATGATCACCTTAGTGAGAGATTATCTGTTTGAGTTAAAAAGTTGTTTGAGGGCTCCATCCTGTGGTGAATATATTTTGTGTTATCTTAACAGATAATTGCTGTGTTCTATAATTTAGTGAATTTGATAAAAGGTGTAAAGAATATATCATTTTAATAAATAATAGTCAAGACTTTAACAATTACTCCACATATTTACCAATGTTCACACCTGTTTCACTGTGTTTTTTTAATTAGCTTTTAAGGCTGTATTAGACAGCTATATGTTAAATGCAATTCAGGTTTATTAGGAATTAACTTTGTTAAACACTCACTCTGTCACCAACTGTAACCTCAGAGCTACTGTTCATCTAGAGGAAGAGAGAGGATCCAGAGGAGGAGCAGGACAGACTCACAGAACTGTTGAACTCAACCAGGTCTGTGCTGCTAAGAGTTAGCGACACATTGGAGACTGGTTCTGTGGACTCTAAACAAACTAAATGAACCACAAAAACTTTGTTTGCTAACAGACACTTGAGGTGTTAGAATCAAATGTTATTAAACAGATTCCTGTCGTGGATTTCATGGCATTAAAATCATGATGGTTTGGTTTAGGTTGGCAAAGTAACATGCCTGCCTTTCAAAATCCTACAGAAAGATGTGTTTGTAACATAACATGGAAACATACCAATGCTGAGAGAAGTGCAGAGTCTGGAGTCTTTTAAAGTTGGACTTAAGACATTCCTGTTTAGGAAAGCTTTTAACTGCTAAATATTTATTTTACTCTAGTGTTTTTTTAATTGCAGCACTCTGAGATTACTTAGGAATCAGAAGTGCATTAAAAATAAAATTAATTATTATTATTATCATAAAAAAATATTGAAATCAGTTATTCTTTCACAGTGAGACCCTATGAGAGTGAAGATGTTCAAATCCTGGCGGAGAACATTTTTGTGCTGTTTGTATGTTTTCCATGTCCAAGTATGAATTTCTCTGGGGACTCCAGTTTCTTACCTGCTCACCATATTTGTTCAGTCTTGTGCCTCCTGTAGCCATCGGCTGTTTCAATGATAACTGTGTAGTCTCCACTGTCGCTGAGCTCCAGAGATCCATCAGCTCTGAAGAGGATGATCCTAATTCATACTCTGGTTCATTTCAGTTTAAAGAAGGCAACGAGGTCACTTAAGGGCAACCAGCCCCAAAAGTCCAGGCCATAGACGAAAATGGTGTAGGTGGTGGAATAAGGTTGGTCCAGAATATCACCTTCCCACCTACAGATCCATTTAGAGAACCATCTGGTAACACACCAGCTCCATCAGATAAACCCGAAAGAGTCAGAAATTGATTTGAGAGGAATTCAGTAATATTATTAAAAGTTATGTTTTAAGTTGCTGACATAATCTGCTCAGATATGCTCTTGTAATTTTGACCCATTAAGTAATGACAAATAATTGCTGTCATAAAATTATCTGTAAGTATATAAATAAATAAAATTACATATATATTTATTTCGAGTTTAATTTCAGATTATCTTCATTTAAATGCTGTGCTCAAATATCTACTCTTTCTGCAGTAAAACCCAGTAATATAATTAAAAAAAGCTTTGTTATCTGTGTTTGAAAAACACTCATAGGCATAACATTTTCTTATCTAAAAATAACAAAATAGATCTAAAAATATAATCCAAATACACAAACTTTTAAAATAGCTATTATTGGTATTTGATCTCCTTTGCTGTAGCTTGTGTTACATGTAAACAGAATTAAAATATTAGACGTTTTCTCATTAATAAGTAGGTAAAGTACTTAAAAATGTATTTGTCTTGTGCATTTAAAATATAGAAATCACAACTCTAACTAGTTTCAGTAATTAACAGTTTAAACCACCATATTTACAGGAGTGTAAAGTTATACGAACATTATGAAAATATTTTCATTCTCAATTTTAGGTTATAAAAACTTACCTTTGATGATTCCAGGGATGATGAAGTATAAAATAGATGCTATCATGTTATTTTATGAAGTGTAAGAAAACAGGTGAAGCTTCCTTTCATCAATGACTGCTGTTTGATATTTGATCTGACAACAGCAGCAATAGGAAGTTAAATGGTCAAATCTTCATTTATTAATTAATAACAAATTTTTCTATTTGGATTTTTTATACAACAGTTCCAAAAGTAAAAACTGAGAAAAAACAAAAATACAAATTTTGAAAAGGAAATAATCATCTAAAACCATCTTATAAAAAAGTTAGATATTTTCTAAAATCTGGCAATCAGGACTTTTTAAAAAGCTGAAGTTCTTCAAGAGTCTAAAGAAGTTCTAACGGGTCTACTTTTCCTTAACTGAGCATTAATATGTCCATGAAACAACCGTGACACCAACATATTCTAAGGGTGTCGTTCAAATATTTCTAGAGACAAACATCATCACATTATGAACATGGATATCGTGCTAAGTAGAAAATAAAAATGACTATATTATTAGTTGAGTTCTATAAACATTCCAGTTAATAAATATTTATTTGTTATTTGTTTACTTATCTATCATGTTTATTCTCAAAGGTAAAAATACAAAAACATTTGGTTATCAAAATGAAGATAATTTCTTCCTTTGCCAACTATTGTGTTGGTACAGTTAGGATGACTGGATGTAATATTGACGTTTTGGAGTAGGCCAGCCATAGTCTAGACTTCACTCTGTTCAAGATTAGGGTGATGGCAGAGAGGCCTTCCAACCTCAAAGATGTGAAGTCAACAAATCACCAAAAACTTGTCAAAGATCAGTGGAAAGATGCAAAATACTGGTCAGCAATTATAAGAATTTGATTGCTGTAATACCAATAATGATTTTAATAAGGTTTTTTGATAAGATGATTAATAAGGGTATAATTAAGATTCCACATCCAAATGTTTAATAAAATGATAATAGAAACAGATCAAATATATTATTTTCCAAAACTGACACTGCCGCCTGCCTCATTTCATACCAAAAGCAGGCTTCTTGGTTAATTAAAATTATTGTAAATCTAAATCTGCCAGGACTTGGAATAATTTTGGGCTCAACCGCATGTGATGTAGCAACTGTCAGGTTCAAACAACCTAAAATACCTGTAACATCACAAAAAGAAGAGAAAGACAAGAGTATTAGTTTCTTACTCGCTGCGGTAAGAAACTAGCAACGGCTGTAGCAACGGCAGGAGGAAGTAAACCCTCCAAACCTTAATTTGTTAATTATTAACTTATGTCTATATTTAGATTCTGTCATGATTTCACTTTAAGTTCATATTGTTCAACATTTATCTGAGGAAGTTCCATAAAAGTCCAGATTTGGCTTAAAATTATTATTAAATATGAAGATGACCATAAATCAAACTTGAGACTAGGCCTGATTAAAGGTCTCATACATCTGTTTTGAGCAATAGTTTTATTTATCTACTTATTTTTCTTATCTCTTGATAACATGTACGGTCTACTTCCTGCAGTACCACTTGATGATATCTTAAAAAAAACGTATTGTGTGTGTTGTGGAATTTTCTTATCAAAGTGGGTAGAAGTTGACTCATAACAAGAGAAAATCCGGACTTTGTCTTATAAGTTTTATTCAAAGGCATTCAGCGTTTGAAGACCCTGACACTGAGATTAGTCAGTGAAACAGAGCCCCGATCAACATTTACACACAGTATTTATACCAGAACATGACAGTGTTATCTCAACTGCAAAGAGTTTTAGAAATATGGCCCCTAGACCCTGCCCGGGTCAGAGTTAACAAAGTTATTTATGAGGGCACCCATCTACCTTCCCTTGAAATATACACTTCAGGAAGTGTTAACCATAAAACTCTCCAGCATTTGAATTTAGAGTCCATCTGCTCTAAATAACAGAACACTAATAAAACACAGAGGTCAGAGGAGAGAGGTGAAGGGAATATCAGAGCACTTTAAAAGAATTTTCCATTACACTCCTTTCTTCTGATTACAAGATAATCACATAACTAAAAGAAAATTCTACAAAACCATCACCCAAGGAAAAACGACCTCCACCAACCTGTTATCTGGAAAGAAAGTAGCTAGAGCATAAGTAGTATCAATAGGAACTGGTACCAAAAATGGTTGATCATTAATAGCACGTGAAATCAAACAACAAACACAACAACAATCATTTCTTATCTTCCTCATGGTTTGATGCATCAGTTGCCACCAGACATTATCAGCATGTTCATAGTAGTCAGAAAAGTGATGAATCTCTCTTCGAATCTGCTGATGAATATTATTAGTCAGATTAACCACACATTGTCTTTGCTGTACCTTTCCCAAAATGAACACAAGAGTTATAAAAAATATTTGCAATATCAATTATTAGCATCAGAACAGACTATCTTCCATTTAACTGCATCGTGACCTTGAAGTGGAATGTCCTTTCTTCTGGTACTGAAAGCAAACAGTTTCTTTTTTTAAAGAAAACAAATTATAAACACAACTTAAAAAACAAAGAATCCTGCTGACTCTCCTGAGTGGCTTCAAGCTGCCCTGTTACCAGTCTGATACAGGTGGGCGGTCGTAGGAAGCTCCTCTAGAAATATATTTAGAAACAGGAACTCTAACCTGCTGGAAGTTAGGCTTCCATAGTCCAACTAAACAACGGTGGAAATGAACACATTCAAATTTGTAATAATACCATAATGATAAATATCAAGCAATAAACATAAAAGTTAGATAAAAGCATCCGAGATTTCCTCCTCAGAGTCAGTCTCGCTGTCAAAGTGGGAGGAAAGAATCTCTCACTGTGGTGTGTGTGCAGTGAGGCAAATGACCTTATGATTTCTAACTTTCAGGCAATGCGATGGCCTTAAGTAGATTCTGAAATAACGTTGCACTGCCCAAGGGATTTTTGTGCCCTTGTAAGAACAGTGTTCTTCAACCACCTCTTCAATCACTCGCCAGTGATCAGCTTACAGTTCTTTGTCTTGTGGTGGTCCGCTGTCCTCACACCTTTCAGGCCGTGGATGATCCAGTTGGAAGATGACTCGTGTCCTGGAAGCCAGATGAAGCTGGAGGAGCTGGAGCTTTCCTGCAGCTTTCCTGCAGCTTTCCTGGGTGTCTAGTAGGATCTGATATGGGCCATTCCAGCGCCTGGACTTCCTGTGTTTTCTCCTAGATTCTCTGACCAGAATCCAGTCGCCAGGAATAACGGACTGGAGGGTGGAAGTGGCTGTTTCTGGTAATGCAGCCTTCACCGTCTGTGAAACTTGAGAAAACACAGTGGACAGGTTTTGACAATAAAACAACATCCTATCTTCACACAAAGATGTGGAAGAAAATTATCTTGGCAATATCCCCATGTCCAAAATAGGAGACCTGCCACACAGCACTTCAAAAGGACTGAGATTTGCCTCTGTCCTTTGTCTCAATCTCATATAAGTGAGAACAGAGCCTTCACAACACTTGGCTAATTTTCAATTCAAAGTCCCATTCTCAAACCTAAGTGCTTAACTACATGAACTTCATCAAAACATCCAACAAAATCAAAAGAATTGATCTTCTGACTTCACCTGATATACTAGCAATGACCATCAGCTAAATATTCTGAATATCAAAAATGTGACATGATGTTTGAGGAAGGTCTGATTACAGGTCAACATTTCATAGTTTCAGAAAACCCAAAAAGAATTTCAAAAATGGTCTAATCTGTGGAGATATAAAATTTCACAAAAAATCAACACCATCATTTCAGAGAGGTTATCATAATGTGGTCTTAGGGAGCTATGCACCATTTATATAAACAAAGTACAACGTCTCTCTCGCATTGTCACTAAGTCCTCACTGGAGGTCTGAGCTACCCTTTTTCCCATGAGTGCTAAAACTTTTGGAACCCCATGTTGCTTTATTCTGACATTCCCCTCTTCTGGCGCAAGGTCCAACCCATGCGACAATCCAGCAAAAAGTTTGTACAAAAATGTTCTAGTAACCAAGATCACATTACATAGAACCAAAGAAATGAATTCTGACATAACTATGTGTCACTATGAATTTAAGAAAAGCAACATAAAGAAAATCCAGATGTTTTTAACTGCAATTCAGTTCCATCAACAACTAAACACAAACTTTAGTTATTCAGTTCATCAATGTCTCACTTAGAAATTAGTCACATGTCATCCTGATTTGTCTTGTATGAAGATGAGTATTAGATTAATGGACATCCAATGTAATTTGGATGAATAAACCCTACAAATTGAATCAAATAAATAATTCCCACCAAATATAAAGGCATGACTCTGATTCTTTATCAAAAATATATTCCTTACTTTTGCATATCTTGAACTGTCAGCTAGCTTAATGGTACCAGGGAAACTTTCAATCTAATAAATCACCAATGATTCTGCATGCAAAACTAATTCTTCAAACTAGTTTAAACTATTTCATTAACCTTTTAGTAATAAAACACATAAATCTAAAAGTCATGCTACATCCTTAATTATTATACAAAAAAAAACATGTTTTTAAGGCAACAATCACTACAAGCATTTTGATTCTATTGTCTCTTAAACAATGTTAAAACTCAGGAAGGGAGGTGCTGAGCGTTACCATGACAACAAAGGCATGAACCAACCTAGTAGGTGGGCGGAGTCAGGCAGAACTAACCTCTGATTGGCAGCCTATGGGCGGACCCACAGTTTCTTCATCCCATCCCACATTAGTGTAACTTAAACTGCTTAGCTATTAACATGCACCTACCTGAGAAACAAGCTGCTTCTTAACTCTCCTGAAAACTCAAAGTTTTAATCAATCTGGGACTTAGAAACATTATTCTAAACATGAATTATTGTCATGCAACATATAAACAAACATTAATTCCAACAAAACAAAGACAAAACATCAAAGACAGACAAATGGCCAAATTTGAAGCTTCAAGAATTCAAAGAAATTTTTAACAATCTCTTTTCAGAATATGTTTTCTCAACCATATCTTTTAATGCTATAATTGATCAATGTTGTTATGACAATCGTCAGGATCCTTTTTAAAAATGAGTGCACATAATCCAAAGAGATCTCAAAGTATTTAGAAGCACAGCAACAGTTTTCTCTTATATGAATCCAAATTTACTGATGCTGAAACCTTTTGCTAATTCTTTGTACTGTAACTCTGTAATAATAACTACAATCCTGAGAGTTATTGTTATAGTTCTCTTTTTGTTTGGCTCAATTTGATCGCAGCTGCATTGCAGAATTTCAAGTTAAATGCAAAGAAATATTTTTTATTTAATTCAATTCAAATTCAAAGATACTTTATTGATCCCCGAGGGGAAATTAGAAAAGTCGGCATTGACATTTTTATGGTATACCCAAACTAAACAAAACTGCAGTGTTTGACTTAATCAGAAATTAAGATAAGAAGCTTGTCTCCAAACTGGACTTTTTCCCACAAAGTGTTTAAAAAAGAACAAACATCATTTTCTTTAATTTGGCTATTTAAATTTTGAGAGTTGGGGAAAACTTATTACTAGAACCCCTCTTTAATAATCCAAATGCTGATAAATATTTCAATATTTTATCTCTTAATAATCTGAAATTACCTTGTGTATCTTTGTACTCATATGTATTCTTTTAATCTTTAAACCTTAAGAAATCAAACAAGGAGACTTGAGTTTGAGCCGACCATCCTCTTACTGTTAAGAGAGCATTTATTTCTTTTATTTTCCTAAAATAAAGGATTTTACTTGTCTTGATTCCGTTATACAAGTCCTAACCTTGGTTCCGAAACTAAACTCTTCAACCCCAATCTGTGTCCCCAGAGTAGAATTTTTGAGTATTATTGCATTTCAAAGTCACCAAAATGACTGGAACTCATCATTGGCTTAGATCTATTCTAATAGGTAATCGGTCTACCTTTAATTAAGTATTATAATTTCATGGACCCAAAATCTATGGCTTACAGGCTTCAGGAGTCCAGGAACCACAAGTTGAATACTACTGCATTGAACAATGGTGTTAACTTTCTGCAGAGATTGAAGGATTGGCTAAATATATTATTTCTGCTTGGACAATAATCAGATTTAAAATTATTAGTTCACAGCTCCTAATTTACCTCAGATCATATTTGCTTCTAACCCAGTTCATAAGAAGCTTCAGACAAACATTATGCTAAAAAGCCAAAAACAAAACAAAACCCAGATCTGTTTTAAAATAAAGAAAAAGCATCCTTAAAAACTTGATACTGTGGTGGAAAATAACTCCACGGTTCTGAAGGCCTTTTCATGCAGAGTCTTTTAGGAAACATGAGATTAGTTTAATTTTTGTGTGGTACCACTGTCCAAACAGATTCTTTCATACTCATTTTAAAGGTTTGTTTTACCAAGGAAAATGTGTTTAACAAAACCAATTACTCTCAAAAGTTTTAAAAGTTTTTAGCTGGTGATATCTTAGAAAACAACAAGTGTTTTAATATTTCTATGCAACACAGAACTGATCAGGTGTCCTTTCCTTCTCCAAAGGGAGAAAAAAGAACCTGCAGAACCAAGCCTTTCATAGTTTTTGTCAGGACCTGATATAAGGTACAGTGTAAATCAACACGCTGCATGAATCAGAAGAGGGAAGAAAAACCTAATATAACCTCTTCCCAGCAGCTGCTGTGAAAAACAATGAATTTGTACTTTCCACAAGCGTCAGTTAACACTTGCGGACAAAAACTGCACCAAACTGTAAGTACTGTGTCAGAGACTGTATGAAGACCATCTGCAGTAGAACTAAGCCTGTTTTAATGAGGTCTCTACCCATTAGATTTATGGGATACAAACTCTGACAACAGAAAATAATACCTGAAGGAGAAACCCATCAGGTTTTACGCATGCGCTGGGTTTTAAAAAATGCTCCTTCATGAGATCTGTCCTGAGAATAACATAGAAACACTTGGTTACTGCTGAGTTTTGGAGATGTTGTAACTTCCTCTGCTTTTAATAACTTTTAATAACTATAATAATTGACCCTGAATATTCCACGACGAAAGAGAACTTGTTTCTCTGAAAGAATTAACTGGAAAGTATCAAATGAGTTAAGTTATCACCCTTTTAAAGATACTTTTCTAACCCTAAAATAATATTTTAACCCGCTATATCTGTCAATGTCAAGCCAGCGTCACATGAGCAGCGGTTAATAAGCGTTCTTCATTGCAGAAAATAGGAAAAGATTTATGCAAATGTGTGTTTGTACGTTACCCCCATCAGTTTCTAAATCGCTCCAGAGTCAGACTGTCATGGCACACAGTCCTCTATCAGTCCAAAAAACAACCAGGCCCTTCCCCGGTCTGTTGGTGAGACATTCAATCATTCTTTGTCCACTTGAACTTCTCCAGGAGGGAGAAAGAAGAAACTTTGCTCCGGTTTCTCTTCTGCCCGCATAAGATGTGCTTTCAATATAAATCCAGTGTATCACTCTTCTGGCTCTTGCAAACAGCATGGATCGTTGTCCATCTCAGTGGGTCCAGACTTCTTCTGAGTTTCGTTTTTTTTTTTTTCCTTGTAGAAAGTCACACTGCGATTTTCAACATGCAGGAAAGCAGATCTCTCTCTTTCAGGCCTTGCTGGAGAAGCGTCTCTGGTGGAGTAGCCATGGAGAAGGGCAGGTTTCTAAGGTCCAGACTCAAAAACGCAGATGTTGAACTTAAATCCCATATATGTGTGTATTTGTGTGTGAGAGAGGCAAAAGAAAAGTTTAGTATAGGTCCAGATTTTGTACAAACACATATTATCAGTCAGTCAGTCAGTTGTCCCCCTGCCTGTCACTTCCTTCCACAACATGAACTATACTCCTTTCTAAAACAACTTTCTTTTCGCATCTCTAATGTCCCTTTTCAATTTTACCTTCTTTTCCGACTGATCGCAATATTTAAGACAAACAAAACTTCCTTCAGGAAAGTTTTAACTCTTTAACCCCTTAATTGATGCACTCTGTGCTTTTTAATATTCTTCTTATGTTTTTTTTATTTATTTTTCCATCAACTGTTTTACTTGAAACTTTTTAAACTATTTAACTTATTCACACTCAAACTTCCACGCTGTGAAAAACCAAACTTATCTTCCAAATTAAAGCACATTTAACACAAGCATCCCCACTTTTTCCTTTCATTATTTTATAAATCAGAGTATGAAGAAGGAGACACCCCTGATGCCTCAAGGTTCCGGAACCATTTTTTTTTACCTGTTCAGCGGCACGTCTGCCCACTGGCTTTTCTCCTTTATGAGGTGTAGAAAATTGCTAAAAACCACCCGCAAAACCCTGTGTTTTGCTTTATCTTATTGTTACCAATAAGAACCTCCCTGCAATTCCTTTTGCAGGGTAACCGGGCCCTCAGCTGATGTCCTCCCTCTCGCAACTCTGGAACCTAATTAATTAGTTAGGAGATGATGGTTAATGTGTAATAAAAATAATAATATACATTATATCATACAGAGCAACTTCTCACCCAGATATATTTGAAGACAAATTGTTCGGATCTAATCAGCCAGAAGCCGCAGGCGGACATGAGGACTCCCCTCCGTAAAATGGAAGTGGACTGAGGACAACGTCTCCAGGCTGGCCAGGCGTCCGTGTCCCATCCTGCGGTCTCCTCTGGCACGTTAGATCCTGTTCGTGACACTAAAATTGTTGTGGAATTTTCTTATCAAAGTGGGTAGAAGTTGACTCATAACAAGAGAAAATCCGGACTTTGTCTTATAAGTTTTATTCAAAGGCATTCAGCGTTTGAAGACCCTGACACTGAGGTTAGTCAGTGAAACAGAGCCCCGATCAACATTTACACACAGTATTTATACCAGAACATGACAGTGTTATCTCAACTGCAAAGAGTTTTAGAAATATGGCCCCTAGACCCTCCCCGGGTCAGAGTTAACAAAGTTATTTATGGGGGCACCCATCTACCTTCCCTTGAAATATACACTTCAGGAAGTGTTAACCATAAAACTCTCCAGCATTTGAATTTAGAGTCCATCTGCTCTAAATAACAGAACACTAATAAAACACAGAGGTCAGAGGAGAGAGGTGAAGGGAATATCAGAGCACTTTAAAATAATTTTCCATTACATGTGTTTCCATTAAAAGAAATTGAGTTGACAAAATCAAACAGCTAATCTGGGTAATATCAGCACTAAGATACATCATTTTATTTCAGATCCTACATGAAATTTTTGTCTTAATTTTTCCTACCAAGTTAGGTTCAGTCTTTTGGCATTTAATGAGCATAATTATGGCACCATTCATCTAGGTTTTGTAAACTTTGGACTCAGCGTCGGTTTCTCCAATGCTAAAATACCATCCAGTCGTAAAGAGCCAGAAAACAAAGTTGTAAAAGCTGAATGTGGATGCCTCTAATATACAGGTCCTTCTCAAAATATTAGCATATTGTGATAAAGTTCATTATTTTCCATAATGTCATGATGAAAATTTAACATTCATATATTTTAGATTCATTGCACACTAACTGAAATATTTCAGGTCTTTTATTGTCTTAATACGGATGATTTTGGCATACAGCTCATGAAAACCCAAAATTCCTATCTCACAAAATTAGCATATCATTAAAAGGGTCTCTAAACGAGCTATGAACCTAATCATCTGAATCAACGAGTTAACTCTAAACACCTGCAAAAGATTCCTGAGGCCTTTAAAACTCCCAGCCTGGTTCATCACTCAAAACCCCAATCATGGGTAAGACTGCCGACCTGACTGCTGTCCAGAAGGCCACTATTGACACCCTCAAGCAAGAGGGTAAGACACAGAAAGAAATTTCTGTACGAATAGACTGTTCCCAGAGTGCTGTATCAAGGCACCTCAGTGGGAAGTCTGTGGGAAGGAAAAAGTGTGGCAGAAAACGCTGCACAACGAGAAGAGGTGACCGGACCCTGAGGAAGATTGTGGAGAAGGGCCGATTCCAGACCTTGGGGGACCTGCGGAAGCAGTGGACTGAGTCTGGAGTAGAAACATCCAGAGCCACCGTGCACAGGCGTGTGCAGGAAATGGGCTACAGGTGCCGCATTCCCCAGGTCAAGCCACTTTTGAACCAGAAACAGCGGCAGAAGCGCCTGTCCTGGGCTACAGAGAAGCAGCACTGGACTGTTGCTCAGTGGTCCAAAGTACTTTTTTGAGATGAAAGCAAATTCTACATGTCATTCAGAAATCAAGGTGCCAGAGTCTGGAGGAAGACTGGGGAGAAGGAAATGCCAAAATGCCAGAAGTCCAGTGTCAAGTACCCACAGTCAGTAATGGTCTGGGGTGCCGTGTCAGCTGCTGGTGTTGGTCCACTGTGTTTTATCAAGGGCAGGGTCAATGCAGCTAGCTATCAGGAGATTTTGGAGCACTTCATGCTTCCATCTGCTGAAAAGCTTTATGGAGATGAAGATTTCATTTTTCAGCACGACCTGGCACCTGCTCACAGTGTCAAAACCACTGGTAAATGGTTTACTGACCATGGTATCACTGTGCTCAATTGGCCTGCCAACTCTCCTGACCTGAACCCCATAGAGAATCTGTGGGATATTGTGAAGAGAACGTTGAGAGACTCAAGACCCAACACTCTGGATGAGCTAAAGGCCGCTATCGAAGCATCCTGGGCCTCCATAAGACCTCAGCAGTGCCACAGGGTGATTGCCTCCATGCCACGCCGCATTGAAGCAGTCATTTCTGCCAAAGGATTCCCGACCAAGTATTGAGTGCATAACTGTACATGATTATTTGAAGGTTGACATTTTTTGTATTAAAAACACTTTTCTTTTATTGGTCAGATGAAATATGCTAATTTTGTGAGATAGGAATTTTGGGTTTTCATGAGCTGTATGCCAAAATCATCCGTATTAAGACAATAAAAGTCCTGAAATATTTCAGTTAGTGTGCAATGAATCTAAAATATATGAATGTTAAATTTTCATCATGACTTTATGGAAAATAATAAACTTTATCACAATATGCTAATATTTTGAGAAGGACCTGTATGTCTCTGTGTTGCCCTGCGATGGATTGGCGACCTGTCCAGGTAGGACCCTGCCTCTCGCCTGTAGACTGATGGAGATAGGCACCAGCTACCTCGTGACCCACTACAGAATAAGCAGTAGAGAAGATGAATAATAAAAACCTTGATTTAAAAACAGCATCTTGTGTTTACTTGTGTTGTCTTTGACTAATATTTAAATTTGTTTGATGATCTGAAACCCTTTGACAAACATGCAAAATAATAAGAAATCATTACATTAATAAACGGCCCAAGACAACAAGATTAAAAAACAATAAAAAGTGTGTTTGCTATTACTTAGGTATATAAAACAGAAAATAAACTATCAAAACTCAACAACTTTTGTTGTTTCTGATAAAAATGTTTCGAACAATAACTAAAACTTCTTGATCTCTGCCACTGATTCTGAAATTACACTTTAAAACTGCATGGTCTTTTTAAACTCTTTAACTTATTGTCATCCTTTACACATTTTGTCCAAGTAACACAAATTAACATACTTACCAAGAGAATTACACTTAAACAAACACAGTTTGAACAGTATGTTTTAATGGATGGAGTGTTGTTGATGTTTGACCACCATCTAGCCATTATGCTTTTTTAACCACATCTTGTCTTTCTCCAGATCGGCCAGTTTGTCGGGTTGGAATTAGCTAATGTTGATGCAGATATTTTTACAAATGGAAGAGAAACATATCTTTTGGAAAATATATCCTGAAGTCTACATTTTATAATTTCTCAGATTTATTTTGTGCCCTTTCAGCCCTTTCACCAATTTAATATACAGTATGTATTCATCTGTTGCAAAGACCACGAAATACCAGGAAAGTGCACATAAAACCCAATCCATCATGTGAGACGGGACCACAGTCTGTCTCATAGTAGGTCATCACAATTTTAATTCAATGTGGATGAACTTCATTGAATTTACCCTCAATGTGAAGCTAATGGTTTTTACTCTTTCATTTAAAACATCCACTTTTCACTTTTAAAAGATGGAAAATGAAAAATTATGCTAATTTAAATGTTTTTTCATACTCTACATGGAAATTCCATATTGCTAAAGGGGAATTCCATACTTTTCAAAATGGTGTAGAAATATGTATGTTTAGCAACTAATCTGCTCTTCTTTCTCATGATAATGGAGCTTTTCTATCTGTTGACAGATGTTACTTACATCAGAGGAAGAAGAGAGGCAGAGACATACAAGACTAAGTACAGAATATCAATAGGGGGTTATGAAAATCTGCATGGCTGTCCCATAAACGAGAGTGTACATTTTTCAGAGATGGTGATGAGTCTTACAATCAGCAATGTAAAGCATGACCACAAAAATATTAGAGGACTCAAACTCAATAAAATTGGATTTAAAAAAAGAGGAAAATTAATGTTCTAAGAACCCAATTTGACAGATCAGTTTGAACCTGGCACAACACTGACTGCAAATGTGTCACAAAACAAGCACAATGCAGAACACAAAACATTGGCCAAAACTTCAAAGATTATAAATAATCTGTTTCTGAGCTACAATAGTTTTTGCCAATGTGACTGTGTAACTTGCAAGAGTGTTTTGTATAGGGCTATGATTTTAAACATCTAAAGCAAAAGTACATTAGAGCAATATAGTTTATACATTTTTGTTAAGTAAATTTAAAATACTATTAATTATTGTTATGTCCTTCTCCAGATAGTTAAAAAATACATTGGTTTCTTAATTTCTGATTACCTGCAAGATAAAAAGGAAACAGAAGAGAAACTGATTAGTGATGATGAACACTTTACTCAGGAATACTGACATTTAGTATGGCAACGTTTTAATAACAGAGCAATAATAATCCAACACTAAAGAGTCTAACTTTCTTTTTCTAATAATCAAAACCAAGAACTCACCTTTTAGTGAAAGAAAACTGCTGATTTTATGTCCTCCTTTCATATGAATCTGGCATGTCTTCATAAACATGTTCTTCTGGAAAACAGTGCAGACACATTTTTACACATTGCCTTGTAAAAATATAAATAGTGCTTGAACTTTTAAACAGTTTGTCACATTACAACCACATACTTTAACATAATTTATTTTGAATTATAGTTGTTGACCAAAAAGTTTGCCCAACCGGTCCATATGTGTTTTGTGGACCTGGAGAAGGCATTTGACTGTGTCCCTTGTGATGCCCTGTGGGGGGTGCTCCAGGAGTATGGAATCGGGGGCCCTTTATTAGGGGCCATCCGGTCCCTGTACGAGCAGAGCAGGAGTTTGGTCCGCATTAACGGCACTAAGTCGAACCTGTTCCCGGTGCATGTTGGACTCCGGCAGGGCTGCCCTTTGTCACCGGTCCTGTTCATAACTTTTATGGACAGGATTTCTAGACGCAGCCAAGGGCCGGAGGGGGTCTGGTTTGGGGACCAGTGGATTTCGTCTGGATGCCTTCCTCGGGAGGTGTTCCAGGCACGTCCCACCGGGAGGAGGCCCAGGACACGGCCCAGGACACGCTGGAGGGACTATGTCTCTCGGCTGGCCTGGGAACGCCTTGGTCTTCACCCGGAGGAGCTGGAAGAGGTGTCTAAGGAGAGGGATGTCTGGGTGTCTCTACTGAATCTGCTGCCCCCGCAACCCGGTCCCGGATAAGACGACGAGTACGAGTACTTTCAGTGTCAACATGAATGTTAAAATCCCCCACTATAATAACCATATCTGTATTTAACACTAAATCAGATAAAAGGTCTGAAAACTGATCTAAAAATTGAGAGTAAGGGTCTGGTGGACGGTACAAAACAACAAACAGAAGGGGTTTTAGTGCTTTGCAATTTGGATGAGGAAAACTAAGGATTAAATATTCAAAAGAGTTGTAGCTATTGATTGGTCTGGGACTAATCAATAAATCGGACTGAAAGATGGTTGCTACTCCTCCTCCTCGCCCAGTATTTTGAGAAATGTGGAAATTTAAATAATTAGTAGAAGTTGACTCATTTATAGTAACATAATCCTCTTGCTGCAGCCTGGTTTCTGTGAGACAAAATAAATCAATCTGATTGTCACAAATCAGGTCACTAACTAGCAAAGTCTTTGGAGAGAGAGATCTTATGTTCAGTAGGCCACATTTAATTGTTTTATTTTTCGTTTTAGTCTGAGTTGTGTTTATTTTTATGATATTTTCCTGATTTCTACCTTTTAGATTATTTTTAAATCTATTTAATTTTGGCCCTGGGGGAGACACTGTCGCCCCCTTATATAGCATATATGTCCGATTCTCATTCAATACCTGTAATTGTCTTATCACACTCCCCTATATTAAGATTCAAATTCATAATAGAAACTATAAACTTAAGTAATTTAGAGTGTCAGATGTATGGAGTTCTAACATGTTTGATTGTAACCTTTTTTAGCAGGTATGTCTCTACATGTCCATCATCAGCGGGAAATGCATCCATTCTGTTCATCCATTCACCTACAGTCTACAGCAGGACAAAATAGTAAAACTACTCATTTGCCTTAAATTACTAACCTGTACCATGTTTCAGAGTTATTTCTATTCAAAATACTTTTATAATGCAATTAAAGATAATTTAGAATTTGGGAAAGTTATAAAGCCTCTGTAATAAATGCTGGTTGGTTACGAAAAGCAGTTAAACAACAATATCATAAAGTGAATGTAAGAATTAACACAATCAATGCATTAATTAGAAAAACTATATATTTCAAAATATCAAAAAATGAATACATTAATTTATCTAAAAATAATCTATACCTGTCAGAGATCAAGTTTAAAAAATACTGACTCTTAGTTGATTAATTTTTGGTTGATCTTGGTCTTGCATAGTTTGTTTCCATCTTTGTCCCTTTTTCTCCACCTGATTGTGGGTTCAGGTATCTTCACAGGTACACCAGAATCTTTATCTTGCTTGAAATTAGCAAGCAGGACATCAAGATGTTGAAGTTGTTCATTTATTTCCTGTTCATTCGTCTCCTTATCCGGGATCATTAAAGGGTTGTTAATATTTGAGTCACTCATGGCGATGGACAGACAAAACAAAACAGAACAATCCACAAAAGACAAAAAATAATAAAAAAGAAAGACAAGAGACACAAAAGAGGGACAAAGGAAAGACAGATGACAGACGTGGCTCTTAAAAGTGCCTTTGTTTAACATTTTTCACGGAGCTTGGTTGACTGGTGCAAACGTCGGATTACTGAAAAAGAACCTGTTGAGAAAAAATGCTTAGATTTCACAAGCTCTTCATCTGTTTGCCACAGTAATAGACAACAAAGACAGGTGGAGAAGATTTTAGCTGTGCTGATGCAAGTTTGATTTGCCTACAAACCTTGTATGGTACATACAACCTATACAATAAAATCACAGTGATGTGAGTACCTCCAGGCATTCAGCTGGAAAGCTGTCAAAGCTTTGATTTAAATGCAATTGAACAAGCTTGCTATAATCAATGTTTCCAGACCGGGTTCATAAACAAAACCTGGGTGGACTTTAAGCATCAAAGTGGCAACAGCAAGCATGAGTAGAAACTTCACCATGACTCTACCATGACTAATTAAATGTAATAATTACAGCTACTATTTGATCAGCTCTCCGCAGCTACTTTAACTAGCTTACCGCTCATTTTATGAGCCAAAACAGGTTTAAACTTATCTAAATCTCTTCAACTATTCACTGTTCCTCAGACTTGCCACCACTACCTCGTAAAACTATCAAAAGCAACTTTGTAAAGTAACTCTTTTTTTTGTGTTTTGTAGTCCAAAAAATTGACAGATTCAGGTTTGTACTCAGCCGGATGCAGCTGACGTATCCAATGACGTCAGCTTCTTCTTCTTGGATTTTTTTGGCGGGTGGCATCCATCATCCTTCTTAAACATTAACTTCTTCTTATTAATATTGGTGGATTGCAAACAACCTCAGCGGCACACACCGCTACCTGTTGTACATGAGCGTGTAACCTCAAAGCCGCCACCTGCTGTATTCTTTGTTTTAATTTTGTATGATGATAAAAATAAGGCGTTATTTTTAACCATGATGTTATGAAGACATCTTTGACTCTGGTTTAATTCTTCCATATTAAATTATGTTTCTGTTAAGAAAACAAACCAAAAAGAAAGAGCCATCCATAGCAGAAGGTAAAATCACGACTTAATTCGGAAAACCGGAAGACATCTTTTAGAGTTTAAGTAAAATGAACTAAAGGGTTAAAACATTACAGATACATCAGCTGTGCACGGATTTTAGCACTTGTTTATGCCTTTTAAAAAATGATAGCGGACTCATCCTCCTTGTTCCCATATCGTCAGTTACCAACGTTCAGGGAGCTCTATAGCAGTCATTGAGAGCATCCTGCACGTCAAATAATGACGAGAAGGGGCAACCCGATGCGTTAATCGGGTAGCCTGACCAAGCGTCCAAATGTAACGTGTTGAGAGTGAGAACGTGTTGAGATTACGCAAAAAAAATATATTCACCACAGGAGGGAGCCCTCTGGTAACTTTTTCTCTCAAACAGTCATGACGTCCTGAATATTTTCAAGGTGGCTCTTAATACTGTGATCATTTACAGCAGTACTATGTTCACCGATATTGACCGGAATGCTTTTCTATGTTTCAGTTTGGGTTTTGAGCTGTGCTCGCAGTCACACCTCTAGATTTAAATCAAAGGCAATGTTACAGCTGCTTTTTATCGTGGCTGTGGCTTTTACAGGTAAGATTCTCTTAGTGAAATGTTAAATATTTTCAAAATGAATTCAAGCCTTAATCAGGATTTTTGTCTTCTGATAATCATGGACTTAAACTGAACATTATTCTTAAACGTCTCAAAACAGCAACAGAGCTCAATTTGACTAAGATTTTTCTTGTAGACGTTTACTTTAAATTTTCCATTAAGGACCTTATATAGTAATCTTGTATTGTTATCTAGTTTTGTTTTTGTGCTTTTTAAGCCATTTTTACTATTATACTTGTAACTGTGTCTTCTAGGTTCATCTGATGGATTTGGTGTGTTACCAGATGGTCCTCTAAATGCCTCTGTTGGAGGGACAGCAATGTTCAGAACAAACCTGAACCCAACAGAAACACCATTTCTGTCGATCAACTGGCACTATGTTGTTGGTTCAGGCACTAAGCCCATAATAACTGTACTGCCTGTTTCAAACATTACTGCACCAGGATATGAAGGTAGGATCACCCTCTTCATATCTACTGGATCTCTAGAACTCAAGAATCTAGACTTCAGTGATAGTGGAGAGTACGGTGTCTTCATTCAACCAGCTGATGAGGACACAAAGACAGGACGCATCACACTGGACATATATGGTGAGTAGATGTTGAAAGTAAGGATTAAAATAACATGTTTTAGTCTTTAAAGTTTAAAAACACTTTATTCAACTTTTACTCTTATTCATCTTTATTCTATCCATCCATATACACCCCTGTAACACAGTGTTATACTGAGCAGTGAATTATTTTAAATGAAATTTGGTCCATGAAGAAAACGATTCAAGATGAGATGGTGTCCCTATTATGTCGGAGTAGGGGTTTTTCCCACTGCCCTGAGGGAAGAACCACAACCTGCATTGAACCACAACCTCGCACGCTACACGCTTTCTCCAGTCTGAGCAGAAGCTTCGCCTCCTGGCTGCTACTGATAGCAGATGTTTTGGTGCTTTGTTCATAGCCATCCCAGCTTCTATTTGCCCCTTTGGACCTCCTGTGCACCAAAAGGGTTCACATAAGAGGTTGTGCCTGGCAGAGAAAATTAGTTTAGGATAAAACACTTAAAAAATGTTTTTTGTCATTTTGTTTTGCTAATGGTGTTACCTATTTAGCCTTAATGCAAAACATTTGTTTTGGTTTGTTTTTGAAGTTACGACAAGTTTTGTTTAATGAGTGGTTTCAACACAGATCGACTGTAGCTTGCCACCAGCTCTCATGCATTCATTAATATTTGTATTAAAGATATGTAGAAGTATATGTGGAACTTAAACGGTTTCTAAATAAATATTTGCTTTCTGTTAACTGAACTGCTTAGGATCTGTTCGCCAAATTGAGTACATAAACATTTCACGTCGCCATTTTAGTAGCCCATTACTCCCTCTGATGACTGGTTAGCATAGCTATTAAGAATCAATTGTACAAAAGGTAATTTATTTCTAATTTGGGAAATAATAATATTAAAATATTACTTTATTCAAATATTTTATTTACCCTACTGATTTACATTGTGAACTGGTTGTGTGCACACACAGAAATTGTTGCCATTAATTAGTTTTAAACTTATTAAGAACCAAAAACTTTGGTTTTTAAACAAACATAACATATTCTCAATAAACTGGGATATCATTGCATAATTTTATTGGTTATTGGTTTCACTTTTATTCTATTGTTCCCTTTTATTCATAGTTTATTAGTTTCCTTCATTCTTTTAATTTTTCCTGAGTAGGCAAGTTGAATGTTATTAGCCTAGTAAAAGAGCTAATAAGTATTAAGTATTTTTACTTAAAATTGAATTATTTTGTTAATAAATTGTTATATTTTGGACAGAAGTTGTGGTGTATTTATTCACTCCTTCATCTACTGTTGTATAATACCACTGCATTAAGCTGATGTCATTCACGAAGAATCCCTGACAAATTGAAAGTTGCTTGTCTAAAATTAAATATTCAAACTTTGTTAATGAATGTGTTAATAATTATTAATTAAATTATTAATAGTTGCTAAAAGCCAAAGCAAACCTGTTGTTGCACAAGTGTTAAGTACTTCAAGTAAAACTCATTTTGGTCAGGTAATCCGAGGCATATAACAAGACGCAAATTCATACTGGATTACTGCATTAGTTTATGATTGCTTTAGAGTTTGTTGTACGTTTTGTTTGATGACAACAGCTTTTTGTTTCCACCAACAGAACCAGTCTCCGATGTAAGAATCTCCTCACTAAGTACAGACTTGGTTGAGTTCAACAGTTCGGTCCATCTCTCCTGCTCCTCCTCTGGATCTTCTCTCTCCTTCATCTGGATGAACAGCAGCTCTGATGTTACAGCTGGTGACAGAGTTCAGATCACTGATGGAGGATCAAATCTCACTATAATCAATGTGACCAGATATGACCGGGGATCATACAGGTGTCGTGTGTCTAATCCTGTCAGTTCTATCATCAGTGATCCAGTAAACATCTCTGTTAGTTGTAAGTTGATAATCTATATGCTCACTGTCTGCTTAAATGTCCTTGCAGCCATCAGAGATCAAATCATAATTACACCTCATTGAATAGTTTCAATGATCTTTATGATCTGAAAAAATTGAAAACACTTCTAGTTCTTTTTAAAATAATAATCCAACAAACTCTGTCACATCAGTATAATTTGGAAAGTTCAGCTCTTTTAAAGTAAATAAAATAAATAATAGTTTTTATCTAGTGACTTACTTCATTTAACAGTCTATTTATTTTAGGAAGATTTCAATCTACACAAATATGCCTATTTTATCACATTACCTCTTAGTAATATTTCATTTTCTTTACACGTTGCTGTTTCTACACTCAGATGGTCCAGACAATGTTCAAATAGAAGTGCGTCCATCAAAGCAACACCATAAGATTGGGTCAGACATTAGTCTAATCTGCTCTGCTGACTCCACACCTTCTGCTGAATTTCTATGGTTTCTGAATGGAGACCAGCTGTCAAATACTGGACCAGAGCTCAGACTGATGAACATTCAGACAAATCAGAGTGGAGACTACAGCTGTCAGGCCTTTAACAGCAAAACTCTGAGATATCAGACATCTCAGCCTTCAGCTGTTTTTGTACATGGTAGGTATGAAAACATTTTCATAAATAGATACGTGTTGTAAAAATAAGTGGTAGCATCACTACTAGGACTTGAAATAAGATTATAACAGCCTCAACATGACCGTGGTCCAGAACAATTACAGCGCCCCCCAAATTAACCTGATTATAATACAGTTACTGGTTGCTACATTAAGAATCATAATAATGTAATAATAATAATAATAATAGTATAGTAAGACAAAATTTCAGCACTTCAACTCGTCCTGGAGAAAGATTTGAATCACGGCTCTTAAATTCATCCATCCATCACCTATACTAGTAGAAAGTGCAAACACAAATCTTTCAACATTTACCATCTTAAATCAGGACAAGAAATCAGCTGGATTTGATCCTGATGGTTTTCCACTTTTATAGACGGATCCTTTAAGTTGTTTGTTGTCACCAACAGAACCAGTCTCCGGTGTAAGAATCTCCTCACTAAGTACAGACTTTGTTGAGTTCAACAGTTTGGTCCATCTGTCCTGCTCCTCCTCTGGATCTTCTCTCTCCTTCATCTGGATGAACAGCAGCTCTGATGTTACAGCTGGTGATAGAGTTCAGATCACTGATGGAGGATCAAATCTCACTATAATCAATGTGACCAGATATGACCGGGGATCATACAGGTGTCGTGTGTTTAATCCTGTGAGCAATGCCAGCAGTGATCAAGTAAACATCTCTGTCAGCTGTGAGTTATATATTCACCCATATAATAATCTCTTTTTGAAATGGAAGAAATGCCAATGAAACCAGTTCATCAAAGCTTAAATGGGTGTTGCTTGTTGGTATTTCTACATAATTTGGAAATACATAAAGAACGCATTTTTTAAAATCAGAATAAGTAAAACACCGTCATATTTATAAAACATCTGTTGAATATGGAGCAATAATCATCTCATTAATGACATCAGGGATCTAAAACACTTTGAATATGCACTTCTGTCTCACATGGTTATAATATTTGTCTTTTACCTAAAGATTTAGGTTTTAAGGATGAAGTTGATGTTAAACTAACACTACACTAAGAAAGCTTGTTATGTTGTTACTGTGTAGAATTCATTAATAATAGTTGTTCTTTACAATTACAGATGGCCCAGAAAATGTAAGAATATCACAATCCCAAAAACAATATGAGAAAGGGTCGGACATCCTCCTGTCTTGTTCGGCTGACTCTAGACCTCCTGCTACGTTTCAATGGTTGATGAATGGACTCCTTCTACCTAGTTCCGGATCTGAGCTAAAACTCATCAATATTCAGAGCAATCAGAGTGGAAACTACAGCTGTCGGGCCTTTAACAACAAAACCTTAGTTTATCAAACATCTGAAATTATAACTATCTCTGTAGCCGGTAAGTTACACTACAGTCACAAACTGTAACATGGTTTACTTTTTTTTTATGTGACAGACCAACACAAAGTAGCATATAACTGTGAAGAAGAGGAACAATACGTGGTTTTCAAAATCATTTACAGTTAAAAAGTGTATTTGTATTCAGCCCCACAGTACCTTGTTTAACCACCATTCACTCAGACTAAATTGAATTTATTTATTTATGCCAGGAAATTTGATTTTGATCTCATCTGACAAGAACAATTGGTTTAAGTCGAAATTTAATATGGCCTGTTTCTAGCTTGTTAGATAGGGTCTGCAATACTAACAACCAGTCATATACATTTTTATCAGAGGCTCCTATGCATCCGATACCAATATTACAGGTCCTTCTCAAAATATTAGCATATTGTGATGAAGTTCATTATTTTCCATAATGTAATGATGAAAATTTAACATTCATTGCACACTAACTGAAATATTTCAGGTCTTTTATTGTCTTAATACGGATGATTTTGGCATACAGCTCATGAAAACCCAAAATTCCTATCTCACAAAATTAGCATATTTCATCCGACCAATAAAAGAAAAGTGTTTTTAATACAAAAAACGTCAACCTTCAAATAATCATGTACAGTTATGCACTCAATACTTGGTCGGGAATCCTTTTGCAGAAATGACTGCTTCAATGTGGCGTGGCATGGAGGCAATCAGCCTGTGGCACTGCTGAGGTCTTATGGAGGCCCAGGATGCTTCGATAGCGGCCTTTAGCTCATCCAGAGTGTTGGGTCTTGAGTCTCTCAACGTTCTCTTCACAATATCCCACAGATTCTCTATGGGGTTCAGGTCAGGAGAGTTGGCAGGCCAATTGAGCACAGTGATACCATGGTCAGTAAACCATTTACCAGTGGTTTTGGCACTGTGAGCAGGTGCCAGGTCGTGCTGAAAAATGAAATCTTCATCTCCATAAAGCTTTTCAGCAGATGGAAGCATGAAGTGCTCCAAAATCTCCTGATAGCTAGCTGCATTGACCCTGCCCTTGATAAAACACAGTGGACCAACACCAGCAGCTGACACGGCACCCCAGACCATCACTGACTATGGGTACTTGACACTGGACTTCTGGCATTTTGGCATTTCCTTCTCCCCAGTCGTCCTCCAGACTCTGGCACTTTGATTTCCGAATGACATGCAGAATTTGCTTTCATCCGAAAAAAGTACTTTGGACCACTGAGCAACAGTCCAGTGCTGCTTCTTTGTAGCCCAGGTCAGGTGCTTCTGCCGCTGTTTCTGGTTCAAAAGTGGCTTGACCTGGGGAATGCGGCACCTGTAGCCCATTTCCTGCACACGCCTGTGCACGGTGGCTCTGGATGTTTCTACTCCAGACTCAGTCCACTGCTTCCGCAGGTCCCCCAAGGTCTGGAATCGGCCCTTCTCCACAATCTTCCTCAGGGTCCGGTCACCTCTTCTCGTTGTGCAGCGTTTTCTGCCACACTTTTTCCTTCCCACAGACTTCCCACTGAGGTGCCTTGATACAGCACTCTGGGAACAGCCTATTCGTTCAGACATTTCTTTCTGTGTCTTACCCTCTTGCTTGAGGGTGTCAATAGTGGCCTTCTGGACAGCAGTCAGGTCGGCAGTCTTACCCATGATTGGGGTTTTGAGTGATGAACCAGGCTGGGAGTTTTAAAGGCCTCAGGAATATTTTGCAGGTGTTTAGAGTTAACTCGTTGATTCAGATGATTAAGTTCATAGCTCGTTTAGAGACCCTTTTAATGATATGCTAATTTTGTGAGATAGGAATTTTGGGTTTTCATGAGCTGTATGCCAAAATCATCTGTATTAAGACAATAAAAGACCTGAAATATTTCAGTTAGTGTGCAATGAATCTAAAATATATGAATGTTAAATTTTCATCATGACATTATGGAAAATAATTTACTTTATCACAATATGCTAATATTTTGAGAAGGATCTGTATCTCACTACCCTTTCGACACCATGAAAAAATGACCACACTGCTGACCACATTGCTTCTCTGCTTTAGTTAAACACCCTCCCTACTGTCTTGCAACTGTCACATACCTAAACAAATACCACATGGACAACCACCACCCCTCCCCCTCCAGAAACACATACACAAACAGCATCAAGATGGTAATAAATACTGGTTTTTAATATAGGTCCAGTTTTACTTAGCAGACCAATACCAACATTTTTAAAAAATGACAAAAATGGGCTGATACCGATGTGTTGTAGAGTTATGGTTAAAGACATTTTTCCTAGCAACATTCCTATCTGTTTCATACTACTACTTTTGTGTATAGAAATACTATGTTTCTGTGAAGGTATTGTGTAACTTGTCAGTTTTGCTTTGTAAACATGGTTTTATTTTTTTATTTAGTTTTAGAAAGCAACACCCTACTCGCTGGAGCCATTGCAGGAATTGTAATTGCGTGTTTAGTAGGCACATCTCTGATTGTTTTTGGAGTGTACTACATACTTAAAACAAAGTAAGTGCTCTGAAAATAAAAACAACCTTATATAGTTATTAATAATTTACGTTTATTGTTTTTAATTTATTTTTTTTTAAATTAACAAACGTCATAATCGTTATATGTTGCTATTGCACTGTTTTGTAGTTATAATCATAACCTTGGGGTTGGCTGTATTTGCTGTTATTTGTACTACATTAAAGATAATTGTAAGTGTAAGAAAATATTTATGCAGTGAGTATGATTGTATTGTTTTTAATAATTATAAAAAAAGTAGGGTAGGATTATAGGGGATGTGGGGAATATTTAAAAAAAAACATCTCATTTATTCAGTGTTTTAAATTTATTTTTTTCTCTAAACAGAAAATGTAACGGAAATCCCTCAAATAGAAGTACTTCAACCATAACAGGTGGGTGTGTAACTGTTGTTTATTTCTGTTAATCAGTTCAATATTTGCTGTTTTGATGTTATTTATTTTTACTTTCCTGCTTTATAGGAGGGGACAGACGACATAATACAGCAAGCACTAATGAGGTAAAACAAATCACCAATAATAATAAATCTCAATAGTAAAATATTATTTTTATATAAATACATTGTATGGTTGTCACGATACTAACATTTTAAACTTTGAACATAGCCTATAAAACCTACTATTTCAAAATAAAAACAGTATTTCTTATTGCCAAAGTATCTATATCAAAACATTTAGTATAGGTGTGTATCAGTTTGTTCAGGTTGATGATGACAGTTTGACACAATAATCATTTCATGAGGCTGGACACTCATGCATTTTGAAATAAACAATTTTGACCAAGAATGCAGGAGATGAAAGCCCCATTTTTAACTTATTTTTGGATTACATGAGATTTTTTGTTGTTTCAGCCTTTTCTGCAGAGTTAATAAATAATGACTGTCTTTCAATGAATGCTGGCAGGCATGCTGCACTTCATCATCATAGCTTCTGACAGCATTTTCTGATGCATGTTCATGTACACATTTGTACTTAAAGGTTGTGGTCAAATAAGCAAACGTATTTCCTGGTAAATGTAATAAATTATTTCATTTTAGCATAATAATAATTTGAACATTTATCATGGAGAGGCTGTCTATGCCTTTTCGACTTAAATGTGTTGGTTTTAAATGTGTGTAAACAGTCACAGTCTCAAGTAGCAGTTAAATTCAGGGTGAAAGTCAATCAGACTTTCTATGCTGAATTTGAGGAGCTTAATTCTGTACTTTTCAGTGTAGTTGTGCAAAATTGTACAATAACTGGTGGCATTGCTTGCATAATTGTGTAGATCATTATCTGATGACATACATATTTTTGTAAATTTACTTCAAACATTTCATTAATATCAGTTTGGTATTTAATTTGGTGCCTTAATTATTGATTTCCAATCTGAGGACAAACTACTGGGAATGGTCTAAGCGAGGTGCCAAAGATCCAAAAGGGGATGTTAGGCTTTAAATCTCAATGATAATGCCAATACATCAGCTGTAATAAACTCTCCTGCACTTAACTGACTCATGCACACAATAATATTACATGTAATGTTAATCAAAAGTTTGTATCAAATATTTAAGCACAGATAGACCCAGAGCAAAGTGAAACAAGTCATAGTTGGTTCATGGACTTAAAACTAAAACATTTTGCCAATGCTAAAAGGGAGCTACAGCTGTTTATGGAAAGTAGGAATGTTTACTTTTTACTGAGGTTTATTATATTTCCTTAAATAACTTAACCTTAAGTAATTTATTAAATGCACCCTTTTACAAATTTAAACAAAACAAACTTCAAGACCTATAAATGAGCCTAGTAAAGCAACAATTTTTATTGTAAACCTCAGAAAAAAAAAGACAAAAAAAAACATAGAAGGATGGTTTGACAATGAAACCTGCTGGTTTTTGAGGTGACATTGGACTGTTGGATAATGTAATTTAATTTGTTGTAGTCTAGGGTACGTTTGTTGTGTGTGCTTTTGCTCCAGCCTAACAAACTGAAACTTAAAACATGTTTAAAGTAAATTATATTTCCACACAAATAGTGGCAATGTTTAGGATTCCAAGAGTGAACCACAAGCTGCTGTTCAATATAATAATTTTGATAGTGAAAGTAGAAAATAGGTAACACACTGATGATCAGCATAATCTGGGTTATTTTGTGTGGGAGGAATGACAGATGTTTTCTCTTCCTCTGTCAAAGGTAAGTTCGATAACACTTAGTTTGAAGCTATACAATGCAGCCAGTGTTTCGGATTCAACAATGCAGATTTTTAATTAAGATATTTATCTTTTTACCATGCAGGAGCTGAACTATGCAGATGTCAAGTTTTCTAAGAATATAAATAATGGGAAAGTCCAGCGGGGAATAGAGAGCGACTCATCAAACTATGCTGACATTAGAGTGAACAATAATTAATCTAAAGCATTGTCCCCTCTCTACTATGATGTCCACATGCAGCTGTAACCAAAAACATCTGACTGCTTGGCCTGAAGCAAAGCATGTCAAAACCTTATACTTAAATAAACAAAACCCTAGATGCCAGAGCTGGCCGGTGTTGGTTGGCATTTGATTTCCCTTTGGGATGAATAAAGTATAGTTTACATTTTTTCAAATCAATTTTGAGCATAGAGCAGGTCAAACTACTAATGCAAAATGTTGGGTCTTCCCAGACTTTGGTGTATCTTGTTAATTTGTTATTACAACATTGAAGCATACAAATCTTGTGATTGTGCAAAGATTAAATATTTGTAGTCACTATTATAAGGAAGTACCAGACTCATCCAGTTTACAGTAAATGTCTGATTTTGAACTGATAAAAGAAAAAAAAGCATCTAACTGCAAAACTGCAAATGCCTAAAATGCAACTTAAAAAATAATGTTAAATGTTCAAATATCATGTGGTTATTTATGATCAATTTGTATTTGGATAGATTATAAATGGCCATCACAACATATATTGTAAGCACTTTAGCTCCTTGTCAGAGCCAGGGCATAAAACACTAGGGCTATTTTATGTACTTGTATCGTTGCCATATGTACCAGGAGTAGGAGAGTTAGACCTACTGCTACACACAGGAGACAAAGTCCAGTTACCATCAAAAAAAAGGTTTTGACCTGGCTTGGCTTTCGGAGGTGAAATAATCCCTTATATATATGTGTGTATATATATATAAATATACATATACACACACACACACATATGTATTTATATATATGTGTGTGTGTGTGTGTATATATATGTGTGTATATATATATATATATATATTTATGTTAGCGTCCTAAATTAAGCAATAATGCAGTAATGTCAGTTATTGTTGGTTTCATCCATGAATGTTGATACATTGGAAATCGGTGTTTAAAACCTTCATGATTCTTCCTGAGTGCAAAAAATTATTTTAAAACAGTGACTAGTTCACAAAACCCCCCACAATGATATAAATGTGTGATTAAAATGTTCTCTGATTTGTGATTTTAGGTTGTTTTTTTTTGAGGAAATGGAAAGTTTTGTAATGTAGTCATGTTGCAGTAAAGCTTACTACTCCCAAGGAGTATAGGATATTTTCTACAAAGGGTTCTATACAGACATATAACCCATAAGACTGAAGATGAAACCCAATCCCTCATTTAACTTTGTTAATGTAGTGAAACAACAAAGACTGCAATGTTCTTGTTAAGAGTTGTATTTTATCATGTTTCACAAAGCATCTTATGGATGTCTCTGGCTGTACACATAATATCAAACAAAATGAAGCAAAGAGCAACAGGGAAGCTTCAGAAAAAGACAGACAGATGTCTGCAACTTTTTCTTTTACCGTGTCCTGTCCGACAGAGTAGGCTGCACCTTAACCTTTATAGATCAATGTTGATATATTTTATTGCACCTTTGCCTTGAAATGTACAGAGTACTGTGCAAATGTTTTAGGCAGGTGTGAAAAAATGCTGTAAACAAAGAGTGCTTTCAGAAATATAAACGATGATTGTTTAGTTTTATCAATTTACAAAATGCTAAGTGAACGAATCCAAACATACAGCCAAAGTCATTAAGAACTATCTTCAGTGTAAAGAAGAACAAGACTTACTGGAAGTGATGGTATGGCCCCCACAGAGCCCTGATCTCAACATTATCTAGTGTGTCTGGGATTACATAGAGACGGAAGGATGTGAGAAAGCCTAAATCCACAGAAGATCTGTGGTTAGTTCTTCAAGATGTTTGAAACAACCTACCAGCTGAGTTCCTTCAAAAACTGTGTGTAAGTGTACTTAGCGGAATTGATGCTGTTTTGAATGCAAAGGGTGGTCACACCAAATATTTATTTGATTTAGATTTCTCTTATTTTTCATTCATTACATTTGTTGATTCACGAAAATAAATGATTTTCAGATTTTGTTTTCATTTGCTGTCTCTGTTAAGCAATCAGCTTTTGTTTATCACCTGTGTCTCCCCATACATATACCCCCTCATTCTGTTCATTTCTCGCGGAAACATTATAGATCCCATTTCTCTGTGTGACCTGCTCATGTTTTGCCTGTTTGTTCCTGCCTCCACCTAAGAGTGAGTTTTTTGTTTCGCTTAAAATTAAACCTTTTACTTACAAATTAAGATGTCTAGTCGGCTGCATCCTGGGGTCCTCACCAAACATGACAAAAACAAACCTAAAGAATTCCATTTAAAGGAAACGCACTGATTACAACCTACCAAAACACAATTAGCATCCCAAAGGTAAATGATATCAAATCATACAAATGAATCCAGTCACGCTGGTGTGAAATTACTTTGTTGATGCATAAACCATATAAATTATGTATTTTAACTATAGCACCTTTAATGTAAAAGGACTGCACTCAACAGACCCATTAGAGGCTCCACCACCCAACAAAAACGTATCAGAACAGACACATTAAAGCCTAAATGTAATGAAAGAAACTATTATTTCCTTTTTTTCTTCTTTTTTTTACCGTGTCCTATCTGGCAGAGTAGCACTCATAATTGTTGTCTGAGAGCCAAGAAGAAGCCCAACAGATTTGCTTTCACAAGTGGAGCATTACGGCTGATGCTTTAATGCTCTGCTTGATCCTTATAAAAAAAACTTTATTAGAAACTGCTTTGTGATCATTCCAGTTGTTACGGACTGTAACGAAAAGGAAAAACGAAGTAGCATGAAAAAGGGAGAGGTGGGGCAAAAAGAAGAAGGCAGAGAACGAGAAAAGAATGGAGGAGAGAAAGAAGGATAAAAAAATTACAAGATAACACCCTGCTTGCTTCTACACCTGCAGAAACATATATAACAGCATTGTTACCAAAAACTGCATAGTACTAATGAATGTAAGATGTCTTAGTGGTAACTGCTGCTCAATATAGAACATTTGTGTATCTGTTAACACCTGAATTGTAACACCTGTGGGTTTGAGTGTGAGCACACTTGTGTATACAAGGTTTCTCCATACAAATATGCAATAGCGAGTGAAAGAAGCCACAGATATCCAAAGGCCCCCCAGAGCACGGGAACCCCAGGAGAACAACCGCCGGGACTACCGCAACCCCCCAGAGAAGAACAGGGAAGAGTCCCAGGGGAACCATGCACCCAGCAGCCACAGTGCAGAAGCCCCAGGGAGCTCCAGCAACGAGCCCACAGGCCCCGCCGGCAGCCGTTTATGCCCGAGCAGATCCAACCATGGACCCAGAGACCCAAGACCCCAGGACACATCACTCCCCAAGCAGAGGCCCGACAGAGCCCAGGGGTCCAGGTCCCGGCAAGCAGCCACCGGGAGTGACCCAGCACACACCAAAGCACCCAGTCCCAGATACTGAGAACCACAAGGACACCAGCGGGCAGAGACACCAACCACCGGCAGGTAGTGTGGTGGGGAGGAAATAGGCCCCACATTTGATGGGGGCCTAAACTGATTTACCAAAAAAAACAAAACAATTATTTCCAACTATAAAACATGTGAATTTTCTGGTAATGCTTTGATTTGAAGTTGAGCATCTAGCTTCAGATATGATTATGATTAAGAGTGACTTATAATTAAAAAAAACTGAATGGACTATGAGGACTATAGGACACATAAAACGTTATATGTTGGACAACTGTTTTATAATTACATCGGGAAACGTCTCTGACTGCTGATAGAGTTTTTTTAATGTGTGTACAATTAAGGTAGTTTACAGATAACATTTTAAGGAGGAGTGACTTCAAGTAATGATTACCTTCTGTGCAAAATCACCATAATGGTCGACTGAATAGAACACAGTCCAAAACAGTACGGTACATTTAGCACGTTATTATTAAGGTGCAAAAACAAATCTAACTCATAAGAAGAGAGGATACATGCTATATTGTGTTCCCAAGAATGAGATTTTTCAATATAATAAATACCTCAGTGTTCACCTGGACAACAGACTGGTGTGGAGACGCAACTGTGAAGCCGACTGCAAGAAGAGACAGAGAAGTCTGTGCTTCTTGAGGAAGCTTAGTCCTTCAGTGTTCTATAAGTCTGTTGTATCACCTGCTGGGGAAGCAGCATCAGAGCCAGGGACTTAAAAAAGCTAAACAAGCTAATACAGAAGGTTGGCTCTGTTCTGGGGACTCCTTTTGAACTTCTGAAGATCATTGTGCAAAGAAAGATTCTTCATAAAATGAAGAACATTATGGAGAACCCTGAGCATCTTCTTCATGAGACTGTCCTACAACAACAGAGTGTCTTCAGTCAGAGGCTTCTTCAGATCTGCTGTAAGACGGAGCGCTACAGAAGATCCTTCCTGCCCACAGCCATCAGCATCTACAATGACTCTTTGAAGAAACCCTCATAGTATAAGCTACAACAACATTTAATTTCCCTTTGGGATTAATAAAGTATTTTTTAATTGAATTGAATTGAATTTTGTCAGAATAATGCCAACATTGTGATATATAAAGACAACTATTTATTCCTAAGTTACATTTTTATTGAATTTCTATACCTTTTACATGTTGATATTAATCTGATATAATTTGGCTCACAGAGTTTTTCTAAATGCAGCAGCCTTCTTTGACCTGTTTGTTAGGTTTTATTTTTCAAAGGTTTAATGATGTACCACCACTTTGCTTACACTATATTAGTCCTCCAAACAATCCATTCCCATTGGAAGTTCCTGTATCCAGAATCAATACCAAAGCTGACATACCCTTTTTGACCTGTAATCTGTGGAACAACATTGGAAATTAGAACTGCAGAGACATGTATTCATTTTGAATAACTACTTTTACACATATGTTAGCATAAGTGTTGATCTGCTGATCATATCATTTTCTTAAACCATGTAAGACTACAGTAGTAAGGGATACAGCAGAACCCACATACAGTACCATCAGTAAGTGATCCATATACGATGTTACAAACACTTTTATTGCCCACAGAGAAGAGTTCATTCTGGATAAACACATACTTGTACTCTATTAAACTTTTAAATAATTAAACACAATCTGTATCTATGATGATCATATCAACAGTAATAATAATAACTAAGCAACAAGCTGACTGCCATAGAAAACGTCCCCTTATACGTTTTGCCTGAGACGATTAAGATTCTCCCTCTTCCATCAATTTCCCAGGATTTAATGAGAGCACAAAGCATCAGACTTTGAACCAGGAAGAAGACATACCACAAAAGAAAGTGGGAGTTTATGAGGTTCAGTGCTCATTTTTATCAGCTGTTAGATTTAGTAAATGATTTCTCTTCTGAACAAAATACTTTTATCCTTAGTCTTGTTTTATTTGTTTCAAAAAGAAGGAAAGAATGTCCAGGTAAAATAAAAAAAATGGTCTTCAGATGAACAAATACCACATGCAGTAGATAAGGTGAATTCTGGTGATATTTAAAAAGATAGCAATGCTTTTTTTCATCCTACCTCTCTGTTTATAGCCAACACATCTGAGCTAGTTTAGACTGACTTCAGTATTGCTGTTAGGCAGTCTTGGTTAATAATTAATCAGATGTTGCTCTCAGGTCTGAAAGCAGAACATATCCTTATTGTTCTTTCAGGACTGCAGTAAATGTCATTTGAGCTGTAAAGTTCTCTTTATGATTTAGTTGTCAGGTCATTACGTGACATCAGCACAGTCTATTTGTCACTGCAGTATTAAATTATAATGACATTGCAGTCATGGACAGTGTTTCAAATTATTACAACTAATCAAGTTAGTATTAGAAATTTTAGTAATAGGAATCATATCACATTACAAAATAAAACACTTTTCCCGGAGTTGTAGATTAAACAAAAGATTGATGCATTTCTTTTTATGAGCTCTAACTCATCAAAGAACTTGATGAGGTAATGTTGTTCTGATGTAAAATCACAAAAGTCAATAAATTCTTTGAGCATCTGGTGCTGAAGCCTCTGAAGGTCATCACAGGCTCTCTGCTGGACCCCCTGCAGTATTCTTACTGGAACAAACAAGTCGGCAGACGATGCAGTCAATTTGGGTCTAAACTTGATCCTGCGCCACCCCAAACACCTAGGGACTTACACTAGGACCGTGTTTGTAGACTTCAGCTTGGCCTTCAACACGATCAACCCTGATATCCTGCACCGGTGCCAGTCCTCCACCTGTCAGTGAATCAAGAGCTTCCTGACTGATTGGCAGAAGCAGGTGAGGCTGGAGAGCATATTCTCCCTTTCAAGTCTGCATACAGAGAGAATATGGATCAACTGGTCCACTGGTTGCACTCAGAACCACCTGCAGCTTAACCCACTAAAGATAGTGGAGATGATTGTGGAGTTCTGAAGATAATAAATAAGCATACTGCTCCAACACAACAGGCCTTCCCTGTACTTATACATACACTATATTGCCAAAAGAACTGGGTCACGCCACAAACTGCTGTTACAATCACCTCCATGGCTGCAGGTGTATAAAGTTTGGTGTGGAGAAACTCACTCGACTGGCCTGAACAGAATCCTGACCACAATACTTTTGGGATGAATTAGAGCCGAAGCTACACTTATGGTTTTCTAGTCTAACCATGAACACATTCCTAAGCCTTGTGGAAGATATTTACAGAATAGTTAAAGTTGCTATTGCTGGCAAAGGTGGGTCCATCAACAAAATTAACATTATAGATTAAGAATAGGAAGCCATCAAAGTTCATGTACATGTTAATGTTGATAAACGATGTGACCAATGAAAACCGAAGTCAAATTCCTTGTTTGTGCACACAAACTTGACCAATAAAGTTTATATAACGTTTTACTTCCTCCCAAACACGTCATCTAAAAATATTACAAAGGGAGATTAAATAAAAAGAAAAAATAAAGGTAGTGAAGAAAATCTCTGATAGAAATAGCTAAAAACGTATTATTCAGATATTTAATTTACACCAAAAATGGGCAAATGCATATATATTTTTTAACTGTAATAAAATGTCAAAACACAAAGATACGCCCACATTTTACATCTTAAAATTTTATTTTCTTACTCTCATGCAGTTTCGAAAGGTTGTGTTCATAATGCCAGACCTGAAGAAGCACAACAACAAAAAAAATCATAATCAAAAAGGTTTGAAGAAGCAATCAGTCAAATTCATGTATATTCTTCTCTAAGAATATTGTAGCAATAAATTAACATGTTTTACAGTCAGTCAGTCATTTTCTACCGCTTATTCCATAGTGGGTTGCGGGGAAGCTGGTGCCTATCTCCAGCACTCTATGGATGAGAGGCAGGGTACACCCTGGACAGGTCGCCAGTCCATCGCAGGGCAACACACAAACAACCATGCACACACTCATATACCTAAGGGCAATTTAGAGAGACCAATTAACCTAACAGGCATGTCTTTGGACTGTGGGAGGAAGCCGGAGTACCTGGTGAGAACCCACGCATGCACGGGGAGAACATGCAAACTCCATGCAGAAAGACCCCCGGACGGGAATCGAACCAAGGACATTCATGAATAAATGAGGTCAGATATCAATAGAATTTGGATTTATTTTCTTATTCAGCATGAATGCTACCAACAAACGCATGAAGATTCACACACCAGTTTAATATAATAAATATATTGAATAAATATAATGAATTCAGTGTAAATTAAATGCCTTACAAGAAAACATAAGCTGCTTTTTCTCTGTTGGATGTTCTCCCTAATGTGAGACCTATTGCTCTTACAGAAAAAAGTTCGAAATTTGGTTTAAACAGCAGACAAATATAGAATGAAGCTTGAATGAAGAATTAAGGCAAATAAAGTTATGTATTAACAGGAACATTATTCATTAAATTACCTAAAGTAAATATACAAAGCAAAATATATTCTTAAGTTTTTTAAATATATATAGTTAGATATATATAATTACATTCAGCATAAATTGCCAATTAAAAAATTTAGACAGAATATTTTTAAATGTATTTATTTTATTTTTAAAATAATTTGGTTTGTCAGAAACTTTACATGGCGGTTATTTGAAGAGGATAAATTACAAATACAGAACAGCTCCTGTCAGATAGCGTCATCTAGCGGTGTCAGAAATTATAAGACCATTAAGTTAAAAGCTGTTGTGCAATTTTAACACAGCTGGGTGACACATTTCCACTTTTTAGTTGGGAAACTTCCACTTCTGTGGACCACAATGATTTCACCACTTTGTAAATTTTTTGGTTGTGAAATATGTGATCTCATATATGAAGAATCAAATGTTCAGATGCAAGTTCATCAGTTCAAGTCAAGATGAGGAGCTTCACTATGATCATCACCTGGAAAACTGTTTACTGTGCTCTGCTGCTGGCACTCATGGGTAATAAACTTTATTTTATTAGCTTCTAAACATGAACTTATTTTAAATTGCCATATAAAACGTTGAGATGCTGCAGTGAGATGTTAAAATGTTGATAGGAACCTCATCTGTGTCTGCTTGACTTCAAAGGCAGATTTCCTTGTGAAAAAAGAATAGATAGTCTAAACCTTGGTCTTAATTTAGATGTTTAAATCAGGAAAAAAGTAACAACACTCCATCTTCACTTTATACCTAAGCTGTTAACAATTATAACAACCTCCCTCTCTCACAGGTGCACTGGGATTTGGTGTGTCTGTTCAGATCTCCTGGGCCGGCAGGGTGACTGCTGGTTCCCGCACCACCTTCACTTGTTCTTCATCTTGTTTTCCAAACTGCATCTACAGCTGGACCTTTAACGGCAGGACAGTCAATGAGAGCGCAGTAACCTGGACACCAGATGGACAGGATGTTTCAGTGGCACTGCAGTGCATCGTCCTCAGTCCCAAAACTGGAATCTCTAGCAGTACAACCACCATCGTAGAGATCTGGAGTAAGTGTACCGAGTAGTAAGGCGATGGTATTAGGACAAAATAGAGAGGTGTGAGATGAGCTCTGACATTATTGAACAGCAAAACTCTGCACACACATGGAATTAATTTACACAATTTCTTAAAATACAAGAATTTATTAACAAAAATAAGTCAACTCAAAGTCAAACATATTTCAATCAACAAACTCTTTACTATGCTAAAACAATCCAACTAAACTACCAAGCAGAATTAAAGAATAATGAAGACTAATGGACTATGTACAATATTAACAAGTTGATTAAAGATGATTGAAAACCATGACCAAAAGAGTGATGCAACATTACCATGCAATGTTTATGTTTGAGAACCAAGGATTATCTTGAAGAATCTGGAAGTGAAGTTAAGTTAGTCTTGGAATCAACTTAGGCAATAATCAGCAAACGTTTAGACAACCATTCATAATGCAAGATCAGATAAAATATTATTTGAATGAAATAATGTTTTAAAGAATGATTTGCTGAAGAAAACCAACCTTCTGGATGACCATTTCTCAATGGTGTCTCAATAGCTGCCTTTATTTATTAAAATAATATTTAGAGAAATATTATTAAAGGAAATAGTAAAATATTTAAGGAAATATTTTGGAAAAGAGCCAAATCTTTCTGGAGAAATGGGGCTTAATATAATGTTTAGGGACTATTACTTACTAGCTTGAAAACTAACAACCTTTCTGGGTAAATATTCTTTAACAGCAAGCATGTGTTCTTATCTATTAGCAGTTAAACTTAACAAAGGAAGCTGATAGCTTAGCACCAGAATCAAATACACACCTTTAAATTACCGTTAATATAAAGGGTTAAAATGCATAAGCGCGGACGGCGCGTTATGATCTATCTTCTGTTTAAAATCACCATTTAAATCAAGTTTGTCTTAACGTTAAAAACACAAATACAGAACATATACTTGAGCACGTGGTGAGCAGATAGCCTGCTAGCACCAAGATAGCTGAGTTCAACACAGACAAAACCAAACTTCATAAAATGAAAAACGTTCAGATCATTTCATCCTAAATATCTCTCTGCCCAAACCTAACCTCGTTTGAATTGTGTTGAGGAGGAGTTGTCCGGGCGACGACAATGTTTGAAGAAAGCTCTGTGAACAAAGGGGTTAGCCTCTGGAGCAGTGGCTAGGCGGCCCGTTCTGTTCGCTGACCACACTGCACGTTACCATGGTGATGCGGCTCCTGTTGTCCTCCTTTCAGACTGGGAAACTGCTTCACTCTACTTCATAGAGACAGCTTATACCTTAATTATCTCTTTTTATGAATGAATATACCGGATACACAGACAGTAATTCATCCGTACTTAACTTAGCATATGATCGATGATCGTATGACACCCTTGGATCCAGTTGAAGAGTTTATGTCTGTTTGCCAGCAAAGAGACATTGGTGCGCTGGGTCACTCTGTCCAGGTCCCTGTGTGACCCGCGTAGAAAAGGCAGGACCAGTGTTACCAGGTGAGAAATGTAGGATTATCGTAGTAGAGACATACAATTATCGTATTTTGAGGGAAATTATCGTACACTCGTCATAACCAAAATAACAAGTCTGTTGATGTGTTGAATAGCGTCTAACGGACACTCGCAGCTTTGTGGCGTCAGTATGGAATAGGTTTATCAACAGCTGTAGCCCCACAGTGCTGGGCTCTGCTTCTTCTTTTCTTTTTTCTTTTCCTCAATCATGGGCGGGCGTGGTGGACTATTCAGCCAATCATGGCCGTTGTTCTGAGGCCAACGTATTACGTCACTCGTAGGTCACATTTAGAAAAGCACGATTGGCTGGAATTTTCAGCATCTGTTTCCGAATCCGGACACAGATGCCTTCAGGGTTCACAAAAAAACTCCGACAGACAGGTGCGACAGGCTGATGACAACTGATTACAACCACACATTCACGGAATGGTCAAATTCTCGTACATTTGGCCTTTTTTAGGAATATTGATCGTACATCGTACAGAGATCACAATTCTTGTACAAATACGATAATGATCGTACACCTGGCAACACTGGGCAGGATGTAGCAAGAGCGGTGATTAGTTGAAGAGGAAGTCTGCAGTTAGCCCGTTTCCTGGCTGTGCCGGAAGTAGGTTAATGCAATTTATTTTGAAAGTTGCAGGAAAGTTTCTATTGGCCTTTCACGTTGTTACCATGGCTGTGGTCCCAACAGTACACATGAAAAAATAATAATGTCAAAGTCTGGAAAGCAGAAAAAAGTCTTACTTTGTAAGTTTTCAAAATGTCTTTCACCTATATCCATAACTGGGAAACTACTGAACTTACTCAACCTGTGACAGTAATTTACTTCCTACATTTTTAGACAGCATATGTGCTTTGACCTAAAGTACCTGAGTGTACCCTTTATTTCGAAGAATGTAATACATTTTTAATTGATTTCAGCATAACTAAGATGTAAATAAATTTAAGTATTTGTTCTCTTCTTCTCACATTTGGATTTTTACAGACCCAGTGTCTGTGCGAATCAGTCCCCCAAACATCACTCCATCTCTCAACAAGCCTCTCAGTTTGGTTTGCCAAGATTCTGCATCAAAAGACCACCAGGGTCTATCAGACATCGTCTGGTACAAAGACGGACAGAAAGTGACTCTCCGCGAAAATATGAGGTTTCTTCAGAACAATCTCACTCTTCACTTTGATTCTCTGCTCTCCTCTGATGCTGGTTTCTACCAATGTGAAATTTATCTCCAAACGTCAGAGACGAGAGTGTACAGCATGGGTTTTCTGCTTAGCTGTAAGTATGCAGCTGAAGGAGTAGATTAAGTAACCACAAAGTCTTTGATGTTGTGACATGTTCTGAACTGCTGACTGTTTTTTAGTTGATCCGTGGAACGTGACCATCAGTGGACCTGATGTTGTGTTTCCTGGCAGGCTGAGTCAGTTCACCTGCCTGTCCAGCTGCACCTTGAATGTTGAATGTACTATCAGGTGGCAATTCAGAGGAGGTTTTCCCATAGGGACCTACCTTTCAGTCAACGCAAATCACCTCAAGTGGATTCCCTCCAATCCCGGGACGTTTCAGAACTTCACGTGTATCGCAGAGAACAACGCTGCAGGACGCTCAGCTGAGGACACAAAGACGGTAGAAGTTACAGGTACAGACATATCTTCAGTATGTTGTCTTGACTGCAACAAACAATCAGGTCTGCAGAGAGAAGCATCAGGGCTTAGCTTCCCTCCATCCAGGACTTATACAGGTCTAGGGTCAGGAAAAGAGCTGCTAAAATCTCTGCAGACCCCACACACCCTGCACACAAACTGTTTAGGCTTTTACCTTCAGGTTCGCACCACATAGCGCTGTCTGCTAAAATCAGCCGCCATGGAGACAGTTTCATCTCCCAGTCTGTTTCTTTGACGAACACTTGACAGCGTTCCAGAATAACACCATACATACTTGGACTGATCTGATATTATATTCCATTGTAATGTCAAATATGTATATATGTAAATTTAAAAAGATTTTCTTTTTTTGACCACTGCAAATAAAATCCTCACTGAAAGCAAAGTGTACCGGAGACAAATTCCTTGTTTGTCTGTACAAACGTTGCAGTAAAGATGATTCTGATTCTGTCTAACAATAAAAAGCAATATATTAAATTTAATGGAAATATTTATTTTCTTTTTCTCTATTCAGGGATTCCAGTTTCTGGATCAGAGGCGTTGCAGCTCAGTGGACTGTCACTGTTGGTGTTCAGTTTCACACAACTGTTACCTGCATTTCAATTTTAAATGATGATTTGTTTTGTGCTATTTATTAAACAAAATTTATTTTCTTGGTTTGTTATTGTTTTTCCACTTGATGCAAAGCTACTGAACAAATTATGTAACAATCAGGTTAAATAAACCTTAAATACCTTTATTTAAGTATTATTTGTTAATTTTTGGGGTTAACCCGACACTGGATTGATCAAAAATAAATGATCTGTTTATTATGAAAGACTAGGCTGCTCTTTTTTTTCACAAAATCCCCTATGTAACATTTAGTTGTTGCCTGGCCTGACATATATATCCAGGAAAGTTCAGTTTTATGAAAGAGGTTATGAAAGAGGTTCTTATTGGTGAAATTTAAATGACTCTTAATTAAAGTTCAGTGACTAAACCATTTCATCACATCCTGTACTGCTTTCTGAAATTCTCTAAGGTTAAAAGGTTTAAGTCAGACATGTTTTTCTAATACAAAGAGGGTGACACGGGAGTGGATTTTCTCTCCTGTCCCATCCCGCTCCCACAGAAAAATGTCTTGTCCCATCCCAATCCCAGGCCAGTATAACAAAAAAAATCCTGTCCTGTCCCACTCCTGGTAAATTGACTCCCACTCCCATCCCGCTCCCATTCAGAATGACTCCCACTCCTGTGCCACTCCCATTTTCGTTTTCTTCATTTAGTCTTTTGGGAATTTCTTTCTTTGAAGGACCAGTTAGGTCCCTGTTTTTAGTTGTAGTAAAGGCCAGTTAAAGTAAAAAGAATAATAATGAAGAAATAATAAAATACCAAACAAGGAAACAGACCATGCCTATCTTAGCTGAATAAACAAAATGTACATAGTTGTATTTTTCTCATTTATTAAGTGATTGTTTCCTTTGAACAATGATATTACTTTTATGTTTCAAGTTGCTGAAACGAAAGAGAAATGCACCTAGCAAGAGAACTGTACTTGTTGAACCAAAGTGCAAAAAGGCATTACCTTCACAATTTAGAAACTGTATCTCAATCAGTGGTGTGCACAGACATTTTGGGGGGCAGGTGCTTGGGTGGAAGAAAAGGGCACCTTGTGCGGCACATGGACCTGTCGGCTGCCTTTGTAGTGTGAGATTTATTACAGGCACAGCATGGGTTCTCACCAGGTACTCTGGCTTCCTCCCACAGTCCAAAGACATGCCTGCTAGGTTAATTGGTAACTCTAAATTGCCCTTAGGTGTATGAATGAGTGTGTGCATGGTTGTTTGTGTGTTGCCCTTCGATGGACTGGCGACCTGTCCAGGGTGTACCCCGCCTCTTGCCCATAGACTGCTGGAGATAGGCACCAGCTCCCCCGTGACCCACTATGGAATAAGAAAATGACTGACTGACTGACTAAGCACCCCCAAAACAAACTGTCCTGTGGGATCTCGGGAAGTGACCACGCAGGAAAAAAAACTCAAAACAAAAATGCATTTTACAAAATTCTTAAGATTACTAAGGCAACAAATTAGATTGATTAAAAGTTAGATTACTGACTCACAACCAGCCTTTAACCTGAACTTCCTGAGTCAAATTTCTTTCTTTTTACACACTGAGCACCTGTTTGTCTTGACTATGACTATATCATTCTGTACTTTTATCACAAAATGTCTTCTGCACCCAATAACCTCATGTTGTAGCAAAGAAGGTTACACTGCCAAATTTACCAGGTAGGTCACACTAAAGGAGTTATCTTCAGAAATGTGAGTAACCAGTGACCATTCTACAGTGTAAATCAACTATACCCAGAAAATTAGTTATAAAATCTTTATAGTCAAATTGAAGACTGAGAATGATCATAAGAAGAATCATCTATACGTCTGCATGTAGCCAGTGTTATATGACAGAAATTATTCTTAGAGAATACAAATTAATGAGATTACAAATCCTGAGAACTGATGTCTGCTATTTAGAAATTAAAATACTCTGATTACATCATAGTTTTTACACACACAGAAGTAGAAAATAACTTAGCCTACATGCCCCACTTTTACTGAACTTTGTTACAGGTATTTTTAGTAGCCTAGTGTATGAATAGTAATGGTAACCAGCTCATTGGCCATATTTGCAATTAAAAAAACATGAGTCAAACAGAAGTCAGCAGGGACCATTATAGCAAATGTAATACGTACATCTATGAGATAGATTTGAATTTATTTATTTCTTCTAATTTAAGAGTTAAGTCGTAGACATTCCACTGGCGCCTGGTGGCGGCCATAGGAGACATAGTGGGTAAAGGTATGCCACTGATTGGCCTGTTCTGTTTTGATAAAATGGTGGCAGGTGAAGTTTTAACTTTCTCATCTGAAGTTTAGGAAGCAAGTATTTTCGTTTTGTTTGTTTCCTGGATGGCCTTTAAATTCAGAATGTTACCTTGGGCCCCACACTATACACTGTTAAAAAAAAAAAAGATTTCAGGACGGCACTTTTTTGTCCATAGGATAAAAGAGCAGATGCTCTAGCACCACTTCGTGTCTATCTGTGCACGTCCCTGATCTCAATGGTTCACAGCCCTGGTCCTCAGGGAGCCCTTCCCTGTAAGTTTTAGATGTGTGTCTGCTCCAGCACACCTGATTCAAATTCTGACATGACCTCCTATACAGGCTTCAAGAATGGAGGGTCTAACTGGACAAAATTAATACAATAAAATCATCATTAAATAAATAAAAGTTGCGAATGTCCCATAAGTGAAGTAAATGTAACATGAAAGAAATATAACATTAAATGTGCCATTAAATTAAAGGTACCATTTATTTATTTAATACATCATTAGAAACAATAAATGTACCATTATATCATGAAATGGACTATTATGCAATTAAATGTGCCACTGAATAATTAAGTATAATTTTAAAGACGACATGACGTAATTAGTGGTACAAAATTTAATGATGTATTAAAATAAATTGTACATTTAATGGTACTTTCAATTTTGTTTCTATTTCACAACGTATTTATTTCATATCTTCCCTTGATGAGAGCCCGCGAGAGGACATGGGGGAATTTTTTTTCTTTTGCAGTCGCTCACAAAACTTTTGCGTTCTCACGCAATAGTCTTTTGGTGCGTTCACACCAAACACGATTTCTGCAAAAGGAGCGGCCAATTTACATGTTATCCCTATGTAGAGGCGCGTTCAGGAGCGGAGCGGCGCGGTGCGGAGGACGCGGAGGGCGGGGCGCAGAAGGCGCAGCAAGCGAAGCGGGAGCGGAGCTGCGCTGTGCGATGGACGAGTTGAAAAATCTGAACTTTTTCCTAAATTCGCGTCGCGTCAACCAATTAGGGACTGGATGTGGCTGTGATGTAGGGTGAAAGACCGCAGCGGAGAAGAAGCAGTTGTCAGTAAAGATGAAGGACCAGATCATAGTGGCGGTGTGCGGCAAGCCAGAGTTGTATGACTCAACTAATTACTTTTACTGAGACAAGTACAGAAAGGACCTAGCCTGGTTATGTTTATGCACAAATATCTTATATTTAGGAGATGTGGACATTAAAAATCGTCTGTTTTTTTACTGAGCTGAGATTTATTTACTCACCGAAGACAGATGGACAGGCGTTCAGCAGCGGGGATACAGTACACCTGTAAACCGCGGTGAAGTTAGTTTTAAGTTGGATGTTCAAGCTACGAGGAGTTAGCGGCATCTAGCTCATGGTTGATCCGATTCAGGCACTCAGATTTTCCACGATTGTTTGGTTTGGAAACTTATTGACGGTCCTTAGTGAACCACCGCGCGTCAGAAGAGGGAGCAACAGAGAGGAGCTAGCCGAAATCTGGGTGCCTGACTCGGATCGGCTATGGGCTGGATGCCGCTGGCTCCGCGGAGCTTGAGTGTCCGGTGTCCGGCTTCGGGCTGGCTTCACTGCGGTCGCCGGTAGTTGGCGTCCCGGAGGCCGATTCGTCTCCCAACGCGGGGCAGCAGATAGTCGAACTGGGTCCTGGATAGACGGAAGTACTGCTGAAATCGACCGTCATCCAGACGCAGCTCCTGGAGTAGGTGGTGGTAATCTCTGAACTGTTCCCGTCCCTGAAGAATCTGGTGAACCCAGGGACGTTGACGTCGGCGGCGTTTTTCGGATCTCCACAGGTAAAACACCGTGATTATCCGTGAAATCCAAGTCCAGCATGTTCAGTTGAAACCAGCAAGCAGCAGATGGAAGCTCCTCCTATTTGATGACGCGGCGAAGCGTTGCCGCTTGTTGCTGAATGCCAACGCGGAGTTCACGCGGAATATGAAGCGGGCAAAAGCACACAAATGAGGCGAAAAATTCGCAGAAATCGCGTTTGGTGTGAACGCACCTTTTGCGTTATCTCGCAATACTTTGTGGGAGACCCGTTTTTGAGATTTATTGAGTTTTATTTTGAAATCTGCCTTAAATAAAAGTATCTTCAATCAGACTTAAAGACAGTTATTATCCACATGCTGTCAAACTACTGAACTCTGGACAATAATACTGCATGAAACCACATCTGTGACACTATATTTGCTTATTGCTGCTGCATGATGTGTACTTTTTTTTTTTGCACGCCATTAGTGCTTTTGTTTTTATAGTGAGTTGAACGGTTCTTCTTATCCTAAGCATTTAATCGCATTGTTGACAGCATGTTAACCTGCATATGACAAATGAACCATATCGATGCCATATCAGTGTTGTTTGTTTTATGAGCAGTTTGTCACCTGTGCTGCTGTTCCAAAATGCACTTTTCTCAAGGCGATTAACTCTTGCGAGCGAACGCAAAATCATTGCGTGGGGACGCAAAAGAAAAAAAAAAAATCCCCCATGTCCCCTCAAGGGCTCCGTACCTTTCCCTTCTACTGTGGCAAAGGCTCTTAAATCTTTAGTGCACATGCAGGAGTTTTTTTGGTCAGATGAGACTTGACGCGTGATGGTACTTTTGGTTTGATGAATGAAGAGATGCAGGGCTGATTTAATCCAGAATTGCCTTACAAGTGTCCCTTAATCACTGGTGAACTTGATTACAACTAAACACGTTTTACAAGCAGCAGACTGCGTGTTAAAACCGCTACATTCAACTCTCCGAAGTTCGGTAAATATTTGCGACTTTCCTGTCAGCTCTATGAGTTTAATAGATAAGTCCTTATTTCTGACTTTACGTTACAAATCCAATTTTACCACGTCCAGATCTCCACCTGGGTTTGCTCCCTCCATCCTGAACGTAGGTGGAGTACATTGATCAGAAGCACTGTTGGCTTGTGGGTCGTGTAGTTCGTTTGACTCGCATTATAGTATAGGCTTTTTGGAAACAAACTACACAATGGCGGCGTCGAGCCAAGTTTTTTTTTTTTCTTAATGTTTATAACAAAGTCTTAGTTTTACATTTCCAAAGACAATTGATCCTAGTTTATTTTCCCTCCTATTGGTTAACTCCCGCTCCCATTCATGTTTTATCCTGTACCGTCCCAATCACGTGATCTTTACCGATCCTGTCCACGTCCCGTGGGACTCCCGAAAAAACGTCAGCCTCTAATACAAACTGCTTTATCCCTGCTCACATTTAAATGTATTATTAGTCTTTTTTATCGGTCTTTGTTTGACTTTACATTTCTACACACACGTTTGCACACGTTTACTCAGAATATTTTTGGAAAAGTTCAGTTCAATATATCAACCTCATGAAGATTGTGCATCTCTTGCCACTGACTCACATGTCTTTATTGTACCCACCTAAAACTGAACAAATACAACAGATAAGTGTATCACTGAGCAAACTCAGGAAAACTGAAGCTTTTTGTTGTACATTTTTTCAGTGGCCATGAGTAACACGACTGTGTATATCTTATCCCAGCCTCCAAGTTTAAGTTCTGATCTTTATATGTTACTGGGAATCAAAACTAGAGAATGATTTTCAACTTGATAGACTTGTACATCTGAGCTTCATTAATGAATGATTGCAACATTTTAAAGCGACCCTGTATGGTTGTTTTTGTAAGGTGTAACCTTGGAATGCTGTTAAAACACAGAAATGAACATGAGCAGCCCTGCTTTATGCTATGCTGTGTGCACAGGACAGAGCTTTATATAATTTTACCATTTCTGATTCAATCTGTTTAATAATTATCTACTGATAATGATACCATGTATATGCATTATTACTGTGCAATCATGCTGAAAAGTTGAGAAAGAAATAACAAGTACAAACAGCTGGTTTTGAACTAACTTCTTTCTTTAAAAAAATAAAAACCAATGAAGAAAAATCAATTAACAAAGTTACCAGTACATTCCTCTATTTGATAAACAAAAATAAGCATGTTTGTGGGCATTACTTATTTCTTTTTCCAGCTGTCTGTTGGTGTTATACTTTTTGGTTGCCATAAGGAGGCGCTCCACTCATAAGTAACGACCTACAGGTCCTTCTCAAAATATTAGCATATTGTGATAAAGTTCATTATTTTCCATAATGTCATGATGAAAATTTAACATTCATATATTTTAGATTCATTGCACACTAACTGAAATATTTCAGGTCTTTTATTGTCTTAATACGGATGATTTTGGCATACAGCTCATGAAAACCCAAAATTCCTATCTCACAAAATTAGCATATCATTAAAAGGGTCTCTAAACGAGCTATGAACCTAATCATCTGAATCAACGAGTTAACTCTAAACACCTGCAAAAGATTCCTGAGGCCTTTAAAACTCCCAGCCTGGTTCATCACTCAAAACCCCAATCATGGGTAAGACTGCCGACCTGACTGCTGTCCAGAAGGCCACTATTGACACCCTCAAGCAAGAGGGTAAGACACAGAAAGAATTTTCTGAACGAATAGGCTGTTCCCAGAGTGCTGTATCAAGGCACCTCAGTGGGAAGTCTGTGGGAAGGAAAAAGTGTGGCAGAAAACGCTGCACAACGAGAAGAGGTGACCGGACCCTGAGGAAGATTGTGGAGAAGGTCCGATTCCAGACCTTGGGGGACCTGCGGAAGCAGTGGACTGAGTGGAGTAGAAACATCCAGAGCCACCGTGCACAGGCGTGTGCAGGAAATGGGCTACAGGTGCCGCATTCCCCAGGTCAAGCCACTTTTGAACCAGAAACAGCGGCAGAAGCGCCTGACCTGGGCTACAGAGAAGCAGCACTGGACTGTTGCTCAGTGGTTCAAAGTACTTTTTTCGGATGAAAGCTAATTCTGCATGTCATTTGGAAATCAAGGTGCCAGAGTCTGGAGGAAGACTGGGGAGAAGGAAATGCCAAAATGCCAGAAGTCCAGTGTCAAGTACCCACAGTCAGTGATGGTCTGGGGTGCCGTGTCAGCTGCTGGTGTTGGTCCACTGTGTTTTATCAAGGGCAGGGTCAATGCAGCTAGCTATCAGGAGATTTTGGAGCACTTCATGCTTCCATCTGCTGAAAGGTTTTATGGAGATGAAGATTTCATTTTTCAGCACGACCTGGCACCTGCTCACAGTGCCAAAACCACTGGTAAATGGTTTACTGACCATGGTATCACTGTGCTCAATTGGCCTGCCAACTCTCCTGACCTGAACCCCATAGAGAATCTGTGGGATATTGTGAAGAGAACGTTGAGAGACTCAAGACACAACACTCTGGATGAGCTAAAGGCCGCTATCGAAGCATCCTGGGCCTCCATAAGACCTCAGCAGTGCCACAGGCTGATTGCCTCCATGCCACGCCGCATTGAAGCAGTCATTTCTGCCAAAGGATTCCCGACCAAGTATTGAGTGCATAACTGTACATGATTATTTGAAGGTTGACGTTTTTTGTATTAAAAACACTTTTCTTTTATTGGTCGGATGAAATATGCTAATTTTGTGGGATAGGAATTCTGGGTTTTCATGAGCTGTATGCCAAAATCATCCGTATTAAGACAATAAAAGACCTGAAATATTTCAGTTAGTGTGCAATGAATCTAAAATATATGAATGTTAAATTTTCATCATGACATTATGGAAAATAATGAACTTTATCACAATATGCTAATATTTTGAGAAGGACCTGTATACTTCATGTATTGTGTGGTATTGTGTGTTCAAATTATACCTGGAAACACAGAATATATTGATTGTTTTTATTTACTTGTAGTATATAAATATGGTGTTTATATTTTATGAAGCTTTATTGTAGTCAAGAGTTTGACAGAATGGACTCCAGTAACAACTGCATAGCTCTTCTGGGACATCAGACTTTTCTGGTCCAGGCATTATTTATGCTGTCTCATAATATTTTATTTTAGGATTATTTTTTTTATTTTGTACCGTTGGCATTCATTGAACAAGGTCTGAATGGCATGTTGATGTAGGAATTTTTTAATGTCTCCTGCATTCAAAGGTGCACACATTTGCCGGCTGCACTTATTCAAAACATAATATCACAGGGCTTCATTTTGATTTTATTAGAGATCAACAGGTAAGCTTCACAAACATATGAAACAAACGTGTGTGTGCATGTGTGCGTTTTTTTATTTTTTATTCCTCTTCACCATTTCTGTAAAGATAAAGTAGCATTTTTGTAATATTTAGCATTTGTGGAACTTGTTGGGCTCAAAACCAGGGTTAAAGGAAACATAACAGCATTTCTGTGAGGATGGTTAAAACTAGAGCTAGAATTTGTAGTTAAAATAGGATTTGGTTTGGGTATAAACTGGTAATGCTTTAATTGTACGGGTAGGCATGGGAATGAGATTCTCATAGAGAGGAAAGCTAAGTATAAACACTGCTTTGTCACTGTATTACAACAAAAATGTGTGAGATTGTTCTTATTCAAACGATAAACCACTGTTCCCACTGATGCTAAAATGAAATAACGTAATATTAGAGGTTTTGAAACCTAAACTTTTTAAAACATGACTCTTACCAGGTTCTGGTATGGTAAGAGTTGGGCTGCATTCAATAAAGTGCAGACAATGTCCAAAAAGGGATGACTACACAAGCCTTGTGTAGTCATGTTATTAATGATGTGCCTATTATTCGTCCATTCCCAATATTATTATGACAGATTGCATCTTGATTAAGAGTTCTGGTTCAGAAAAGAAGCTTTTTGGCTGAATTGTTTCAACGAAAACTGCAGCAACAAAATTAAGCTCAGAAGATTGTTTACCCATTTTTATTCACACACCCTGCATCCAACTGCACTTTGTGTTTCATTTTTCGTGTGATGCAGTTTGTACGTTACATGTTAGCCTGGAGTAAGACCATGCTGTCCATGCTAATTACATTCTGCCTGGGAAAAAATGATCGGCTTGTTTACCTCAGTGTTTCCAAGGTGTTTGGGTAAAGTAGAGAGAGCTTCACATCGATCAAACTAATATCAAGATTAAACCACTCATCTTCTGCTTCAAAGGAAAAAATATTCATAATTTTTGGTGTCGACTCATGCAATGTTAAATTTAGAAAAAAATATTTTTAAAGTTAAAAAACAAATACCTGGTGCACTGCTGTCTTTTAAAGCAGTTAAGGTGCTGCCTAAAGGTTTTGGGATGTAAAGTGTACTTGAGATCCAACCTTCTGACTGGTGGAAAACCAGTTTGTGTCCCTATGGCTATGTTATTTTTGCATAATTTGTTACGTTAAAAACTGCAGGTAAAAGTGAAGGCACAAGGAATTTACACTACCGGTCAAAGGTTTTAGAATGATGCTCTTCTCACTTAAACAGTCTCTTTATTTTCATGAATATTTAACTTGTAGATTCTCACCAGAGACAACAAACCTGTGAATGAACACACATGGAATTATGTAGCAAACAAAAAGTGTGAAATAACTCTTTATTTTAGATTTTTACAAAATAGCCTCCCTTTGCATTCTCTCCGTGAGCTTCATGAGGTGGTCACATGAAATGGTTTTCCAAAGAGTCACTTCCAAGACGTTTATTGAGACGGCCAAAGGTTAATATTTTATTGATTACAGCAAAGGGCAGCTACTTTAAGGAATCTAAAATATAAAACATATTTAAATTTATTTTACAATTTTTGGTTTGCTGCCTAATTGCATGTGTTCATTCACTGTTTTGATGCCTTCATTGAGAATCTACATACAGGTCCTTCTCAAAATATTAGCATATTGTGATAAAGTTCATTATTTTCCATAATGTCATGATGAAAATTTAACATTCATATATTTTAGATTCATTGCACACTAACTGAAATATTTCAGGTCTTTTATTGTCTTAATACGGATGATTTTGGCATACAGCTCATGAAAACCCAAAATTCCTATCTCACAAAATTAGCATATCATTAAAAGGGTCTCTAAACGAGCTATGAACCTAATCATCTGAATCAAAGAGTTAACTCTAAACACCTGCAAAAGATTCCTGAGGCCTTTAAAACTCCCAGCCTGGTTCATCACTCAAAACCCCAATCATGGGTAAGACTGCTGACCTGACTGCTGTCCAGAAGGCCACTATTGACACCCTCAAGCAAGAGGGTAAGACACAGAAAGAAATTTCTGAACTAATAGGCTATTCCCAGAGTGCTGTATCAAGGCACCTCAGTGGGAAGTCTGTGGGAAGGAAAACGTGTGGCAGAAAACGCTGCACAACGAGAAGAGGTGACCAGACCCTGAGGAAGATTGTGGAGAAGGGCCGATTCCAGACCTTGGGGGACCTGCGGAAGCAGTGGACTGAGTCTGGAGTAGAAATATCCAGAGCCACCGTGCACAGGCGTGTGCAGGAAATGGGCTACAGGTGCCGCATTCCCCAGGTCAAGCCACTTTTGAACCAGAAACAGCGGCAGAAGCACCTGACCTGGGCTACAGAGAAGCAGCACTGGACTGTTGCTCAGTGGTCCAAAGTACTTTTTTTGGATGAAAGCAAATTCTGCATGTCATTCGGAAATCAAGGTGCCAGAGTCTGGAGGAAGACTGGGGAGAAGGAAATGCCAAAATGCCAGAAGTCCAGTGTCAAGTACCCACAGTCAGTGATGGTCTGGGGTGCCGTGTCAGCTGCTGGTGTTGGTCCACTGTGTTTTATCAAGGGCAGGGTCAATGCAGCTAGCTATCAGGAGATTTTGGAGCACTTCATGCTTCCATCTGCTGAAAAGCTTTATGGAGATGAAGATTTCATTTTTCAGCACGACCTGGCACCTGCTCACAGTGCCAAAACCACTGGTAAATGGTTTACTGACCATGGTATCACTGTGCTCAATTGGCCCGCCAACTCTCCTGACCTGAACCCCATAGAGAATCTGTGGGATATTGTGAAGAGAACGTTGAGAGACTCAAGACCCAACACTCTGGATGAGCTAAAGGCCGCTATCGAAGCATCCTGGGCCTCCATAAGACCTCAGCAGTGCCACAGGCTGATTGCCTCCATGCCACGCCGCATTGAAGCAGTCATTTCTGCAAAAGGATTCCCGACCAAGTATTGAGTGCATAACTGTACATGATTATTTGAAGGTTGACGTTTTTTGTATTAAAAACACTTTTCTTTTATTGGTCGGATGAAATATGCTAATTTTGTGGGATAGGAATTCTGGGTTTTCATGAGCTGTATGCCAAAATCATCTGTATTAAGACAATAAAAGACCTGAAATATTTCAGTTAGTGTGCAATGAATCTAAAATATATGAATGTTAAATTTTCATCATGACATTATGGAAAATAATTAACTTTATCACAATATGCTAATATTTTGAGAAGGACCTGTACAGTGTTATTAATCTAAAGAAAATTATTAAATGAGAAAGGTGTTCTAAAACTTTTGACCAGTAGTGTATGTCGTTATTAATTTTATACTTTTTTATTCTAACCATTTTTATTCTGAAAATTGTTTACTGGTTGTCTTGAAAAACATAATTGTTATGTTTTTTGTGTGAATATCAAATAAACATTTAAAATTTGTTATATTTCTGATAAAATGTTCTGTGATATTATTTTTAAAAGTATTATTATTATTATTATTATTAAAATTTGACCAACTTTTTTTTTTGGATCAAAGTTTTAAGTTGGTAATACAGCACCCTGCAGAATAAATGCCATCTCAGTGTCTAATACTACCTTCTTAGTCTACCAAACGCAAATACTCCTGTAACATTTTACAACATATAGTCCAGAGTCCTGGGTCCTCAATCATGACCTTTTGTCTTCAGCATTCAGGATTTAAGTCTGGGGTCTGACATAATCATGGAAGGAGGTGAACCATTTCGGATCATTATCCTATTAAAAGACCCAATAATTACCTATTATCATTACTGGCAGAGGTTTGGTATTTCAAACGGTAATAGATTTTATGTTTTAATAAGGTGCCCAGAACCTTTGAAAGAGAAACAGGCCCACAGTAACACAGATCCTTCACCATACTTACAGTAACAGTAGGTATAAGCTGCTTTTCCACCTGGATTTGTTTCATGTTGAAACCACGTCAAATGTTTGTGGCCAAAAACTTGATAGTAATCTTATTTGACCACATAATTTGCTCCGGTTAAAGTCCCAGTAAAGTGAACAAACTTCATGCTGACTTTTGTGATAGTGGGAAAAAAAGGTTATTTTCTGGCTTTCAGCCCAAACAACCAGCTGGTATGTACTGTCAGGTGAAAAAGTCAGACATCCCATTAAATAGCCAGGTTTTTAATCAAGAAAGGTCCACATAGTCAATGTCTAATATATTTTTTTTCCATGTAAAGGAAAGTCTGGGCCATGACTTGACCCAAGACATTTAATTTTCAGTTCACCCTTTGTGGATTTACTGGTATGTTTTGGGTCTTTGTCATGTTGCAGGGTCCAATTCTAATTCAACTTTAATTCTTTTTACAGATGACCTTACATTTCCCTCAAGCACCCTCTGACACACAATACAATTTTTGGTGGATTCCTCTTTTCTGTTCTGGTGTCTACATAAATTTGTTATCTGTATAAAGAGTAGTATTGTCAGAAAAAGCACACAGACTGTCATAGGGTGTCCGTATTTTCCATATGACTGTAGAGTCATGATTGTAATGGCAACTGTTTAGAGTTTTACCTTCAGGCCGCCGCTACAGAGCACTGTTTACTAAAACCAGCCGCCACAAAGACAGTTTCTTCCCCCAGGCTGTTTCTCTGATGAACATTCAATAGAGTACAGAACAACAGCATACAGAAGTTGCAAATGCACCTTTTTTATTAGATATGTGTATATTGTACATTGTAAATTGTAAATATGTATATTCTGTAATGCAAAAACAGAACAAAAGAGCAAAGTTTACCGGAGTCAAATTCCTTGTTTGTATGCACGAACTTGGCAATAAAGCTGATTCTGATTCTGATTCTGAACTTGGTGACCCACACAAAGCAGGCCAACAGTGATTTTTGAAGATGTTTTACCCCACTTACCGTCCTTAAACTTAAAAAAAAGTAACACATCAATAAAATTTCATTTATATTATAGGACCTGCAAGCCAATATATTGTGGCCCTGGTTGTTTTTTTTTTTTTACATTTTCATCCATTAATCTTCTGATGTGTGCTTACTTCTCATTTCCTGAAGGTGCTTTACATTAAACTGATCCAGCCATGTCTTCTTAGACAGTAGACAAAACTTCTGTCTTGTCTGAATTTGGAAACAGAAAATTTATGGTCATCCAGGTTTTTATGTCTTCAAGACACAACTGCAGTCAATCTAACTGTTTGGATTTATTAGGATTTATGGTTAAATAAAGCTGAGAATTATCAGCATAACAGTGGAAATGTTTTACATGCTGCCTGATAATTCAAAGTGCTTTACAAAATAAAGTAAAGTTGGACTACAGACTAAAATTATTGAATGTACTCGATGCTTTTACGCCCATATTTTCTTAACAAAATCAAATGTTTCTCCCTGGAAAGGAGGCAGCTAATTCAAAAGCAAATCTAAACAAATGGGCTTTTAACCTTGATTTTAAAGAACTCAATTTCAGCATTTTTACAGTTTTCTGGAAGGTTGTTCCAGATTAGTGGAGCATAAGAACTGAATGCTGCTTCTCCATGTTTGGTTCTGATTCTGGGGATGCAGAGTAGACGGGAACCAGAAGATCTGGGTGGTCTAGAAGGCTGATACAACGAAAACTAATCTTTAAGGTATTTGGGTGCTAAGCCATTCAGTGAAATACAGGGAGCCAGTGTAAAGACTTTAAAACTGTGGTGATGTGCTCTACTTTCTTAGTTTTACTGATAGTGATCAGAATCCATGAAAGACAGATGCTTTTTAAAATGATAGTTACATTTTCAATAATAAAATCAGTTATAAATTAATTTTTTTACTATATAAATTTCCTGTTTCAACTACATTAGATATTGTAGTAGATTTTAAAAAAATGCTTTGTGGTTGTGACTGTTGGTTTATGTTGCTCTTTAAAATCAATTATAGGTGTTGTGATTATTAATCTGAGAATATTATTTAATATTTAATATTAATATTTGATCAAATAATATTTCGGTCTGTTAAGGGTCGTCCTGTGAATACCAGCCCAGTTAGGCGATGATATTAGGACAGAATAGAAAGGTGTGAGACGAGCTCTGACATTATTGAACAGCAAAACTCTGCACACACATGGAATGAATTCACACAATTTCTTAAAATACAAGAATTTAACTAAAATAAGTCAACTCAAAGTCAAACATATTTCAATTAACAAACTCTTTACTATGCTAAAACAATCCAACTAAACTACCAAGCAGAATTAAAGAATAAGGAAGACTAATGGACTATGTACAATATAAACAAGTTGATTAAGGATGATTGAAAACCATGACCGAAAGAGTGATGCAACATTACCATGCAATGTTTATGCTTGAGAACCAAGGATTATCTTGAAGAATCTGGAAGTGAAGTTAAATTAGTCTTGAAAGCAACTTAGGCAATAATCGCAGACGTTTAGACAACCACTTACAATGCAAGATCAGATAAAATATTATTTTAATAAAATAATGTTTTAAATAAAGATCTGCTAAATAAAACCAACCTTCTGGATGACCATTTCTCAACGGTGTCTAATTAGCTGCCTTTATTTATTAAAATAATATTTGAAGAAACATTATTAAGGGAGTATTTTGGAAAAGAGCCAAATCTTTCTGGAATAATGGGGCTTAATGGTGTTTACTTAGTTATCAAATTGAGTAAAATTATGTTAGGGACACATTATTTACTGGATTGAAAACTAAACCTTTCTGGGTAAATATTATTTATTACCAGAATCAAACACACACCTTTAAAAATACCGTTAATAAAAGGGTTAAAATGCATAAGCGCGGACAGCGAGTTATGATCAATCTTCTGTGTTTAAAATCTCCTTTTGCATAAAGTTTGTCTTAACTTTAAAAACACAAACACAGAACACAAACAGGGCACGTGTGCTGCAGATAGCCAGCTAGCACTAAGGTAGCAGAGTTTCACACAAACAAAACCAAACTTCATAAAATGAAAACATTCAGATCATTTCATCCTAACTGTTAATCTGCCCAAACTCAACCTCTGACCATGGTGAGGAAATGTTGTCCAAGGGGCGAAGTTTGAAGAAACGTCCATAGTCAACAAGCCGTTACCTGGGTAGCTTCGCCGGGGGTTGAAGGTGCGTTCGCTCTGTGAACAAAAGGGTTAGCTCCAGAGCTGTAGCTGGGCGGCCCGTCCTGTCCGCTGACCACACGGGTTAACACGGTGATGCGGTCTCTGCTGTCTTCCTTCCAGACTGGGAGACCGCGTCTTTGCAGGGGCTTCTCTCGAACACCGTTTGCTTCTGCAGGGCTCGGAGAGAAAGTCAGCAATGCATATACCTTAATTTCCCCTCTTTATGAATGAAATCACCAAGTACACAAACAGTGCTTCACTCATACTTAACTTGTGCATATGATCGCGTGATCTTAAGACACTCTTGGATCCAGTTTGAAAAGTTTATGTCTTTTTGCCAGCAAAGAGACATTAGCGCGCTTTGTTCCCCTCCTATCCCGATGAACACCGGTGTGGAAGAGGTCGGCTTGTTGGAGAGGGGGTGCTCTTATTCAGACAGTGGCATCATGGGAAGTCTGCTGCTACCCCCCTTTTCTCAGTTGCTGGAAGTCAGTTAAATGCAATTTATTTTGAAAGTTCCAGAAAAGTCCGTACCGGAGTTTAATGTTGAAATCCATGGCTGGGTCCCAACATAGGAAAGCAAAAGAATAGGTCTAAATTTAAGCTGGCAACTGGCAAAGAAAACCTAAAATAGCTTTTATTCACCTTTTTTCCATCCAAGCTAATTTAAATAAATGCCCATATTAGCACTGAGGGTGGATTTTGGTTTAATATTTGTGTTGACATTTAGAAATTGTCGTACATTAGGTTTTTCAATGATCGTAAAGAAAAACTATTCTTTCTGATTTAACTAAAAAACTCCCAAATCTTTTTGTATTACTACTTTGCTATGAATGGGTTTTAGTTTCCAGCTCAGTGAAGTAAAAATAATTCTACTATTGTAAAAACCTCAAAAACAACTTTAAAGTGAATGGCATATTGGGTCTGACAAAGATTACTTCAGTAAATACAAAAACTGTTTTCAAATGATGGTTTCATCTACTAAGGAAAGCAGCTATCAAGACCAACCTTGAACTGTGTGAAATACAACCCATAAATGACCTGTCATATAATTTGGATCAGTTTCACTGGTCACACCCAGGCCTGATTACAGGCACACCTGTAGAGTCAAGGAATCACCTAAATATAGCATAACATACGGCAGGCTAAAAGATTTTGAAACCACTCTATTCCCTGATCTAAAGAAATCAAAGATGAGGAACACAAATGAGAAACAAGGTCTGTGATATCTATTAGCTTGGGCAGGGTTACAAAGCTTTTTCTAAGCAAATGGAAACAATGGAAGATGTTTTTGGAAAGGGAGAGGTAAAAAAAACATCTTGATGATTCTGCAAAAAAAAAAAAAAAAATCTGTGGACCGATGAGAGAAAAGTGGAAGAACAACCAGCATGTAAACACAGCAGACCAGCCACAAAGAACAAAAAGAGCAAGCTGGTCCACATAAGCATAAACAGACATTTCAACAGTTTTTCTATTTCTTGTAAGTAGTCTGTTTTTTGTTTATTATGCACATATATAAATATATGCAAACTTTGTACATTTTTTAAATGATTCTGCTCAGTTGCACATTTATATGAATATGACTATGCTATTTGAAATTCAATTAAATTTCAATTCAATTCAGTTTTATATATATATATATAGCGCCAATTCACAACACATGTTGTCTCAAGGCACTTCACAACAGTCAGGTACATACATTCCAATTAGTCCTAACAATTGAACAGTGCAGTCAGAGTTAGCTTTTTATTCAAATTGGATAAAAAGTTTTTCTATCTAAGGAAACCCAGCAGATTGCATCCAGTCAGTGACTTGCAGCATTCCCTCCTCCCGGATGAGCATGTAGAGACAGTGGACAGTCACTGGTGTTGACTTAGCAGCAATCCCTCATACTGAGCATGCATGTAGCGACAGCGGAGAGGAAAAACTCCCCTTTAACAGGAAGAAACCTCCAGCAGAACCAGGCTCAGTGTGAGCAGCTATCTGCCACGACTGACTGGGGGTTTGAGAGAACAGAGCAGAGACACAAAAAGAACACAGAAGCACTGATCCAGGAGTACTTTCTATGGGAAGGAAAAGTAAATGTTAATGGATGTAGCTCCTTTAGTCGTTTCATCTAGAAAGAAAGAACAGATCAACTCTGAGCCAATTTTAAAGGTTAGTGTCTGAAAAAGAGCACATATAATTAGTTACAGTAAAAGCTCAGTCAATTTCCATGTCTAGGAGAGAGAAAGGGTTAAACACTGAAAGACAGGGCTATGTGGATCATCGGTAGAGGGTGAGCATTAAGTTGTTGCCAGCAGAAGCTCGGACGATTCCCCTCTCCAGAAAGGTGTCAGAGGTAGACACAGAGCCAGGCCAGGTGTAGCTTCTAGGAAGAGAAAAGAGAGAACAAGGTTAAAAGCTGAAATAACAGCAAATAATGCAAAATTGGAGAGTAGTGTGAGAATGTAGCGAAGAGGGTGAAAGTGGTCGTTATGTCCTCCAGCAGCCTAAGCCTATAGCAGCATAACTACAGAGATAGTTTCAGTTCAGATTATTTAGTTAAACGGCGCTTATTTACAACATTGTCGTCTCAAGGCACCCCACAAAGGGTCCCACTGATGGTCACTGTTATACTAAAAACCACAAGGATTGGGATACCTCTCTCTGTCAGACTGATTATAACCATTGGAAAAGAGAAGGGGTCATACAGGTAGCAGAAATGGAGGGTGTGTTTGCACCTCAACCATAACTGAGCTGGTTTAGGCTAAACCTGACTCCCCCTTACTCCAACCAACAGGGAGGGAGCCTTCCTCCCTCCCTGATAACCTAAGCCACTCTAACTATTAGCTTTATCAAAAAGGAAAGTTTTAAGCCTAGCCTTAAAAGTAGACAGGGTGTCTGCCTCACGGACTAAAACTGGGAGCTGGTTACACAGGAGAGGAGCCTGATAACTAAAATATCTGCCTCCCATTCTACTTTTAGAGACTAGAAAAACCAGTAAACCTGAAGTCTGAGAACGAAGTGCTCTGTTAGGAATATATGGAACAATCAGATCTCTGATGTACTATGGAGCTAGATCATTAAGGGCTTTAAATGTGAGGAGGAGAATTTTAAATTCTATTCTGGATTTAACAGGGAGCCAATTAAGGGAAGCTAAAATAGGAAAAATATGATCTCTCTTTTTAATTTTCATCAGAACTATTGCTGCAGCATTTTGAATCAGCTGAAAGCTTTTAACTGCATTTTGTGGACATCCTGATAGAAAAGAATTACAATAGTCCAGCCTTGAAGTGACAAATGCATGGACTAGTTTTTCAGCATCACTCCTGGATAGGATATTTCTAATTTTGGCAATGTTCCGGAGATGAAAGAAGGAAATCCTAGAAACCTGTTTAATATGGGATTTAAATGACATGTCCTGGTCAAAAATAACACCAAGGTTTTTTACTTTATTATCAGAGGTCAATTTAATGTCATCCAGGTTAAGTGATTGACTAAGCAGTTTGTTTTTTAAAGACTCCGGTCCAAAGACGACAACTTCTGTCTTGTCTGAATTTTGAATTTAGAATTTAACGTCATCCAAGTTTTTATATCTTCAAGACATGCTTGTAGTCTATCTAACTGGTTGGGCTCATCAGGATTTATGGATAAGTAAAGCTGAGTATCATCAGCGTAACAGTGAAAATTGATCCTATGCTGCCTGATAATTTGACCTATTGGAAGCATATATATAGTAAAGAGAATTGGCCCAAGTACTGAACCCTGTTGTACTCCACAATTAACCCTGGAGTTTAAAGATGATTTATTATTTACATGAACAAACTGGAATCTGTCAGACAAATACGATTTAAACCAGCCTAGCGCTGTTCCCCTGATCCCTACAGCATATTCCAGCCTTTCTAAGAGAATATTATGATCGACTGTATCAAATGCAGCACTGAGATCTAACAGAACCAGAACAGACACAAATCCATTATCTGAGGCCATAAGAATATCATTAGTGACTTTCAGGAGAGCTGTTTCAGTGCTATGATGAGCTCTGAAACCTGACTGAAACTCTTCAAACAGGTCATTGCTGTGTAAATGCTCACACATTTGATTAGCAACAATTTTCTCAAGAATTTTAGATAAGAATGGAAGATTGGATATAGGTCTGTAATTTTTCAAGTCATCTCGATCAAGTGAAGGTTTCTTAAGTAAAGGTTTAATTACAGCTACCTTAAAAGCCTGTGGTACATATCCGTTTACTAAATAAATGTACAGTATTTTTTTCCTTTGTTGTAAATTTGCCCTTACTGCACAGTCTCTTATTTCCTAGTTTTTGTTTTTATATTTTACATTCGCATGAATCTGCCTGATATTTCGCTGCTGGTACACTGAGGGACAATAAAGGATGTTTCTATTCTATTCCATTCTAACCTTCAATAAAGTAACAGCGAGGAGAGATACAGAGTTTTTACAGTTTATCAGCATTTAAGGTTAAAATCAGAACAAAGACTAGTTTATTGAAGTGATTCAAATCCGTAACAGTATTAATGCTTGTGATACTTGACTGATAAATGACTTATTGGCTTTTACACATTGGTGCAGTTTCCTCATAGGGTGAGCCTGTCACTCACTGAAACATCCCCTGTGTGTGCACGTTATAAAACAGGCTGGCTGTTAAACTCTCAAAGACTGCGGCCTTGAGGGTGATTGTTGAGGCGCTTCTACCTATCAGTCGATGTCAAAATAAATGCAGCTGGCTGCTGTTTCGGCCTCTAAACAAGTATTCGCACCACAAAAAGGATACCCCCTTCCCCATTACATACCAAAGGTGTGTGGCTAGGTTTCAGCACTAAACAATACTCAATAAACCTAAAAGTCACAGAGCAGGCAAGGAACCTTTGTTTGGTTATGAATTTGTAGCCCAGCCTATAATATTCTGTTCAGACTAAAAAGGCTAAAATTTAAATGCTATCATTGGAATTTGTAATTCTACATACGTTGCAAATATATTCAAGCTGCATTAAAATGCAGTAACTATAGTTAAAAGCACAATAAAATCTAGTTCATTTATCTGTTAGAAGTGTTCATAAATAGGTAAAAACTGTTTTAAGCAACAAAAGGTTTTGCTGTTTAGTTTTGGTAACATACTGTTTGTGTTTGCTGAAAGCTTGATTAAAAGAGAAAGTGCGTGCTCTGTACCTAATCTAATGTGTTTTCCTGTCAGTCTTGTATTTTCTTTTACTTTATTGGTTGATGTAATCCTAATGTCCAATCACATGTGTGAGGGTGGGACTTAATTGAGGCTAGAGTAAAAATCATCCAGATGTACGGCATTCGGCTGCTACGTTTTGCCAGAAGGAAGCTGAGAAATGACGCTAAGTTGAAAACGGTTATAATGTGCTCGTGGATGCAGAGTCTCTGGCCCTTTCCCAATACCCGCACTTCCACCCTTGTGTCCCTGAATTGCGCGTTCCCGTTGATGGGTTCGAGTGCGTAGTGTGTCCCAGTTCTCCAGAGTGGTCCTTAGCCCCGCCCCATTTGTGCCCCACACCCGCCCTTAGGCGAAGCCCGCATCTAAGCGGACTTCGCCGAAGTATATTACCCACAATTCACTGCTGCAGATGACGTTCTGAGGAAAAACCAATCACAACCGTCAACGTAACCAGCCATCAAATCAGATTAATAAGAACTGCGTAAACCTTAGACAGCAAGCCGACAAATATATATATTTTATTACTGGTTTTCCAGGCTCAACATTATAAGATACCACTGGGTTCAGAGTGAGTCTGGGCAGTCAGTAGGTCATAACACTGAAGTTACCTTTCAAACAAACACTGGCGCAGCGAGAGTCTGTTGTATAAACCTCCGTCGCTTCCTGCACTTTCTTCTCCTCAAAACAATTGCTTGTTGCAGTTTTAAATCGTTTTTTAGCAGCAAGGCTGTGAAAACAGCACTGGTTCCCGTCCTTTTTGATGTTGCAGTTACGGTGCAGAGGTGCAAGTCGATGATGTAACCCCTACTGTCCCAATTCTCCAATTTTGCACTCTTGTAACCTGCGCACTTCAACCCTTACATGCACTTGTACAAAGTACACACTTCATAGAGGGGCGAAGGGTGTTGTGTGGGAATTGGGACAGGGCCTATGTTCCTGTTATGGACTGTTTGACCTTGTACTGAGTGAGGCCCTTTCCCAATACCCACACTACACCCTACGGTTATAAGCGTGCAAAATTGGAGAATTGGGACAGTAGGGGTTACGTCATCGACTTGCACCTCTGCACGGTAACTGCAACATCAAAAAGGGCGGGAACCAGCGCTGTTTTCACAGTCTTGCTGCTAAAAAATGATTTAAAACTGCAACAAGCAATTGTTTTGAGGAGAAGAAAGTGCAGGAAGCGACGGAGGTTTATACAACAGACTCTCGCTGCGCCAGTGTTTGTTTGAAAGGTAACTTCAGTGTTATGACCTACTGACTGCCCAGACTCACTCTGAACCCAGTGGTATCTTACAATGTTGAGCCTGGAAAACCAGTAAAAAAATATTTGTCGGCTTGCTGTCTAAGGTTTACGCAGTTCTTATTATTCTGATTTGATGGTTGGTTACGTTGATGGTTGTGATTGATTTTTGCTCAGAACGTCATCTGCAGCAGTGAATTGTGGGTAATATACTTCGGCGAAGTCCGCTTAGATGCGGGCTTCGCCCAAGTGTGGATGTGGGGCACAAAGGGGGCGGGGCTAAGGACCACTCTGGAGAATTGGGACACACTACGCACTCGAACCCATCAACGGGAACGTGCAATTCAGGGACACAAGGGTGGAAGTGTGAGTATTGGGACAGGGCCTGAGAACTCAATGTATATGATTTTTGTCCTTACAGCTATATGTTAAAGTGCATAGAAGTGTGATGCTAATCGCGAGTTAGCATGTTAGCATTTGAGCGTGAGCTAATGGTAACTTTATATGTAGAGTATGAGCCTTAGCCGAATATATGAACTAAATAGAGATTTTTAATACACAGTGGACCGAGAGGAATTCTCTGGACTCTTCTGTTGCGGGTAGAATGTTCAGGGTACTCCATATAACCTGTGGTGTGAAGCAAATTCCAACTTTGCTTTTGAGAGGGACCTACCTGGTGATAGATAAGACCTCATCCATTTCTCATATTGAACTAAAGGGATCCGTGAGTACTTGAGAGCACGTGCATTTTATTTTATGCTTGTTTAACAAGTGAAGCGACCATTTTGTTTGTGGTCACTACGAACCCGAGCCACGCTTCAGGCCTGCAACGGTTTTCTTTATCAAATTTATGAGTCCCTACTGTTGTAAAAAGAAATCGGATTCTGAACTGAACTTAAAGAGCAGGGTGTTATTAAATATTATATTTTATGATACTGTCGAGTATTGGAGGTTGAATAGTAATTTGTGTATAGGAACACACCTCATTTTTATTTTGTTTTATGTCTAAAAAATATTTTTATTTCACTAAAATCATCTTTTATAGTAGATTTTGAGTTGTGTCATAATTTATTTACTGCAGATCTAAACAGATTTTGAACATGAAGAACATTGTTATGTGAGGTTAAAACATAGTAGCTCAGATATTTTCATGTTAATTGGAGGCACCGCCATATTTGGAAAGCATAAATAAGTTTAGAGGGTAACACCTGATTATTGTTTTCTCCTGTTTTTTTTTTTGTTTATTAGTAGATGACTTAACATTCCCAGGGCCCCGCCTATAGTACTATCACAACATTAACGAAGGTTTAATAATTAGCTACTTGTGTTGGGTGCTACAAATTTTATGGACAAATTTTTATCAACGACATAAAGTCTATTACTAAATTAGCCTACTACCAAAAACATTGACAGAATAAAAGGTTTCTGATAAAGTCAAGGACAGGAAAATTTGTCAAAGGAAGTAAGTTTCAAGTTAGACATGTCTTTAGAAACAAATGATAAAGATATGACCTGTCACCCCATTAACGTGTCTTTTTCAGCTTAGTTAACCCCATGTTGGAGCAGCACATTAAAATAACGGCATTATATGTTAATGGAAAAATGTATTGATGAATGTACCTGGTGTGGGTTCCAGTCACTGTCAAAGATGATGACCATGTCCGTGACCTGCAGCTTGAGGTGAAGAGAAAGATGAAGTACTGAGATAATTTCTCTTTATATTTCCTCAAGAGTGCCATCCAGTCCTCAGATTTGGTGGTTCCTGAAAAGAATTATCACGTTATTGCTTTAAAGATGTACTTTATTTAACGTTAAGCGTAGTACAAAGAAACATTTAAAAAAATCAATATTTTGATAAACCAATTGTCTTTTTTCCCTCAGTTACAGGAATTGTTTGTTAGTGAAAATAAAATAGAATGACTGAAAAAAAGGAAAAAGAAAATCTAAAATAATAATAGAATCTTAAAACACAGCAATGCTTTGATGTTCTGACACTCACTGACATCATTTGGTGCCTGTGACATCACTACACTTGGTGCCTGTGACATCACTACTTTCCATGAATTTTGGGGAGAAACTGTAATTTGTTCCAGACGACAGAGTGCAGTTTAGTTCACGGGAGAAGAGTGGATTTATTTAACAAAAGAAGCTGAGAGTTCACAGTGAATTTCAAACCAGGGAAAACAGGTTTTGTTCACACACAACGTAACTAAAATGGCTCAAGGCTGTGAGTCTCTTACTTACTGTGATGTGATGATCAACCTTCACGCACACAAAGAGGCTCTTAAAAACATTTGTTTGAAACTTGAGAAAGAACATGAAGAACTTCCAAAAACTGTGGAAAATCATCGCAGTGAAAATGAAATGCTTTTGGATGAAAATTATCCACTCCGAGCACCAGTTAGTTCATGCCATACAGCACACGAGAACCTACATCTAAAAAACCAGGAGATGACTGTTGCATTGGACAACCTAGAAACAGTGAAAGCTTCATTGAAACAATATTTTCAGGAGGTCAGGGATCATCTGAATAAACCAGGAGAATCAAAGAGACAACCAAGCAAAGAACTTCAATATGAATCTCAAGAGCTGGAACGTGTTTCGAAGCAGTTACAATGCCTAGAAAGCAAGTATGGTAGAGTAATTAAAGAGAAAGAAAAGGTATGCCAACAAAATGAGGCTTTGGGGACAGAAAATACTGAGATTAAGAAAATGTTGGTTGAGAGCAACACAGCCTTGATAAAAATGGATGACCAACTTCAACAGAAAGCCTGGCAACTAGAAAATGCTCTGAGTTTAGTCAGTAGTTTGGAGCAGCACTTTAAACTCCAAAGTAAGTTAAGTATATGTCTTGAATCAAACAATGCAGCCTTGGAGATTGAGGTCCAACAGCTGAACATCAAGCTGTCTGAATACGAGGAGGCAATGAGAATTCAAGAAAAAACTGTGAATCAAGAGATCCAAAGGATTCAAAAGTTTCAGACTATTTTCAAAGACTTAGTGGCACGGACTGATAAGCTTAAGACTCAAGCAGAGTCACTGAAGAAACAAAATCAAGCCTACCATAAAGAGGTTACTGAGACTAACAAAAAACTTGCAGACATCAAAAAGGCGTTAAGGCAAAAAGACAAACAACTTCAACAGCAAGACCAGGAAGTCCAAGAAGTACAGGAGGCACTTCGTGAGTTTCAACTCAACAGGAATCTGAGTGACAAGAAAAATATTGTACTGCAACATCAGGGTCATCAACAAGAAATCCAGGACTTTGAAGTTATCTCTGGTGATCTGCAAGAGGTTGAATGGAGTGTAGATAAGAATCAGGACATGCAGGCACTGAAATCGCCAGAGAACCTCCAAAAACTAATAAGTGAACTCCAAAAATTAAAACAAACGTTTCTGAAAATGTACAAAACAGGAACACTCAGGTACTGGATTCCACCGTGGATTTTCTGAATCCTCCATACACACACATGTGTAATCATTAATCCTTAGAAAAGCAATCCTGGGTATCCCTTTAGTCCACCAGCCAGACTTCCGTCCAAGCACTGGACATCGATGGACATTCAATTTTCCTCTTTTAGCAATCCGTTCAAAAATTACAAATACAAGAGTGAAGATGCCTTCTGATACATGTGTACCATTTGTATAATTTAAAATGCCATAGAATTTAAAATGAATTTTCTGTCTATTTGTGATTTTGGTCTCTGTAATCATAATAGCTTAGAAAAAAATGTGCTAAGTTGATATCCTGTGTATTTAGTTTATGGACAACTGGTCTGTGTTATATGTATGCTTTGCTCTGCATGAACCTGAGGAGAGACACATGTAGTGGCTAAATTCTGCTTTTATATTGAAGATTTGCAAGAGGTTTAGGTATTTGTACTTCTATACTGACTGAACATGGCTGTTTATTAGTGTGATATAGTTATAAATTCCTTTACATTTGCAAAGTTTATATTTAGGGTAAACCCATCTCAACCACTAAAACATTTAAGTGTTTTTAAGTACATTTTTTCTTACACAGGTATTATGATCAATATTTATTCAAACATTCAACATTAACAGGTTTTAATTGTGTTAAAGCTGAAAGGCCTTCACACTACTGACATCCTCTTTTTGTACTTTTCTGAACAAAAACTCCTGGAACTTTTGTGTAATTTGAACCTTTCCACTTTTTAGCCATTCTGCAACCCTGCAAGTCCTCAGATTTGGTGGTTCCTGAAAAGAATTATCACGTTATTGCTTTAAAGATGTAATTTATTTAACGTTAATCATAGTACAAGGAAACATAAAAAAATATATATATATTTTGACAAACCAATTGTCTTTTTTTCCCTCAGTTACAGGAATTTTTTGTTAGTGAAAATTAAATAGAATGAATGAAAATAAAAACACAAATCTAAAATAATAATAGAATCTTGAAACAATGGCATTCATTGGCATCCATTCAGTAAATTTGTATGTTATATATGTATACATGTACACAAACACATATTTACACTCGTTCATATGCACTCAAATTCATACAAAAGAGGTGGCTTTGGTGTTCTGACACTCACTATGACATCACTTGGTGCCTGTGACATCACTACATTCCATGAATTTTGGGGAGAAACTGTCATTTGTTTCAGACGAGTGGAGTTTAGTCCATGAGAGAAGAGTGGATTTGTTAAACAAAAGAAGTTGAGAGTTCACACTGAATTTTAAACAAGGGAAAACAGGTTTTGTTCACACACAACGTAACTAAAATGGCTCAAGGCTGTGGCCCTATCCCAGTACCCACACTACACCCTACGCCCCTCTATGAAGTGTGTACTTTGTAAAAGTGCATGTATGGGTTGAAGTGCACAGGTTACAAGCACGCAAAATTGAAGAATTGGGACAGTAGGGGTTGTGTCATCAACTTACACCTCTGCGCCGCAACTGTGTCATCAAAAAGGCTGCGAGCCATTGCTGTTTTCACAGTCTTGGTGCCAAAAATTATTTTAAAACTGCAACAAGCAATTGTTTTGAGGAGAAGAAAGCACAGGATCGAAGGAGGCTTATACACCACACCATTGCCACGGCACCAGTGTTTGTTTGAAAGTTAATTTCACTGGAAAACCAGTAAAAAATATACGTTGTCGCCTTGCTGTCTGCAGTTCTTATTCTGATTTTAAGGTTGATTACATTGATGGTTGTGATTGGTTTTTGCACAAAACATCACATGCAGCAAATCAATTCAATTCAGTTTTATTTATATAGCGCCAATTCACAACACGTCGTCTCAAGGCACTTCACAGAGGGTTTGGAATGGTATAGAGTTGTTGGGGAGGTTAGAATAAACTACTGAGTGTTTGAGTTTGGACTTTTTAAAATGGGCTGTGTAGGGGTACTAAGTAAAATAATAAACTGATAAAGTTTGTTCATCCTCCTTGAACCGCCACCTTAGTGTGGTGGAGGGGTTTGAGTGCTCGAATGATCCTAGAGGCTGTGTTGTCTGGGGCTTAAATGCCCCTGGTAGGGTCTCCCATGGCAAACAGACTCTAGGTGACGGGTCAGACAAAGAGCGGTTCAAGAACCCCTCATGACAACTACAAAATCGAGGCACGTGACGTCGCCCGATACGGCAGAGCCGGGGTCCCACCCTGGAGCCAGGCCTGGGGTCGGGACTCGTCGGAGAGCGCGTGGTGACTGGGTTGCTCCTCGCGGGACCCGGCCGGGCCAAGGCCGAACGAGAGATGCGAGACCATCCCCCAGTGGGCCCACCACCTGCAGGGGGGAACCGTGAGGGACAAAGAGCAAAGAGGATTGGGCGGTGGACAAAGGTGGAGACCTCGGCGGCCCAATCCCCGGATGCTTAGGCTGGCTCTAGGGACGTGGAATGTCACCTCGCTGGGGGGAAGGAGCTTGAGCTTGTGCGGGAGGTCGAGAGATATCGACTAGAAATAGTCGGGCTTGCCTCCGTGCACAGCATGGGCTCTGGAACCCATCTCCTCAAGAGGGGTTGGACTCTCTTCTACTCTGGAGTGGCCCACGGGGAGAGGTGGCGGGCTGGGGTGGGTTTGCTTGTTGCCCCCCAGCTCTGCCATCTCGTGTTGGGGTTTACCCCAGTGGATGAGAGGGTTGCATCCCTGCGCCTTCGGGTTGGGGAGAGGTCTCTGACTATCATTTCAGCCTACGGGCCAAGTGGTAGTGCGGAGTACCAGCCTTCTTGGCGTCCCTGTCGGGTGTGCTGGATAGTGCCCCTCCTGGGGACTCCATTATTCTGCTGGGGGACTTCAACGCCCACGTGGGGAACGACAGTGACACTTGGAGAGGCATGATCAGGAGGAATGGCCTCCCCGATCTGAATCTGAGCAGTGTTTTGTTATTGGACTTCTGTGCTACTCACAGATTGTCCATAATGAACACCATGTTCAAATATAAGGGTGTCCATCAGTGCACTTGGCACCAGGATACCCTAGGCAGGAGGTCAATGATCGACTTTGTTGTCGTATCATCAGACCTTCGGCCGCATGTTTTGGACACTCGGGTGAAGAGAGGGGCTGAGCTGTCCACTGATCACCACCTGGTGGTGAGTTGGATCTGCTGGGGGAGGAGAAAGCCGGACAGACTTGGCAGGCACAAGCGCATAGTGAGGGTCTGCTGGGGACGTCTGGCGGACCCCTTGGCCAGGGATGTATTCAACTCTCCCCTCCGGGAGAGCTTTGAGATGTTGGAGACGTAGAGTCCGAGTGGAACATGTTCTCCGCATCTATTGTCGATGCTGCCGCCGGTAGCTGCGGCCGTAAGGTCTGCGGTGCCTGTCGCGGTGGCAATCCCCGAACCCGGTGGTGGACACCGGCAGTAAGGAACGCTGTCAAGCTGAAGAAGAAGTCGTATTGGCTGTGGTTGGCTTGTGGGACTCCTGAGGCGGCTGACAGGTACCGTGGGGCCAAGCGTGCCGCGGCCCGGGCGGTGGCAGAGTCAAAAACCCGGACCTGGGAGGAGTTCGGTGAGGCCATGGAGAAGGACTACCGGTTGGCCCCGAAGCGATTCTGGCAAACCGTCTGGTGCCTCAGTAGGAGGAAGCAGTGCTTCGCCAACACTGTTTACAGTGGGGGTGGGGAGCTGCTGACCTCGACCAGGGACATTATCGGGCGGTGGAAGGAGTACTTCGAGGATCTCCTCAATCCTGCCATCACGCATTCCCTGGTGGAAACAGAGGCTGGGGACTCAGGGTTGGACTCTTTCATCACCCGGGCTGAAGTCACCGAGGTGGTTAAAAAACTCCGCGGTGGCAGGGCTTCGGGGTCCGCCCTGAGTACCTCAAGTCTTTGGATGTTGTGGGGCTGTCATGGTTGACACGCCTCTTCAACATTGCGTGGCGGACAGGGACAGTGCCTTTGGATTGGCAGACTGGGGTGGTGGTCCCCCTACATAAGAAGGGTGACCGGAGGGTGTGTTCCAACTACAGGAGGGTCACACTCCTCAGCCTCCCTGGTAAGGCCTATGCCAGGGTACTGGAGAGGAGAGTCCGGCCGATCGTCGAACCCCAGCTTCAGGAGGAGCAGTGTGGTTTTCGTCCCGGCCGTGGAACACTGGACCAGCTCTATACCCTCTACAGGGTACTTGAGGGTTCATGGGAGTTTGCCCAACCGGTCCACATGTGTTTTGTGGACCTGGAGAAAGCATTTGACTGTGTCCCTCGTGATGGCCTGTGGGGGGTGCTCCAGGAGTATGGAATCGGGGGCCCTTTACTTGGGGCCATCTGGTCTCTGTACAAGCGGAACAGTAGTTTGGTTCACATTGCCGGCACTAAGTCGGACCTGTTCCCGGTGCATGTTGGACTCCGGCAGGGCTGCCCTTTGTCACTGGTCCTGTTCATTACTTTAATGGAGAGGATTTTTAGGTGCACCCAAGGGCCGGAGGGGGTCTGGTTTGGGGACCAGTGGATTTCGTCTCTTCTTTTTGCAGCGTGGTCCTGCTGGCCCCCTCTAGTCAAGACCTACTGCATGCGCTGAGGCGGTTCACAGCCGAGTGTGAAGCGGCTGGGATGAAGATCAGCTCCTCCAAGGCCAAGGCCATGGTTCTCGACCGGAAAAAGGTGGCTTGTCCGTTGTGGTGAAGAGAGAGCTGAGCCGAAAAGCGAAGCTCTCAATTTACTGGTCGGTCTACATTCCTACCCTCACCTATGGCCATGAACTTTGGGTCATGACAGAAAGAACGAGATCCAAGCTGATACAAGCGGCTGAAATGAGCTTCCTCTGTAGGGTTGCCGGGCACTCCCTTAGAGATAGGGTGAGGAGCTCGGCCATCTGGGAGGGGCTCGGAGTAGAGCCGCTGCTCCTCCACATCGAGAGGAGCCAGTTGAGGTGGCTCGGGCGTCTATATCGGATGCCTCCTGGAGCCTTCCTCGGGAGGTGTTCCAGGCACATCCCACCGGGAGGAGGCCCAGGGGACGGCCCGGACACGCTGGGGGGACTATGTCTCTCGGCTGGCCTGGGAACGCCTTGGGCTCCCCCGGAGGAGCTGGAGGAGGTGTCTGGGGAGAGGGACGTCTGGTCGTCTCTGCTGAGTCTGCTGCCCCAGCGACCCAGTCCCGGATAAAGCGGAAGACAACGAGTACGAGTATTTTTTTGTTTTATTGTAGTAAAACTATGAAAATATCAAACGTTTGACAAAATTGACATCACAGGGTATCTATGCTGTTCTTCTGGGAAATGTAATTTTTCCAGGCATTATTTATGTAGTAACATAATATATATATATATATTTTTAGGGTTATTTATTATATTATACTGTTGACAATCAAAAGAACAAGGTCTGGATGGCATGTTGATGTAGATTTTTGTAATGTCTCCTGCATTCAAATTTACAGACATTTGCATGCTGCACTTATTCAAAACATAATATAAGAGGGTTTCATTATGTTTTCATTAGAGATCAGCAGGTAAGCACAATAAGTCAGCTGAAAAGCTTCACAAACATACGAGACAAACGTGTTTGTGCTCGTGTGTGCTTTTTAATTCCTCTTAACCAGTTCTGTAATAATAAGTAGCATTTTTGTAATATTTAGCATTCATAGAACCCGTCGGGCTCAAACCAGGGTTAAATGAAACAGAACATCATTTCAGAGAGGATGGTTAAGATTAGCGCGAAAATCCTTGTGTACTCATCTCTATGTGCTTATACACTCAGGAATGATGACAAAAAACTTAATTGAAAAAGGAGTGGCCCGGTGGTTTATAGTTACCACACAGTAGATCTGCTTTCCTGTGTGCACTTTGCATGTGCTCCCAGTGCCTGTTTGAGTTTTCTGCAAATGTTCAGACTTCCTACCACACGTCAAAGACATATCTTATTGCTAAAATGAACACAGTAAGCTACTCTCTAGCTTACTCTGTCTCTGTGTCCTGTGACTTTTTGGTTATTTATCTAGTGTGCACCTGTTTTTTAATCCGGAGTCATGTGAAATTGACTTCAAATTCCCATGAAGTAATGAATGAATAGATGAATGGAATCGAAAGTTTCAAAAAGAAGTATGTGCATTTTACATCGCACACACATTAACCTTTATGCTATACAAATTGTCTCCACATCAGTCAGTCTTTCTATGAGTCATTTGCATTACGTCAATCAGATATTGAACTTTGCTCCACCACAGATACAATAGAGCCCCACCTGCTCACTGAATGCTATTGTGAAACACACTATTGTTCGTCTATTTAAGACGTAATGCTTGAAAAAAAGAGCATATCTGAATGTCTGATGCAGATAGGAGCCTTGGTGTGAAACCTATTGAAATGGCAGTTTCTTACAGACTTATGCAGCATTTGTCACTATTAGATAAGAAAATGAGCTTTATGCTGCTACTTTAAGATTAAAAGAAGTCTGAGAACACAGAGTAAGCAGGATTAGATATGTATAGGTGTTTTATTCAGCCTGTATAGAACTTGCTAAAAAACATGAACTAATGATAGGATTTATTTTTATCTAACACAGAAACAGAGTTATAAAAGGTATAAAGGTATAAATGCCATAAAAGCATGATGTGTTATGTAAGGTGTTTACTCTTTCAGGAGTATGACTGTAACCTTAAACATATACAGAGTCTACCAAAAGTATTTATACCCTTTGATGTTTTACAATTTTAAAGCCAGAAACAAACTTAAATTGGTTTTATTCAGATTTTAGGGGTTGTTGAGGGCCTGGTGTCTATCTCCAGTGGACAGGCAGTTTACAGCCTGGACAGTTATGTTAATTTGTAAAAGGTGTGGCGTCCATCTTAATTTGCCCCTCTTTTTCTGATACCTCTAAATAAAATCCTGGGCATCCGACTCTATTTAGAAGTTACCTAAATAGTAAATAGTGTATTGTGTGTAATTAAATCTCAGTAAAAATGCAGCTGTTCTGTAAAGGGCTCAGATGTTTGTAAGAGAACAAAAGTACCAAAGACAATAATATAAGTCAGGGATAAAGTGGTGGAGAAGTTTAAAACAGGCTTAAGTTATAAAACAAAATCTCGAACATTGCACTGCTCAAATGATCATCTGAAAATGGAAAGAGTGTGCCACAACTGCAAATCAACGCATGGCAGTCCACCTAAAGTGACAGGTGGTGCAATGAGGGAAATAAACGAATCAGTAGTTAATACACCCACAGTAACTCAGGAGGAGCTGCAGAGATCTTCAGCTCAGGTGAGAGAATCAGTTGAAATGACAACTATTAGTCTTATGTTTCATAAAATATTCCTTTATGGATGAGTAGAATGAAAATAACTATTGTTGAAACAAAGTCATAATATATCCTGTCTAAAGTTTGACCCAAGCCATGGGTCAGTAAATATGTGAAAGAAGGTGCTGAACTCCAATAGGCTAACGCTAAGCTTGGAGGAAAACCTATACTGCACATCATTCATAGCAAGAAACATGGCAGCAGCAGCATCATGCATTGTGGATGCTTTTCTTCAGGTGGGACAGGGATGCTGGACATAGTGTATCCGTGGATAGATGGAGCTACAACACAATGCTGAAAGAAGACCTGTTTGATGCTGCAGAAGACTGGGGTAGAGGTTTACCCTTCCAACATTACGACCCTAAACATACCATTTAAAACTGTTCATCCTTTTCCTTTAACTTCACAATTATGCACTACTTTGTTCAGGTCTATCAGATAAAATCCCCAAACATACATTGAAGTTGGTGATTGTGGAAGTCTTTAATAAAAAGTAATTCGGGCAACATGACACCAACTTGCAGAAAACATCAGTAATTCCAACATGTTTCATTAAATTATTGTGTTTTCTAGAGTTTATACAGATTTTGAGCAGACATGTTCTCCTCCTTCCATGTGGTTTATCGCCAGTTCAGCCCGTGCTCAGACTGTTCCTTGGAGACATAATTCTTTGTGATAACACATTTATTTTGAGGCCCCATGTCAAGCCTTACAGGGAGTGTTTGTCCAAGCTAGAGGCAGCTGTTTGACTCTGCCTAGAAGACATGATTCTTTGTGACAATCCACTAAATCCTGGTGTTCCACATTGGGCATGGAGCACATTTCCAAGTCATAGCCACATGTTAAGGGATACCACATAAGGGAAGGTGTGTGTATTGTCTGAATGCTAATTAAGAGGCTCTGTGGCTCTGTGTGTGAAGTGAGGCAGGAATTTATCTGCATTCAACTCTGAGATCCCTCCAGATCCATAGCATCGATCTGTACTTTTTCATACGGGCCTGGTTAAAAAAAACATTCCTCTTTTGTGTAACAAGGTTTGTGTCAGATGTCTTTTTTCTTAGAGCATCCTCAAATCAGCAGTTTGAAGATTGACCAACCCATCAAACATAAGACTATCCAAGTAAAAAGCTTTATCTAACAGCGGGTCTGACCCCTTTACAGCCCATTATCACCCACATGCCTCCTGTCATCATTTGTCATTTACCTGAACTTCACCCATAATGGCAAACAAAAATTTTTTCACCTTTGGTAAATTTGTCAAGACGTAACACAAAATGGCCAGAGCCACCTGCAGATAAGACAAGAGGTGGCAGGTTTATGGGTTGGGGGCTGGACACACAGTGGACAGGTATGATAAAGCTGAAATAAGAACCAGTTTGTTGGACCACTGAAAAAAATGGAGAGGAATACCTGCGGAGCTTTGACAATTGTTCTTCTGACTTTATCACAAGGTACTAATATAACGAGGACATTTTGCATATAATGTAAGATTTAGAAATGTGACAGTGAGATTTTGGTGCAGGATATTTTGGTAATTTTCTATTCTTTGTAGGTTTTCTGTCCTCTGATGCTGTGGAAGTTCAACCTTCCATGAATCCAGCAGTAGCTGGGAGCTCAGTGACATTTTCGCTGTTTCCTCCTGTGACATTGACAAGTGGAAACTGGGCAGTGAGAGAGACCTTCATTCTCACCTGGCTCAGTGAACAGCAGGCTGTTTTTCCAGGTTACACTGGCAGGGCTTCTGTTAACGTCACCACCGGAGCTCTTACGCTGAGCTGTCTCACTGTGACTGACTCAGGGGTCTACAAGGTGCACAGCGGCGACTCCCTGCTGAGCGCCAATGTTTCTCTCACTGTTGTAGGTGAGAACATGCTGAGATATATTTACGTACTATAATGAATTCCTTTGAAAATCATTTCAATGAAAAGTGTATAAGTGTACACATATATAATGTGTATATATAAACTGCCCATCCAGGTATTTCATTACTTTATAGAGAGAGGATGCAGGTGAAAAAGTGCTGATCATTTGTTTATGTTTTGCTGTTCGCTGGAAAAGGTTTCTGGTTCTGTTTCTGAAAAATCAGTACAACAAATTGGTCAGTACGGGAGGGGGGGTTACAGAAATTCATGTTTCTGCCTCGTGATATTTATCTATCAGCACCCCGACACCCTTTCTGTTGTGAAAACATGCTTTTCCCAGCTTCGTCCGCTATCTAAAGTAGTCTAACGCCATTCCTTAGCCACAGCAATCTGGAGAAGACTTGATCAGTTCTAGACTTGATTACTGTAATGCTTTAAATGTCGGTATCAATCAGTCTTCCCTTTCCCGTTTACAAATTTCTGCTGCTCGCTTATTGACTAACTTACGTAAAATGAACATATCTTATCCTTCTATCTCTACACTGGCTTCCGGTTCAATTCAGGATACATTTTGCAGTTTGCTTTTAAAGCACTGAATGGCCTTGCAAATTTTATCTAGATTAAGAATCTAAGTAAGAATGTTTGTGGACATTTTTTCTCTTTGCTTCCATAGAACCCATTTCCAATGTGACCCTCAATGTAAATCAAAGTTATCTGATAGAGCTTCAAACCTCGGGGCTTATCAAGTGCTCCGTCTCCACTGGATCTTCTCTTTTCTTCCTCTGGATGAACGGCAGCTCTGAGGTTACAGCCGGTGACAGAGTTCAGTTCACTGATGGAAACTCCACTCTTAATATTGTCAGTGTGAGCCGCTATGATTCTGGGCCTTTCAGATGTGATGTATCTAATCCTATCAGTAATGGGACCAGTGATTCAGTAAATTTCACCATAAGCTGTGAGTTGGTTTATATTTGTTAGCTTTTATTTCTAGAAAAACAATCAATTTCCACTGAAAATTGCTGATTTAGAATATATTATTCTTCATGCTCATCTCTGTATCACTTTCTCAGATGGACCGGATAACATGGGTCTCACAGTGAATGGACTGAACACAACTTCCTTCACTGCTGGGTCCAATCTGAGCATGCTCTGTTTTACAGAGTCAAACCCTCCTGCTCATTTTCAGTGGACCTTCAGGGGAAATATTGTGAATGTAACAGGAACAATGTTGGAGCTTTTCAATGTCAGAGAGGACCAAAGTGGTCCATATTCCTGCTTGGCCTTCAACAACCTCACCAACCTGCACAGCAATGTAACAACACATATCACAATATCAAGTAAGCTTCTTATTTCCGAGGTTTTACCTCTTTCTCCGCACAAAGAATAATTTGAATAAGGGGGTCTTTAGGCTGGTGTTTTTGAATGTGGATCTTGTTTTCTTCTTAAAAGGGGTCCCCTAAGGCTCAGTACAAGGCCGTGTTTTATTTTTTATTTTTTAAATGGCACTCAGAAGAATATGGACACAAGTGCACTGTAATGCAGATGACAGCGTTTTCGTAGGGGCAACACACTGACCACGCAGTAAAAAACACATTTGTATTTATTTTGTATTTTAACCCCTACTTGCTGCGTCTGCTTGGCAGCTGATGCTCCAAGGCCAGGAATAATTTTCAAACTTGTTCTGTTCAGAAGCTTAAAAGCATTTGATAAAACTGTCCAAGACTGATGTCCTTAATCTATTCTGTCTTGGCAAAATGTTGCACGAAGCATGTGTGTTATAGGTGTTATTGGACTCCAGGCTTTCCTGTACATCTTAAAGTTGTTTTTATTTCAGATAACATTGGAATTTCTACCCCTTCTATTTAGAGAGCATCATCCTGAGAAATGTTGGGGTATTTGGTTGGATAATACTCTTTGTTTCTGAATTCATGATCAGCATTCAAAAAAGCTGAATGTTTTTATGATAAAAATTGGTCTGGTCTTAATTTGTTAGTCAGAAAAACTTTTTCATGCTACATCTTTTACATTTCTATGATGAGATTACATATGCTCCTTAGACCACACTTTCCGGTTTAGATTGTGTGAATCACTGACCTTTACCCTTCATAACAAAGTAATTGTAGAGAACACATAAGGGTTTTATTAACCTTAACCTTATGTTTGACATTAACCTTGTTAATGTCAAACATATTGTCTTTAACTTGTAACACTGTGCTTCTATGGCCAAGTCTCCTGGTTAATTAAAGGTTAAATAAAATATAATCATTTTTTTTCTGCACAGAGTCTGAACAACTGGAGGTTAATGTGTTTCTTCTTCCTCTGTTGTTAATGGCTGGGTTCTTTCAGGCAAGTTGTCAACTGCTTTTTACCATAAACTCTTTCAATGTTCACATAAAATAAATTTACCAATGTTATTAAAATAGAAGCATCTTCTATGATAATTTGCAGTATTAATATAACAAATAACTATTTTTCCTCTGTTTTACAGATCAATCTGGCTCTCTCAGTCCCTAGATTACTTTAAAGCTTTAAGAAAACCTGAACCGTCTTCCTTCGTTTGTCATGTGGGGAATTTGTTTATACAGATTTGAAGGAATGTGACACATTTTTACAAGAAAATGGAAGAATCTTAATTTAATTATTTGGCAAAATGTAAATAAAACCAAGTGGCATATCCCTCTAGTTTGCAGGCATCACTGATATTGATTTATAATTCAGATTAGTAATAATTTGATTTTGCAAAAGCTGTTGCAAATTCTCATGACTTTCAGGGACTTTTCAGTGTGTTAGGTTTCAGTTTTCTATGTTTTTAAGTCACCAAAACCATCTTGAAAACTGAAAAATAACACAAAAGAAATAGCTCAGAGGCATTATATACACTTTTTAGAATGACTTGTTAAGTGTCTTTTCTTTGATTCAGATATTTCTAATCCAGCTCTAAACCTCCCCAGTTCAGTTTAACATTCTGGGAATGAAGTATGTGGTAGTAAAAAATGTTGAATAAACCAAAACAAATTATATAAATTGAGGCCAAAAACAGGCATGCCAGTTTATTTTCTGTTGTCAACCTGAGCTTCTACCTGTCGAAATATAAGCTCATAAATAAAACTTTTTTCATTCACACATTTTGTATTGTGTTTTTCTGCCGAGAACAAAATGATCGTGACAAAGTGAGTTAAACAGAGAAACTGTCAACAACTGTGAGACGTCTGAGAAACAGTTTAGGACAATGACTGTGAAGTCATTATTTTCTACATTTGAATAAAATTAAAGAGGAAGTTAAAAGAAATCATGCACAGTCTATGTCTTAGTAGCAAGCCACAAAATGTTTGCACACAGCTCCTTCCCATTGTAGTTCCTGGCAAAGGTATTCATACTTGATGTTTTCCCACATTTCAGCGTGCAAAGCATATTTATTGGAGTTTTATGTGAAAAACCTACACAACATAGGTCAGAACTGTAAAGGAAAAGGACAATACATATATATTTTTTATTTTTTTATAAATAAATATCTGAAACGTGTTTATAATTAACTTCAAACTTAAGGCTAACTACATGTCTGTGTGTAATTTAACCTGAGTATAAATCACCTGTTCTGTGAAGGTTTCAGAAGTTTGTAAGAGAACATTAGTGAACAAACAACATCATGAAGAACAAAGAGAACATGAGGTTGGTCAGATAAAAAAATGTGAAGAAGTTCAAAGTCAGGTTAGGTTAAAAAATATCTAATTTAATAACGTTTTAAAAATCTTGCATCATTTTCTTTCTAATTCACAGTTATGTGCAACCTTCTCTTTGTGTACCAATTCCAATAAAATACACTGATGTTTGAGTCTGCTTGTTTTCATATTTTAAGAAAATGCTTTACAATTATTTGAAAAACAAACTTTGGTTGTGAAACAATGTGACAAAAATGAAAAAAAAAGTAAACTAGAGACTTCATTTTTGGGTTTTGATCCATCTGTCTAATGCCTTCCACCTGTTTAAGAACTGGTCATAGGGGTATCAGGTACAGGAGGAGAACCCAGCCTTCCTCCTCTCCCTGCAGCTCATTCTGGGGATCCTAAAACTTTCCTTGGTCAGAAAGGATATTTAGTCCCTCCAGTGAGGAGTGGGTCTGGCACAGGGTATCCTCCAACCTCCAAAGGCACCCAGGAGGCATTCAGAGCAGATGACCGAACCATCTCAGTTGATTCTATCTGTTGCAAATAAGCAGGGGTTCAAAACTTCCCCTGGATGACGGGGCGTTACAACCTGCCTTTAATGCTGATGCCCAGCCACTCTACAGAGGAAAATATTCTTTTATCCCCTACTTACAAATACCAGAGTCATTTCAAGTAATTGCCAAACAATTGTCTGTTTGTTGGCTAACTGTTTGCTCAACCCCTTTTGAGTGCTACCATTATACAGAAAAACATTTCAAGCACAAAGGAAGATTTAACCTTCAATCAATATTCAGTGCCCAGATGACACTCATTCAATTTACAGACATAGAAATGTCTGTTCATGGACAATTATGATATCACTGTGTGGGTTTGTGGTTATAGTAAACAAAGCATGAGGATGAACGCATCCGTTAAGGTGCACGAACAGTCTGGTGACCTCTACCAAGTCCTTTCGATATTTAAAATATTCAGTTCTATTGTTCATTTTAAAATTGGATACTCTCCAGAACTTAAAGTTTGAGATTGAAATAAATTGACTTCCAAAGTATTTAAAATTGTCATCTCTAGTCGTCTCTTATTTTCCTGTTGCAGTACACGTATTTCATTAACATTCTGTTCCTCCGAGGATAAGCTTACAGCTGAGGACTTTAGATCTGTTTTAATAGCCATAGTTTCGATTTTGTGAACATGGCTCAATGTGATTCCACAAAAGGGCATGCAAGGCTTTGGTTGATTAGAAGATGAAAAAGTGATGGACCTGAGTTTACAGTAAATGGACACTCCTTGGTGAGCACCTGTAAAAGCTCAGTGCATCAGGGCAAAACAAGGTGTGGCAGCGACTGTGATGTGGTAGAAGGCTGAGAAAGCATCACGAGAGCACAGAGATAATGTTTGCTTGTTGAAGTGCTTGGATCCAATAATATCGCCAGATTTGAATTTATTAAAGCAGGAGTCCAGTCTATTCTGGTTGGCAACGAAGGTCTCAAAGAGCAGAATGGAGTCTCCATCTGTGTTTTTCCTAATCCTGACCACGTTGACTTTTACAGGTAAACCTAAAATATGTTTTAATTTGAACAAATTTACAAAGGTTACACTCAGTTCTGTGGTAATTTAAAACTGTGTTGATTTTCTTCAGAAAAACTGAATCATTTATTGTTTTAATGAGCATTGGAAAAAAAACTGTAAAATGTCTTTGCTTAAACTCCTTGATGTCTGTCTCTAGATCATGTGCACAACCAACGCATTCATGCTTCTGTGAACCCCTTACCAGTGGGCAGCAACGTGACTCTCAGCAGCGACACCAACATTACCTTGGGGTCATGGATGTTCAACGGAAGTAATCTGGTGTTCATTTACCCTGGAGGTTATGTGTTATATAAAAATAGAACTGAAAGGATAATATCTAAGAGCCCGTCATCTCTGACTATAACATCAGCAAGACTAACTGACTCTGGATTGTACAAATTAGAAGAAATTAATGTGTTTTCTGTTGAGTTAGAGCTATCAGTCCAAGGTAAGAACACTCTCACACTGTTGTTTTTTTTTTTTTTGTATTCACTGATACATTATATAGAGCATGCTGAATAAGGTTGAGTCTTTGCACAGGTGCATGAACACCTGAGGATTGCACTTGACATTGTAATTGATGATAAAGTAGTGAGTGGAAGTTTCCACATTATGTAGTTTGCACAGACATGATTTGCAAAGCAAACCAATGACCTAGACAGGGAATCTATTAACTGCAGCGTATGAATATCGCTTTGCATTTGTAAACCGGCAGAATGAGCCAGCTGTAAATGACTGAATGACTGAATACTCTTAATGACTTGTGCTTTTCAATAAATCCACCAAACAAACCAAAACACAACAACAAACATGGATGCACCTTTGTCAATGTAAATAATCTGGTAAATTTTTTGTGTGGATCTGCTGCTCAGGATGTAGCCTCAAGAAAATAGCTACTCACCCAATCTTCCCCTTACCTACAGTCAGAGCAATAATTAAAAAAACTGGACAAGCGATTGACTTTATCTTGCTACCGCACAATGTGAGTAGGAGGGTAAAGGAAATAAAAAGTAAAATCTCTGTTAAAGAACTACAGCTATTTGTTTATGGTCAGATCATGTTGTTGGAGCAAAAGATCTTCATCAGGCTGTGTAGACTATATGTAAAACGAGAAGGCCCACACATAAATAACTTGATTTTCAAAGGTTTTTTTACATTGAGCCTTTCATTTAGCAGATGCAGTAAATTCCTTCCCAAAGGAGAAATTATTTTGACAGCAGTGTCTGACCTTTTTTCTTTTTCATTATCCTTAAGGTAAAATAAGGATAAAATAAGTATTGCATCAACACCCTGGCTCTATATCTCTTTAAATATGACCTTTTTCAGACAATTATTGTAACAACATATAATCCTTTTAGAAAATAAACAAATGAACATATGATGCTAGTATTATCAAGGAAGGTTTCCATTTGTTTCATTTATTCAATAGCGTCCTTACAAATAAAATCATAGAGTACAAAACAGGACTATACTCTCATTGGCATCCAGTGAAAATTAAGATACATTAGTATTTGAAGTATTATAAATATCACAGTGGCATACAATGGATGTGTTCAAACCTATTAAACAAACTTTCATTTTTTTATAGGAGATGAATTTAGGGACCTCTTCCCCGTTACATGCCTCCTTGAGATGTCTTAAGGAATTATGAAAAACTCGAACAAAGTCGTTTTTTTATAAATCAGTAGCTTACTGAACTTATGCAAGAAAATAGCAGGTTTTTTTTTTGCAGCATACTGTGAATGTCAAAGAAAGCTTAATGAATATCATTTAGCTAATATCAGAATCAGAATGCCACACAATCATGTCAAAAGCAAGGCTTCAACAGAAAAAGACTGACAACAATCTTAAGATCGCTAAAAAAGACTTGTTTCTCTTTCTCTACAGAGCAAATTTCAAATGCGACTTTATCAGCAAAAACAACAGATCTGGTGGAGTTCATTGACACAGCAGTCCTCATGTGCTCAGTGTCCACCGGCACGTCTTTGTCCTATAAATGGTTGGCTGGAAACTCTACCATATCAAGCGGACCACGTATGCAGCTCAGCAATGGAGGTGCCACAATTAGCATAGTCGGGGTGACCCACTATGATCAGGGGCCATACAGGTGCAACGTGTCCAATGGAGTTGGATATGATGTCAGCCCTCCTCTTACTCTGAACATCAGTTGTAAGTTCTAATCAAAATGATAATACATATGGGATCCTGTTAAAATAACTACACTGCTAACATGAAATCTTCCTTTGTTGTATCATCAGATGGTCCAAGTAATACAACCGTGAAAGTCATGCCTGATCTGTACATGCACAGATCAGGATCTGACATCACACTGTCATGTTCAGCGGATTCCAGGCCCACAGCGACGTTCCAGTGGATGTTCAATGAAGTTTACCTTAACCGGTCGTCTTCCAAGCTTGACCTGCAGAATATTAAAGAAAACAACTCAGGAATTTATAAATGTGTATCTTACAACCCGGTCACAATGAGGTTCAACAATAACACTAGAGAGATCCGAGTGATGGGTAGGTTTTCTCTCTTCTTTGGAAATGTTGTTAATATTAGCAAAAGATGCTCAGATCTAGAAGCAGGTTTTGTCTTATTTTGTAAACTGGAAATGATGACCCTTTTATTCATACAAAATTGTACCGGAAAATATGAAATTGAGGTTTGTAATCATTGGGTGGTGTAGATTCTTATGTAGGTCATAATGACCGAAGGTTTCAGGTTTATAAGACAAAGCTGAATCACACTAAAACAGTCACCAGAGTCACACAAACAACTGACTCTTCAATCCTGTGATGGTCATTCTTCCTTGTTACATGTGACTGTCCCCTGTAATGAAGCTGAGTAGCTGAATCATGACTTTCAGAGCTTGCTATCATGTGATGGGACATCAACTTTTGTTTATTATGTACATTAGTTTGAACACTCCTCCCTGCATTAACTGTATCCATCACACACTCAGTCATCTTTAGTTTGTTTAGGTGTTTTATCCTGTAGATCAACCAGTTTCGACCTCCCTGTGTTGTGGGGTTTTTGGTACTTGAGCGTTTTGTCTCTTGCCTGGTGCACTTCAAACTAAACCAGTATTTCATGACAAATCATAATGATGATGTTATGCAGTGAGCACCTTTTATTTATTGGATGTCCCTATAAGGTTTTATTTTTCTCCTGATACAGATACAATTCAAGAAAAGGCACTGTCAATGTCTCATTTCTCCAGTAAAAGCAGACTGTGCTCCATCCATTTTACATGCTTTACAATACTATTGGGATTGTGCACCACTTAACTCAGTGGTCAATGATGGCTCAGGTGCTGCAGTCTCTCCTATACCCCACTTCTTGACACCAGCAGATATTTAATCCCAACACTAGTCTGCAGGTTGGCCTCAATATGTTGTTTTATTGCAGGGTAACTAGAGTGGGAAAGCTTATATAACATTCTCACAACATATCACCTGAAACTAAGCTGTGTCATTTCTTTCTGAAGACATTACTGACTGGACACAAACTGCTACAGTGTTCAGTAACCTTGCCTAGCTCCTGAGGACGGGGTTTTCTGACTGAGGAGTTTGCTTTAGTGCTAAGCTAACATTAGCATATTTACTCTGTGATTTGATAAGACTTGTTTGCTTGTAGCATATTATCAATGCAATTCCAGTTAACCATATGTGGACAGAACCTAAAGAAAAGGTAGATCTGCTGCTTTGTAAATGTAGCCCTCTGCTTTGAGCATTATACATTTTAATAACTTGTGCTTCAGCAACTCTCAGCACTGTTTTGTAGGATCTGAGCTCAGTGCAGAATAGATCACGAGACAGACACACAGTTAGCTGTGAGAGACACAGTTAAGTCTTTAGATCTTTAGACAGAATCAACACTCTTTATATTAAAAAAACAATTTGCATAGACCACGATACAGTGTCTTAGGCCATGCTCACAAAAAAGGGCTTGATTTTTTTTATTTTTATTATCGACTGAAGAGAATTAAAAACAGTACCCTACTCCAACAGCAGGGATCAATAATTGACGTTACTCAGTGACTCCCATAAATAGATCTTTTAAAAACTGATGCCTGGGTTTATATTGGGACATCCTAACCGTTTACACTTTAGTTTAACAAGGTAAACAAAGACACACAACTTAGGGAAGGTGGGAAGCTATAATGCCAGCATTTGTGCTAAACTAGTTCAGGTAACTGCTCCTGATTTTCTTTTTTATTTAAGTTAAAAGATAAACGATTATTATCATTTTATCAATCAGAAGGAGAGCAAAGAGCTGTTTCAAATACATCCAGAAATAGTGAATTATCACTAAACAATGAAATGAGCAATGATCATTCAACTCATTTACATGTGTGTATTCAAATCACCTCTTCACATCTTCTCTTACAGATCCTGTAACAGCAGTTGACATTATTAACAATGGCGGCCTAGCAATAGTCGATAAGATGTTTATTCTGCAATGTGAAGTGACTGGACCTTTGGTTAGCATCCAGTGGTGGAAAAATGACACCCCAATTGCTCCTGACAATAGAACTGTCTTCGGCAACAAGACTCTGACACTCAATCCGGTTCAAAGATCAGATGATGGACTCTATAAGTGTTACGCCGTTAATCTCGTGAGCAACATGACCAGCGACCCCTTTGCAGTTGAAGTCAATTGTAAGAACCTGATATTTGATCCTTATTATTTAAGAGGAAAACATACAGGGCTGTAAAAAAATATTTCTGCCCTTACAGATTTCAATAGTTTTTGCTTTTTTTTAACACACTGAAATGATTCATATAATTAAAACAAATATTATCAGACAAAGATAAACTGTGTTAATACAAAAAGCAGTTTTAATTGAACATTTTGTTTATTTGGGGAAAAAGGTGTCCAAACCAACCTGGCAACATGAAGTAGGTGTAAAGATCTTAAAAAGCAACACATTAACCCAAAGAGAAACAATATCACTGACATTTATCAGTCTGGAGAAGGTTACAATGCCATTTCAAGAGCATTAGAGTCTCTGCAAAGAGAGAAACCATACAACTGTGGTGAACCCTACAAGGAGGGTCAGGCTTACTAAAATTACTCCAAGAGCACATCATGCAGGACTCATCCAGAAGTTCACAAAAGTACCCAGAACAACATTAAAGCATTGAAGGCCTCATTTGCCTCAGCTAAGGTCGGTGTTCATGACTCAAAAATAAAAAAGAGACGGAGCAAAAAGGGCACCAGAGTAAGTTTCCAAGGCCATTTTCCTAGCTGACCAAAACAAACACATTTTACAGTCTTATGTTTGCCAAAAACAACCATGATTATCCCTTGAAGACTTTTTTTTTATTTTGCCTGCATTGATGTGATAAAAAAGGACTCCCACTAGATTAACATTAAAATCACACAGCATTTCAGAGAACTAATCTAATATAAAAGGTCAAACATAGTAGGAGTAGTGTAAGGGTCTGGGGCAGATTTTTGGCTTTGGGACGTGGAAGAGTTGCAATAATCGAGGGAATAATTTGAAGAGAACTCAGTTCTCTACAAAAGGATCCACAAGGAGTTTGTAATGTTAAACTCAAGTTCAGTTAAATTATGCAGCAAGACAATGATCTGAGCAAACAAAGAAGTATACTTCTGAGTGGCTCAAAAAGTTTTGGGCCTAGTCAAAGTCCAGACTTAATTCTGACTGAGATGCTGTGATATGAGCTTAAATAGATCGTTCATTCGCAAAAACCTACAGTAGAGCTGAATTAAAATACTTCTGTAAAGAAGAGCGGGGCAAAAAAATCCTCAATATTAATATGAAACACTCATTGCCAGTTATTGCAAATGCCATATGGTTGTTTTTCGCCATCAATGCTGGAACAACTGGTTAATAGGTTTGTGGAGCAATTACTTTTTCACATGAGACCAGGCTGGTTTGGAGAGCTTTAACCCTAATAAAAAATAGGTTTTTATTTTAAAAACAGCATTTTACTTTAATAACATTTCTTTTTTTAAATCTGATATTAGATTAATCTGATGAACTCAAACATTTAAGTGTGACTAAAAAGCAAAACAGAAGAATCCTATAAGGAGGAAAATATTTTTCACAGTTTTATGGATGAGAAATAAAAAGTGTAACTTGATGTAGTAAATACTAGTAAATAACTAGATGCTTGCTTCTAAATAGGGTAGCTAGATGTCTAGAAAGTACCATGTATGTATTTTCAGTGTCTTATTTAGTCTTCTCCATGTTTTCAGATGGACCAGAGATGCCAAGTATTACGGGACCAAATGTGGTGAAGTCAGGAAACACGGTTACACTCAGATGCTGGGCAATATCCGTTCCACAGAGTCAATACAGATGGTTCTTCAATGGTTCTCTGGTCTCCAACAAGTCTGAGTTTATGACACCTCCTCTCACTAAAACAATGAGCGGAGATTATATCTGCATGGCCTTAAACAACATCACTGATAAAAACAGCACTGCCAGCATAAAGCTTACAGTTATTGGTTAGAATTTAATTGAGTTTTTTAATGGCATTTGTTAATGGCATTTTTTTTTTTCACTTTTCACAAAGAAAAAAAAAAGGTTTGTTGGAGATTAATTTAGCTGTTGGTGGTCCTGTTTCTGTTTCAGATCCAATACAAAATGTAAGTATTGAAGAACTGAGTAATCCTGCCGTGGAGGGTAATTCACATACTTTAACTTGCAACATAATTGGTCCAGCTGATCATATTCACTGGATGAAGGATGGTCAACCATTATATTCGGACAACAGGACAGTTTTCTCAATGAATAACAGAACAGTCTCGTTTTGGCCATTGAAGCGTTCTGATTCTGCAGACTACCAGTGTCTGGCAATTAATGCTGTTGGAAACATGACCAGTGAACCTTACAGGCTGTTTGTCACCTGTAAGTAAACACAGTTTAAGTTCTAGAGATCCCACATATTTATTTGTTAAAGTGATTACATATCTTTATTCAAATGTTTTCAGATGGACCAGAGAACCAAGTGATTAAGGGACCCAATAAGGCAAAGACGGGATGCATTGTTACCTTCACATGCAAGGCAGTATCAGATCCCCCGAGTGAATACAAATGGTTCTTCAATGGTTCTCTGGTCTCCAACATGTCTGAGTATATGACACCTTCTCTAAGAAAAGAAATGAGCGGGAAGTACATCTGCATGGCCTTCAACAGCATGTCTTGGAAGAACAGCACCGCCAACATAACGCTAACTGTTATTGGTGAGACTTGCATGGAGATTTCTTTCCCTTTCACTGAGATTAAATGTTGTCCGTTAACTCAACTGCTGTGGGTTGTGCTGTGTTTTCAGATCCAATTTACAGTGTGGAAATAGTGCCCCAGATTAATTCTGCAAGGGAAAATGATTCATATAATTTAACATGCCATGTAGCTGGGCCTGCTGATTATATCTACTGGATGAAAAATGGTGAACTGCTGCTTGCAGACCACAGAACAGTTTTCTCTCTGTACAACAAGACAGTCATCCTCCAGGCACTACGCCGCTTTGATAATGGACAATTCCAATGTATGGCAATTAATGCTGTGGAAAACAAGACCAGCGATCCGTACACGCTTCTTGTCAGCTGTGAGTATTTTATTTAAAGTCACTAAGTCATACATTCTTGAATAATGTTTTTATACTATTGTTTTTCTTAAAGTAGTATATTAGGTGACATCTTGTCAGTAATACAATCAACAATTTAAAACTATTTTCTATTACTTTACGGTAATATAAAAATGACACATTAATTTATACAAACAAGCAATTTACATTTTCAGTTTCACTTTAGTTAAGGGATAGATTAGGGTTTTTTAAAATTAGGTTCTGCTTAAAGCAGTTAATATCCTCCAGTAGATAATGCCCTTGATTTCTTCCTTCAGTTTAAATACAGATTTGTTGATCCCAAAGGCAGAAGCTTGTCTGAAAGTGGCAAAGACTAAAGCTCTGCTGTTTTAAAATTTCAGTCTCAATAATGGCAGTTTATATAAACATTTTATAAATCTGAAAACTGTCAGCAATAATTTATACAGAATCTCATGATTATTTACATTAAAAATGGAGGTAAGAGGTGATGCATCAAGAGTGATCTTCCTCTGTGAAATACAAAATGTAAATGAAAAATGTAAAGTGAGTAACGACCTAACAGTTAAGTAAGGCAATAAAAAAAGACTTACCATGCCAGGAAATGTTTTATATGCTTCATTCTGTGTACATGTTTTACACAGGAAGATGACTGGTGGCTCACCCCCTCCTTCCTCATGTAAATAATCACTGACATCCAAGTAAAAACACCACACAATGCAAATGTGATTATGGTTTAAAAGATCATAAAATTGCACTTACATAAACTGCTATGATGTATTTGAGATTGGACTAGTTAAACAGCAGATGTCCGTTTGGTCTTGGCCTGTCTGGCCATTAACTATTCAGCTTTTTGGTCCCAACTAATCTAAATTTCTTCTAAATAAAGATATAACAAAATTTTCTAGTGCAGGTAAGATATTACCTGCGTATAATCTTTTACCAGAATCTCACTTCAAAAATAAAAAATTACCTCCTTAAATATACACTCTTCCTGCATATGGAGATTGTTTCTGTGCTGCTTACTGATCTAAAATATATGTCTTCAACTTGAAAAGGCTTCCTAATATACAGTGAGTTATGATTAACTACTATTGGCTGATCCTTTGCACCAATATGAAGATCATTTAGTTTGAAAACAATTGTTGACAGAGGGTTATGCAATGAAGACGTTGAGGGATCATACCTCAGATCTGATGAAATCGATTGCATAGATTTTACGCAAGGTTTGAGTGGTAAAAAACAACCTAGGAACCCCAAAAAAACTGTAGCGCAATCAAGTAGAATCAGCTGGAGGCTATTTACATAGAGACTGGTGTTTTAAAGCCTGTATTTCTGTTAAGTATGATGATTTTCCACTGACAGCTAATGAAAACAAGGCATTTAAGATTAGAATATTAAAGCAAAGCCGATAAAAAAATGTTATGCAGAAATGTGGGTTTAATGAAAAGTATGTTTAATCTCTGTTTAAAAGTTGTTATGTTAGAAAGGTTCTTTTAATCTGACAAATGAGTCTCATCGGAACGCAAATTCTAATTTATTGAATATGACTGTATATCAGAAGAAATTTGGCTTATAAGCCAATAAAGAGTCTGTTTAAAGTTTGCAGCCTGCCATCTACAACTTAAAACATGACATAGATCAGTGGCTCCCAACTTTTTTTGACTTGTGTACCCCCTGAGCTAGTTTGCTCCTCTGGTGGTCTGTGGGTTGGGGAGGGGGTTAATCTAAGTAAATACAACTCAACATAAATAATAAACCTGCTTTTGTTGTAACAAAAACTTGAGCTCTTTTGAACAAGTCCCCAATAAACAGACATTTAACCTGAAAAATCAGCAACAGAACTCTTAACAAGAATAGTATTCAAGCTCACTATATCTGTTCACCCGTCATCTTGGAAATAAAATACAGAATGTTTCCACATACCAAATGTTAACCAAATATTAAATGTGAGTGCCTTCCTTCAGTTGTGTTTGTCGATGTTTTGTCTAATTTAGACATATTTTAAACACATCATAAAAATGCTCCACCAAGAAAGTACCAAATGCATGATTATAACACTGTTATAAATGAATGTAGCATTAATGTCTCTTTCACCATATTCTATTGTACCCCAGACTGGAGCACTAATATTTAGATTCTCTGGAGTTTCTCCTTCAAGCTTTATAAAACTTGGTAAATCTGAATGGAGTGGTGTATTGAACCACCAGATGTTACTATTCTGACAAACAATCATGTTAAATGGCTTAGCTTTGTCAATATAGGAGGTAATAAGTTATGAACCTGTACATTATTTATGAGGTTAAAAGTGAATATCTATGTTCAGATGGACCAGATATGCCAACTATCAACGGAACAAACAGAGTGAATGTGGGAAGCAATGTTACACTTTCCTGCTATGCACCATCCGTCCCACCGAGCCTCTATAGATGGTATTTCCATGATTCTCTGGTCTCTAACATGTCAGAGTACATGACACCTGTTCACACTGAAGACAAGGGTGGAGAGTACACATGCATGGCGATCAACAACATCACCGGCAAACACAGCAATGCCAGCGTGTTGCTCACAGTTATTGGTAAGATGGCTTAGATGGAGGTTTTTATGTTTATGTAAAACAAGATTTATTCAAGTCATCACACAAAGCAGACTAAGACAAATATCTAACTTATGTGTGTTCTGTTTCGATTTCAGGTCCAATTAAAAGTGTACAAATAGACACATCAAAACCCCATGCTTTGGAAAATTACTCATATAATTTAACTTGCCGAGTAACTGGAGTTGTTGATCATATTCATTGGATGAAAAATTGGGAAAAACTGCTTCCAGACAACAACACTGTTTTCTCTATGGACAACAAGACAGTCACATTCTGGCCAGTGGATCGCTATGATGCTGGACGCTACCGATGTATGGCTACGAATGCTGTTGGAAACCTGACGAGTGAGGCTTATATGCTTGTGGTCAACTGTAAGTGGAATATTTATGATTCAAGCTTTTAAGTACTGATAATTTTTATTCTATTCTGCATAATCTAAAGTTAAACACAGCTGAAACTAGATGATTACACACACTGTTTAAAAAGACGTAACCTTTTTTCCTCCCTGTCTGACATTATATCAGGCCAAACCTGTCTTTTTTTTAGGTCAGTTAGGTTTACATAAATATTTATATTTGTGTTTGCTTTTTTTAACTGGCCTAAAAAAGGAAAAACTTACTCTGATTTGGTATCAGATTGTAACAAAAAAAGTTTATATCTTTTATTTTAAGCAGTGTATGTAAATATCACATTTCAAATGTGAATCAATAGTGTTTATAGATGTTGAAAAAGAGGGGGAGAAAGAAATTTACAACCGGATTGTTGATGTTTTGAAGTTGGACCAGAAGAGCCCACCATTTGTGGCCCGGATTTTGGGGAAACCGAAGGTGATGCGGTCTTCAGTTGCTCTGCCACATCAGTGCCTCCCAGTACCTACACTTGGTGGTTCAATGACTCTTTGGTGGCCAATACCTCAGAGTTCATAGCTGGGCCTCTAACTTTGAACATGAGTGGCACATACACATGTATGGCCCACAATCATGTGACAAGAAAGAACATCACAAACTCTACAATGCTCACCGTTATAGGTATTAAATCTTGCATTAAAGTTTTAGGATGAAGAAATAGACAAGACAATAATATATATCATATATATATATATATATATATATATATCCTACATTTCTACCTCTTTTTGTGTTTACAGAGGCAATAGAGTCAGTGATGATCCAAAGCAACACAACTCCAATAAACTATGAAAACATTACCCTCACATGTCACATTGTTGGGCCCTTTGACACCATCTACTGGATGAAAGATAACATGCAGCTCAACATGAATGCCTCCGAAACAGACTCATTCATGTACAATTTTGAAAAGAACATGATGCATTTCACCCCATTGACAATAAACAGTAATGGGACCTATCAGTGTGTTGCTACCAATAGGGCTGCTCATCATAAGAGTCCCCATTACGCACTCATTGTAAACTGTAAGTACCATCAAAAGAAAAGTGTTTTAGGAAATATTATTTACGTCAGATGTTAGATGATGAACAGCTTTAGCTTAGTATTTATACACTGAGTAGTTTGTTAGGAACAACTTGCCAGAGCAAGAGTAGACCCCTCTTTTGGACATTTATTTAACAAGGTCTCAAAAACCATCCATCAGGATTTTGGTCCATATTAAAATAATAGTAATATGCAGTTCCTGTAGAGTTGTGGGATGCATGTCTATGATGCAAATCTCCTGTTTTACCACATCCCAAAGGTACCTAACAACATTGAGATGTGGTGAATGTGGAGGCCATTAGAGTACAGTGAACTTTATGTTCAGGTCAAAAAACAGTTTGAGGTAATTTAGCCTTTTTTACCATTTACCATTTTTAACGTGATGCATCACCATGCTGGAAAAGGCCATCAGGAGATAGGTGCAGTGTGGATCATACAAGGATGAACAAAGCCGGCACTGAGGTAACGACCCCCCCAGTATACCGCCTCCAGCAGCCTAAACCCTTAATTCATGGCAGGATGGATCAATGCCTTCATGTTGTTTAAATCAAATTCTGACCATAAAATCTGAATGTTGAAGCTTAAATCGGGACTCATCAAACCAGGCAATGTTTTTTCAGTGTGTCATTGACCGATTTTAGTGAACTTGTACGAATAGTTTCCTGTTCTGAGCTCACAGGAGTATCATCTGGTGTGTTCCTTGCTTCTGTAGTCTTCTGCTTAAAGGTTCAATCTGTTGTGAATTGGGAAAATGTTTTCCACATACCTTTAATATAACAAGTGTTTTAGCCATGTCTGCCTTTCTATCAATGAAAGCAGGTCTACCCATTCTCCTCTGACATCAACAAGGATTTTTTTTGTGATCAGTAATGTGTAAAAATCCCAACAGATCAGAAATTTCTGAAGTACTGTTTTGATGTTCAATTTGAAGCATGCCTAGATGCTTAAATGCGTTAAGTTGCTGCCATGTGATTGACTGATTCAGGTTTTGTGTTAACAAATAATTGAACAGGTGTGCCAAATAAATTGGCTAGTTAGTGTATGTATCCATACCAGATCTGGATTTAAAAATACAAATCTAGAATAATTTCGGAGATGTAATGCCAAAAAAGCAACATTATAGAATTATTTCACTGTACATTACTCTGAAAAACTTTCTTCTGCTTGCAGATGGTCCTTTGAATATGAACATCTCTGGTCCAGAGTCAGCAAAAGTTGGTGTCCCCGTGTCTCTGACATGCTCTGCTGTCTCTCAGCCTGAGTGCAACTTTACCTGGTTCTTAAATAATCAATCAACACCTGTCGGGAAAGGATCCATTTTAAAATTTTATGCAAATCAATCACAAACAGGGAAATACCAATGCACTGCAACAAACTCAGTGACAAACATCACAATGATGCAAAGCAAAACTTTTGCTATTGCAGGTGAGTAAGTCTTACTGCCCCAAACTCCTTATTTTGTTTTTCTCATGATGGTGTTGCCAGAAAACGTTTCTGAGTCTGGAAATGCTTAAAAGCTAAATTTTATTTGAGAATAATTCAGGATTTTGCTTAGGTTGTTCTTAAAGACCTCTCTATAGATTGTTATCTTAACATATAATACAGAGGTTTAGAAACTTAAAGTGGGAGCCAAAGAAATAGGAAAAGTTGTACGATATAAATTATTTGTTATTCTTCTTTTCTGCAAGCTAGTAACATTTCTGTTTAATTCTCATTGCTTATCAGATCATGCCTCTGCAAGCTACATCCCAAACAAAGAAGTTCTACTGCTCATGGGTCTGTATTCTTTATTTGCCCACCTGCTGTTTCTCTGAGTCCAGACTTCCTGCCTGACAGACCCCTACTGCCTTCAACAACAATCTAACAGAATAACTACTGCAATAATTCAATATATATTTTTAAGTATAAATTGTATAATCCTATGCAAAATATTTTAATTTCTCTAGTACTATCACTGTTGCCACTTTTATTACTGGTTGAGGTAGTTTATTGATAGTACAAGGCGTGTCTGTATGTTTTACAATAAGGGCTATGAGTGCAATCCTTTTAAATAGCCATCAAATCCTTCAATAGAAATCACTATATTAACACACTTCTTAGTAAAGTAATTAATTAAACTATATTTAACTTCATACATGTAATAACACATTTATTTAATGGGGTTTACTTGCTAATCATCAAATGAAACAGAAACAATGATTATATAGACTTTATTGAGGAAGTCATAATAGGTTTTGTGGTAACAGATGTGTGTGAAATGTTATGAGCACTTTGTTTAACATGTAAAATCTGTATACAAAAAACAACCTACAAATAAAAAGGCATGATGTGATCATTACAAATATCATGTTTCAATATATGCTGTTGGGAAGGAAAGATTGTTGCTCACACAGGAGAAGTAAAAACCGACTTTCTGTACTGTTTGCACCATTTCAGGTTCTTGATTTTTTCCATCTTGCACATGGATTTGCCTTGGTTTTCCCAAAAAATGAAGAAAAGAAGTAAAAAGAAAAGATTTTTAGATGCTTAAAAAAATCTATAACACTTTGAAATGGTATTTATTTTGTGCTTCATCGACACTGTGAGCAACTTACGTTTTTCAGGGTTGCAATGGCAACTTGACGTTGTTGAGCCCTTCCCTGCTGCAAGATGACATGAGAATGAATGTCAAAGGAAAAGAAAACTGATTAGGACAACATAATTTTGTTATCTGAAGCGTCGGTCTTCCATGAGACCTTTTTCACCTTTACAGTCACAGTGTCTTTTGTTGTGTCGTCGATTGTTGATTGGGCGCAAAGTTGTCTTTAGGAGTCCAACAGGAAGGGCTGCAACACAGATAAAAGTTTTAAAACATAATAAAGAAGTAATATAGACTAAAAAAAAAAAGACATTGAGATTTAAAATTTGTATTGTTTTTAATCAATTCAAGCAAGCCTACCATCGTCTTTTGTCCTGTCAATCAGGGACTGTTCATTAATCTCAGAAACACCTTTAAAGAAAATAAACAATAACAAATATATCTCACAAGAACACAATCAGGAGTTTAAGATTACCAACATTTTATAATTTTATATAGTATATAGCTACCTTGGCCACAATCAATGAGCATGATCAGTGCAAGCCCGAGCAACAAAATCATCCTTAGCCCCATGTTGAAGTGAAGTCAGAATCATCAATTTGTTCAGCAAAAGAAATCTAGCTTGTGCACCAACTACAGTTCCAGTAAGGCAAATGAAAGCTACGCCCATCTACCTGGCTCTTTATAAAGGTTGGTGTTTGTTTCTGAAATGGCATCCGTTGCACATTCATGCCCTGCCAGCAGGATGAAGCATGTCCCACCCATCACCGTTTGAAGGGACATGAACACTTGCCAAGAAATCTTATCTAGGCTTGAGTCATAGCTTGTAGCTGGGAGAAAATAGTAGCTTACCATTAGACTGACCTGAAATAGGAGACCTAAGAATGTTTTTATTAAATATTTTACCTGTTATCATATTACTAATTTTAGGATATTAAAATCATCTGTTACAAAATTGATTTGTGTACATTTATGTAACTTCTTGTTGATTTTTAAGACTTACTTCAAAGCTTTCTTGAAAAAAACTTTTTTTATTTTACATATAAAAAATCTGTGGGTTGAACCTTTATTTAGTGCATGGAGTGAATACTTTGTAGAATTACTGAAATTACAACTAACTCTATTAGTGTACGTCTCTACCAGCGTTTTACATCTAGAGACAGAAAATTGCATCTTCTTTAAAAAGTAGCTCTGCCAGACTGGATTGAGAGTTGAATTTAGGTCAAGGTTTTGATTGGGTCACAGTAATGTTTGAAGATGCTTTGATCTAAACCATACGATGTACAATTACCATGTAATTTTGACTGTATATTTTTGTCACTGTCCAGCTGGAAGGTGAACCTTGCCCCAGTCTCAACATCTTTGTAGCCTGTAACCATGTTTTTTTCAGGACTGTCCTATATTTAGCTCCATCCATCTTCTCCTCTATTTCTTTTCCTGTTAAATCTGATGAAAAGCCTCCACACGGCATGATGCTGCCACCACATTTTACCCTGAAGATGGTGTATTTAAAGGGTGTGTAGTCCTAGCTGTCCTCGAAACAGAAGGTTCATCCTTGGCCGACTGGATCATTTTAGGTGGATGACCGTATCTTTGTAGGTTAATAGTTTTGCCATACTTTTTCCATTTTTACATCCGAAGGACCTCAGCAGCTACAGATCAGTTACATCCAACCTTCTTAGCCCCCTGGTGAGGTTTTTGTTGGATCCGCTGCAGTTCACCTACCAGTCTGGCATTGGGGTGGATGATGCCATCATCTACCTCCTGCACCATACTCTGACCCACCTAGAGAATCCTAGAAGCACTGTGAGGATCATGTTCTTTGATGTCTTCAGTACTGTTAATACCATCCAGTCTAGAATTTTGAGGGGGAAGCTTGAGCTGTCAGGAGTGGACCACCTGCTGTCCCAGTGGATACTGGACTACCTTACTGCCCACACACAGAGTACAGATGACTCAGAGTACAGACAGTGGACACAGGACTATGTGGACTGGTGCCAGTGGAACCACCTCCTGATTAATGCAAGGAAAAGCAAGGACCTGGTGGATTTCCCCAGGTGCCCAACCACACCAACACCAGTAACCATCCAGGGAAATGTCATTAAGATACTGGACTCTTATAAGTACCTGAGTGATCACCTGAAAATAATATGGACTGGAGTCACAACACCAATACACTACAGAAAGGGTCAGAGCAGAATCTACCTGTTGAGGAGACTGAGGTCTTTGTATTCCACTGGGCGCCTTTGAAGACTGTGTGGCATCAGCCATCTTCTATGGTGGTGTCTGTTAGAGCAGCAGCTTATCTACAGCTGAGATGATGTGGTTGGATAAGCACACCAGGAAGCCCAGCTCTGTCCTAAGGTGTCCCCACGACCCAGTTAAGGTAGTGGGAGACTACATCACTCTTGTACAATGTATCCCATCCCATCCATTAAGCTGTTGCAGAACTGGAGAGCCACAGACTGCTGCATCCTAGGTCTACAAAGGAGGGTTATCACAGGTCTTTCCTCCCAGCAGCTGTTAGACTTCATTACCATCACTGCTCCCAACAAACTCTGTAATTGTATACAGGTGCTGGTCATAAGATTAGAATATCATGACAAAATGTATTTATTTCAGTAATTCAATTCAAAAAGTGAAACTTATATATTGTATTCATTGAGTACACACAGACTGATATATTTCAAAAGTTTATTTCTTTTAATTTTGATGATTATAACTGACAGCTAATGAAAACCCCAAATTCAGTATCTCAGAAAATTGGAATATTGTGAAAAGGTTCAATATTGAAGACACCTGGTGCTACACTCAATCAGCTAATTAACTCAAAATACCTGCAAAGGCCTTTAAATGGTATTTCAGTCTAGTTCTGTAGGCTTCACAATCATGAGGAAGACTGCTGACTTGACAGTTTTCCAAAAGATGACCACTGACACCTTGCACAAGGAGCACAAGACACAAAAGGTCATTGCTAAAGAGGCTGGCTGTTCACAGAGCTCTGTGTCCAAGCACATTAATAGAGAGGCAAAGGGAAGGAAAAGAAGTGTGTTAGAAAGAAGTGTACAAGTAATAGAGAGAACCGCACCCTGGAGAGGATTGTGAAACAAATCCCATTTAAAAATGTGGGGGAGATTCACAAAGAGTGGACTGCAGCTGGAGTCAGTGCTTCAAGAACCACCCACACAGATGTATGCAAGACATGGGTTTCAGCTGTCGCATTCCTTGTGTTGACCCACTCTTGAACAAGCGTCTTGCCTGGGCTAAAGGCTAAAAGGACTGGCCTGCAGCTGAGTGGTCCAAAGTTATGTTCTCTGATGAAAGTTAATTTTGCATTTCCATTGGAAATCAAGGTTCCGGAGTCTGGAGGAAGAGAGGAGAGGCATGAAATCCATGTTGCTTGAGGTCCAGTGTAGTTTTCACAGTCAGTGATAGTTTGGGGTGCCATGTCATCTGCTGGTGTTGGTCCACTGTGTTTTTGTAGGTCCAAGTTCAATGTAGCCATATACCAGGAAGTTTTAGAGAATTTCATGCTTCCTGCTGCTTACCAACTTTAGGGAGATGCAGATTTTATGATCCAAAAGGACTCGGCACCTGCGCACAGTGCCAAAGCTACCAGTACCCAGTTTAAGGAACATGGAATCTCTGTTCTTAATTAGCCAGCAAACTCGCCTGACCTTAACTCCATAGAAAATCTATGGGGTATTGTGAAGAGGAAGATGCAATAAGCCAGACCCAACAATTCAGAAGAGCTGAAGGCCACTATTAGAGCAACCTGGGCTCTCATAACACTTGAGCAGAACCACAGACTGATCGACTCCATGCCACAACACATTCCTACAGTAATCCAGGCGAAAGGAGCTCCAACTAAGTATTGAGTGCTGTACATGCTCATACTTTTCATGTTCATACTTCTCAGTTGGCCAACATTTCACAATATTCTTTTTTGGTATTGGTCTTAAGTAATATTCTATTTTTCTGAGATACTGAGTTTAGGGTTTTCATTAGTTGTCAGTTATAATCAACACTAAAAGAAATAAACATTTGAAATATATCAGTCTGTGTAATGAATGAATATAATATATAACTTTTTGAATGGAATTACTGAAATACATTTTTTCATGATATTCTAATTTTATGACCAGCACCTGTATATCCCTGCTGTTATTTGCATATTTTTCCATTTCTTGAAAAATGTGTTTTTTTAATATACAAATATACATAAACATGTTGTACATTTTTTTTAAATATTCTACTCAGTTGGCACATTTCTTTGCAATTTTTAATAACTGCATAGTATTTTTCTCTTATGCTGTAAAATTGCCCTTGCTGTACAGTCTCATATTCTGTCTTTCTATATTTTTACCTTTGTGTGAATCTGCATGGTTTTTTCCTGCCAGTCACTTTGCTGCTGGTACAATTTACCCACTGAGGAACAATAAAGGTTATTTCTATTATATTTATTCACAGTCTGTGAATTTTTAAAGCTTGGCATAACCTGACCCTGCTTTTAACTTCCTATAACTTTATCCCTGACCAGTCTGCTGTGTTCCTTGGTCTTCATGATGCTGTTTGTTCACTAATGTTCTCTGACAAACCCAAGACCTTCACAGGACAGATGGATTTATAATTAAATTAAATTACACACAGCTGGATGCTATTTACTAATTAGGCCACTTCTGAAATGGTTGCACTGGATTTTACATGAGGGTAAAACTGTAAATGACTTAAAGTATGCACACTATTTCGAGAATACCATCTATACAAAATGTTGAAAGTGTGACATTGATGCTGTGAACTTTTGAGGTATTGTAGCTAATAGGGCAAAACAAGTCTTGTTCTCCCTCCTAAGGTTTCGGAAATGTATATACCTCTTCAAAACTTGGTGCCACAACAAGAAGAAACCAGTGCAACCGAATCTGTTTATTCTCCTGTGGACCTATGCTGTGTGCGTACTCTTGCTGAACTCAGTGGTTAGCAATCAATCTTACAGACATCGAAATGCACTGGGGCTTTGCTTCAGTGGAAATCTGTATGTCAGTTTAAAAAAGAAAAGCTGATAAAAATCAGTGTTTGGAAGTTTAATGCATTTCTTTCATCACTTGCACATTTTGTCATCCTGGACCATTTCATTTTTCTGTGGCACCTTCCTTATTCAGTGGCTCCCAAGCATCATAGTGTGAAGTAAAGCATTTCAAAGGGGCGAGTTAGCCATTATGTTGCAGAAAAGTTCAAATTTGAAGCACAAGCAACTAATACATTTATGACCACAAGATATATACAGCCACTAACATGGAACTATTCTGCCATTACAATAGGTGAGGAGAAAAAGGTATAAAGGCAAAGAGATAACATGACATAATGTAAAATAAACTGACTGGTAAACTATTTGCCACACAGACAACGTTTTGTTCATAGGACTTAACATATACAAAAGGAAAAAAAAAAAAAAATCACAGTAAAGACAGACATTTTCAAAGCAGAAAAAGCATTTTTTTGAATTTACATCATGAATGATGGTTGTTTCCCAGTTCGTTTCTGTGAACATTTCATGAAAACATTCCTGGTTCAACATAAAGCAAATCAAACTTTAATGCTTCTTAAACCACCAAGACAAATTCAAAAAAAAAAAATTAAAACCGATTCATAGAAACTTGTGATACAAAGAAACGATAGCTCAAATGTGAGGGGCAGTGGTTTCTAGCATGCATGCAAATTCTGGCACAAATCCCAGGGGTTTCAAACCATTTTCAACTGGATCTTGCTTCAGTTCTGTCAGAAAGGCAGTGCAGTAGTGAATTTTTTCCATCAGAAAATTACATTATTCTCCAATAGTTCATGAGAGTTCATGGAGCAAAAGGGATGAAACGTGCAACACTTAGTTGTGGACAAAGCTTTTTACATTGCAGTTTAATGTTTTGACAGGAGAATGAATTGATTAAACTGGAAAGTTGGTGCCTACTTCAACAATCTTTAATCAGAGTAACTGATGATGAAAGTTGATCTAATGTCTTTTTACCTGTAGTGTCATCTGAACCCTGGAGATGCTGTTGTCATGTTCGTCCATGTATTTGGTAACAATAGAATGATAAATTTCATGCCAAAAACCTAAAAGGGATGGAATACGAAGCTAAAGGGTTTCAAGGACACACTCTCTCTATAGCACAACACATCTCATCTTTGTATTGTAAACACAAAAAACCTTATGGTCCGCTTATACAGTGGTCACCAACCCTGGTTATAGAGAAGCCTTATACAGATTAAATGCTGCTCTTAGCCCTTTAATTAGCTGATTTTTTTCAACATCCAAAGCCTTATAAAGCTGAGGGCAATGCTCTCTGGAAACAGGGACGAAGACCACTGTGGTAGTGAATGTTTCCAAGCTGGATACTCAGTTCTCTGCTGGTTTTTCTAACAGGGACTTAATCTGAGCATGCAGGGGTTCACACACAGCCTGATATCCGTGAGCGGTCAGGTGAAGGTAGTCGTACATATCCTGATGGGAGATGCTTCCATCAGAGAGGACAAAACCTGGATCCACGTTAAAGAAGGAGGCATGGGAAAGAGACGATAAGGCATCCTGGACTAGCTTGTTCACCTTGGCGTTTCGTTCTCGTAGAGAGTTTGGCATTCTACCTCTGGGAAGTACACCCTGCAAAAAAGATGTAAAGTCCTGAACATCTTAATTTCCATTCTTCGATTCCCCATATCTTTTCCATTGAACATTTACAGTGTCTCACAAAAATATTCACACCCCTTAAACTCTTCTAGATTTTAGTTAAATTAAAATCCCAAACTTGCATGTAGTTTATTAGATATCTGACACAATTGACACATAATAATTCAACAGAAGCTGTCAACTCAACTCTGTAGAGTGGACCTGAATTTTGCCGCAGCTATTTTACGTAACAAATTCAACCTGCTCCGCATACTTCTGGCCAGGTGGTCCTTCATGTCCTTGAATGACCCAGTCAATATCCAGACCGATATAAAGTTGGGAATCTGTGGCTTAAAAAAACAACTTCAAAATGTTGACACACCATCTATCTAATCTGACTGTGACTAGTCTATTCCGCAAAGAAGAATGAGAAATAATTACTCCAATAGATGTGTAGAGGTGGTTAAAATATATCCCAAACACTTGCAATTAAACGTGATTCTAAAAAACATAGACTCAGGGGGGCTTGATACAAATTACCTTTTTGTAGAATAATTTGAAAATCAAATTCCTGTTTACTTCCATTTTACAATTGTGTGCCCCTTTGTGTTAGTCTATAACATACAATTCCAATAAAGTACACTGAAGTCTATGGTTGTAATTAGGGACCCACGATATATAGGCGGTGACATTGGTATCGGTCTGATAAGTAAAGCTGGGCCGATATTAATAACCTTTATTTTGCACAATAATGCAATATTTTCCTTCTACTACACAGGGAACTACATAGTGTCTATAAGTAGGACCAGGGCAAAAATATCGCCATTGGTATCGGCCAAATGAGTTGCAAAATATGAACATATTTGATATCGGCCAAAAATCCAAAATCGTGCATCCCCAGTTGTAATGTAATAAAAATGTGGAAAAATTCAAGGTGTATGAATACTTTTGCAAGGAACTGTCCTTAAAAAAACTCAACAGCCATGAAGTATGCATTATCTTGACACACTTAATCTCACTCCCCTCTGCAAAACCAGTGCTAAACAACAGTGCTGTCTCCAGGAAACTAATATTTTAAATAATTGAGAAACAACGGTTTAGTTTGATGGTTGTGTGAACTTCATTTGTCATTTTCCACAGACATGCAGGTAAGCACCTCCTGAAAGGCATTTATCCAGACAAACTTACAAGCACAAGCGTGTGGGCATGGGGGAGCTTGTTGTGGATGATTTGGACATTTGCCATGATACCACCAGCAACCTGTTCAGCTGTGTGACCGTGATTGTTCGTGCCAACCCAAAGCACTACGACCTGCAGCAACAAAAAAGAGACAAGAAACAAAAGCCTGAGCACATGTAAGTGAGAGTTTGGCATCAAAGCACCTAGAGCCTGGAAATTAGCACCAAGTTGAGCACAAACAGCCTTTTGTGTGCAGAAGCAATCAAGCTCATATTCTCTATATCTGGCAATGTTTTTAACCTTTGGGCTGATGTTATCCAGTTCCCCATTGCTCAGTCTCCACAGCACATGTTGGGTTGCATCTCCACCAATTCCGAAGTTAAGGCAATGAAGAGGAGAGAACAACTGCCGCCATATCTGCAGAAAAACAATAATGCTCCAATTTGAAGCAGAAATAGACACAATCCAGTAGATAGCATGTGCATATAAAAAGGTGAATTTATTCAAATAAATGCATGTAACTAGTTGCATTTATTTTTACTTTATGCCTCTTGGCTTATAGTTATATCAGAAACTGAAATCCAATCTGAAGAGACTGTTTAAATAGCAGCTCTGTAAAAGATATGATTAATTATTTTAGGGCTTCAGATGTCAAAAACAAACTTATGAGCTTAAATTCAGTTGTTTATCATTGAGTTTTTTTCTGCCTTTAGTTTGTCATCCGTAGAATAAACACTGCTTTGTCTAATGAAATCATGTGACTGGTTCAAACCCTGCAGAACACACTACTTCTTCACATATAAAATACTATTATATGACTTTTTCTGTTTGCTTTTGTGTCGTTTAAGCTCATTATCCATCTGCACTTTAATCTTTGGACTGTCAGATGTATTGAATTAGTCTTAATCTGACATGATAGTTTTTCTCTATATGTTTAATCAATAAACACTAGTTACCTACAGTCACAGTATGTCCAAGCGTTCAGGCAGGGATCTTGCAATCATGTGCAATGTTCTCTTTCTTCTTACAATGTGTTCATTAGCCGCTCTTAATTATCTTTCTGTTTGATTAATCTGTTTTGTTTTAATTTCACTTGAGCAAGTTTGACCACATACTGTGTGCAAACAACCGGTTAGTTAAGTATTCAGTTAAATTATAAAGCCTGAATGAAAAGGGTTTTACATATTTCTTAAACTCTGTTGTTTTTTTTGTTCTAATTTAAGACCAAATTGTGAATGAATGTGTCCTGTGCTGTTACCCCAAACTGATGCATGAGCTGAACAAGAGAGTCTCCCACAAACAAGACATCAGGCTCTCTATCTTTGCTCTCAGAAACAAAGCGGACGTGCTACAAGGAGAAAAGATATTCATACTTTGATCATACAACCTTAACAATAATGCAAACTATAAATACTAATAAAGAAAAACAACAGGGTGAATGTTGCATATTTGGTTATTATTAGGAGTTTGAAGGGTAATAAGTCGGAATAAGATGGTGGTAATGGATAAAGAAACGTATTAACTAATAAAAAATGGTTAAAATTGATTATTAGTATGAATAACAGCATTTTCTTTTAATCAAATTGTTTTATATGTATATAATTAAACAATAAACCAAATCCTCACGTTGGACACGTCGTGTCACATACCTGAGACATCCACCGTCCATCTCCCTGAGTGTCTTCACAGGGAGTGGGTGTGGCGGCTGGGTTTGAGGCTTCTGCGCTCATATTTTTGGATTTACCTGCCTTAGAAAGCAATCACGTAGCCTTTTGTTGATGTTTTGTCAACAGAACGCAAAACAATCAGCTAACAGCCTACCGCTCTGTGTGCAGAAGAAATCTATGGAGGCTGACACAGTTAGCCACAGAAGCTAGCCTACTTGGTGGAGCACAAACAGATGCAGCTTAAAACATAAAAGGTCAGGAACTGAATTATTCAAAAGCCTGTTTTGTGCAGAATGCAGAACCCAAGAGCTTCAAATAACAGTTGCATTCAGAAATATTGATGAAATAAAGGCTAACATTAAATCAAAATATCGATATCTTCCAGTTTCGTTACAGGAAGTCAATTTTTACTGAGTGTGTGCCTGGACCACTGTCCTCAAAGAGCGACTACATCATTATTATTATTAGGTATTTGCGATATTTCCAATGATAATCCTACCAGAATGAGTTTTTAGTGTAATATTAGCAGGGATATATTTTAAAAATTAGCGAACAATGCACGTCTTAAAAGAGAATTTGATTATGAATTACACAGATTCACCCATTGTTTGCAAAAATGGTTTCGCCCTCCTAGTCGCTGTTCGCTGGTGTCATTGCTGCGCAATAGTGCTGCGCAAAGAAACGCAGATTTGATGTGTTGCTAAGCAACGACTGATTCTAGGACGAGGAAAAATAACTGGATCTTTTCGGTAAGACACAAGAAGTGTTGTTGAAATTCATTTAAATTAGAATTTAATAGTCCCATCATGTTCTCTAGTCGTTTCACTTCATACAAATATAAATTTAGAGTCAATTGTACGTTTTTTGTGTGTTTTTTGAGAAATTACCCGCAGTTATTTCATGCAGGTGTGATTTAGGTTAGATTACACCTGTTGATTTACGTTACCCGCCGGCTAACCGCTGTTAATCGATTGGAAGATTGCAAAAATAAGTGTTTTTGTCACGTATGCAGCGCACAGATGCTGTCATATATGCTATAATTTGTGTGGGAACTCGTGTCACAAGTATGTCAGTCTTTAAAAAGAGTTGTGGAAGCGTTACTGTATTTGGTGTTATTTTGTATTGCTTCTATTTGTATTCTTCTAGTGTAAATCATACTTGGTGACTCATTTTCTGGGAAGTGTGTGGTGCTGCTGCTGCTTCTGCATAATTCTGGAATTCAACTTGTTAATCTCATTCAATGTTTGAAAATTGATTTGTGATTTTCTGATAGCATTAAAAGTCAAACATCCTGACTCAGATTTGTACAAAAGCTTAAAGACATCTGATGTACCTTTTATCATCCTACAATTAAATATGTCTGCTTCAGATCAAATGACAAAATTACAGTTACTTGTTTACAGTTTTTAACAGGAACAAACTTGACTGTATTGGACTTTTTCCAAAGTAACCTGAAGTGGTGCTGCTTAGGTAACAACCTTTTCATTGAACAAAATAGATGAATCCAGTCACTTAGTTCTTACATTTGCTTTGGGACTGAGTACATCTTCATACAATAAAAAAACATTTTTTCATCACCAGAATTGCTCTTTGAACATGATTTGATACCATTCTTTATTCATTGTAGTGTTTTCGAGTAGTTTCTGGATGCACTGTCAGCATGTCACAAGACTCTAGGTAGCATTTATCAAGTCTTCTCCAGATAGTCATTTTCCCACATGTCTAAAACAATCTGAAAGGGCTTTTTTTTTCCATGAACAATGACTTTACCCCAGTCATTTGCAGCCCAGCCAAGGGTGTACTGCAGGAATTCAGTCAGTCATTGATGTTTTGATATGGAGAAAATGTTTTTTTGTGCTGCTCTTCCATCACCTAAAACCCCTTAAACACCTTAAAGTGCATACAGAAACACACCTTCCAGCTGCCATTCCTGAACAAGTTCTGCACTGTTGATAACCTGATCCCTTTGTTGAATCTCTGTTCGGAGTCAGTCCTGGCAATTATTGGACTTCCTTGGGTGCCCTCAGACTTTCTCCTCAGTTAATGGTTCACAGTTAAAACAATTCAATAATTGTTTGATTTATGTGCAAACTTACTAGCAGCAATATCTTTGCCAGTTAAGTCCAAAAACAACGATGACAGCATGTTTTTCCTTAGAGGAAACCATTGTTGACAAAAAAAGAATGATTTTATAGCAACTATTTTGCTTAGTATCAGCTGTCCTGTTCTTTGATCAGCTAACTCATTACTGTTAACACTATTCCCCCAAGCTAACCTTAAGATCAGTGAAATTGGGGATTTGATGTCATTTTGTGGAAGGGCTTAATATAATAATATTCAATGAATTCCAATATTATAGAAAAAATCATTTATTTTCATACTCACTTCACTAAGTGAATATTTGTGGTGACATCAATTTGCAGTTTTTCAGTTTGTCTCAGGACTAGGGGACACAGCAAACATGTGGAAGAAGGTGCTCTTGTTAGAAAAGACCAAGGTGTAATTTTTTGGCTTACATACCGTTTGCTGCACATGGTGGAAAACTAGAGCTTCACATCACTCTGATCACAGTATCCCCACCGTAAAACGTTGTGATGGCAGCATGATGTTGTGGGGATGCATTCTTCTGCAGGGACAGGAAAGCTGTTCAGAGTTGATGGGAAGATGGATGGAGGTACAGTCCCAGTACAGACCAAAAGTTTGGACACACCTTCTCATTCAAAGACTCTCTTGGCATTCTGTTGATGAGCTTCAAGAGTTAGTCACCTGAAATGGTTTTCCAACAGTCTTGAAGGAGTTCCCAGAGATGCTTAGCTCTTGTTGGCCCTTTTGCCTTCACTCTGCGGTCCAGCTCACCCCAAACCATCTCGATTGGGTTCAGGTCCAGTGACTGTGGAGGCCAGGTCATCTGGCACAGCACCCCATCACTCTCCTTCTTGGTCAGATAGCCCTTACACAGCCTGGAGGTGTGTTTGGGGTCATTGTCCTGTTGAAAAATAAATGATGGTCCAACTAAACGCAAACTGGATGGAATAGCATGCCGCTGCAAGATGCTGTGGTAGCCATGCTGGTTCAGTATGCCTTTTATTTTGAATAAATCCCCAACAATGTCACCAGCAAAGCACCATCACACCTCCTCCTCCATGCTTCACGGTGGAAACCACGCATGTAGAGTCCATCCGTTCACCTCTTCTGCGCCGCACAAAGACACGGTGGTTGGAACCAAAGATCTCAAACTTGGACTCATCAGACCAAAGCACATATTTCCACTGGTCTAATGTCCATTCCTTGTGTTCTGTAGCCCAAACAAGTCTCTTCTGCTTGTTGCCTGTCCTCAGCAGTGGTTTCCTAGCAGCTATTTTACCATGAAGGCCTGATTCACACAGTCTCCTCTTAACAGTTGTTCTAGAGATGTGTCTGCTGCTAGAACTCTGTGTGGCATTGACCTGTTCTCTAATCTGAGCTGCTGTTAACCTGCGATTTCTGAGGCTGGTGACTCGGATGAACTTATCGTCCGCAGCAGAGGTGACTCTTGGTCTTCCTTTTCTGGGGCGGTCCTCATGTGAGCCAGTTTCTTTGTAGCGCTTGATGGTTTTTGCGACTGCACTTGGGGACACTTTCAAAGTTTTCCCAATTGTTTGGACTGACTGACCTTCATTTCTTAAAGTAATGATGGCCACTCGTTTTTCTTTAGTTAGCTGCTTTTTTCTTGCCATAATACAAATTCTAACAGTCTATTCAGTAGGACTATCAGCTGTGTACTGTATCCACCTCCTGCACAACACAACTGATGGTCCCAACCCCACTTATAAGGCTTGAAATCCCACTTATTAAACCTGACAGGGCACACCTGTGAAGTGAAAACCATTTCAGGTGACTACCTCTTGAAGCTCATCAACAGAATGCCAAGAGTGTGCAGAGCAGTAATCAAAGCAAAAGGTGGCTACTTTGAAGAACCTAGAATATAAGACATATTTTCAGTTGTTTCACACTTTTTTGTTCAGTATATAATTCCACATGTGTTAATTTATAGTTTTGATGCCTTCAGTGTGAAGCTACAATATTCATAGTCATGAAAATAAAGAAAACTATTTGAATGAGAAGGTGTGTCCAAACCTTTGGTCTGTACTGTAAATACGGAGCAACTCTGGGGAAAAAAAAAAAAAAAAATCTTAGAGGCTCAAAAAGACTAGGGGTAGGAATTTGCTTTCCAGCAGGACAACAGCCCTAAACATACAACTAGAGCTACAATGGAATGGTTCAGATCAAAGTATATTCCTGTATTAGAATGACCCAGTCAAAGTCTGAATCCTAATTTAAGAGCCTGTAGCAAGCTTGTGCTATTTCAAAATGGAATTGGCAAAAATTTTAGTTTCTAAATGTTTTTAGCTTCCGCATCATTACTTAAAAACTGGCCTTTATACGTGACACAAGCTTCCATGCAAATTATGCAACAAAAATTTTTAATCATGTTTAATTTTCCTCTATCTTCACAATTATTGTTTACTATGTGTTAATCTTTGATACATTTCCAAAAATAGATTTAAGTTTGTGGTTGCAATGTGACAAAATGGGACTGCACGCTGGCACAGTTGCTCGCTCTGTTGCCATGCACAAAGAAAGTCCCGGGTTACACTCCCAACCTGGGGTTTCTTCTATATGGAGTTTTCATGTTCTTCTCATGCATGCATGAGTTCTCCCTGGGTATGCTGGCTTCCTCCTATGGTCCGCAAACATGACTGTTACATTAAATGGTCTCTCTAAATTGACCTTAGGTGTGAATGGGTGTGTGCAGTGTTGTGTGTCTCTGTGTTGCCCTGTAATGGACTGGTGACCTGTCCAGCGTGCACCCTGCCTCTGGGCTGTAGAGCGCTGGAGAGGGACACCAGCTACCCCACGACCCTTAATATCCATTAATCAGTTTCTGTTATCTTTCCACAGAAGTCCATGCAGCATGAGCCATGTGTGTGGCAGGTCTGCATCAGAAAAACATAATTTATCCAACAAGCTGTTAAAAGCAACAGATAAAAAGTCTTCCTGTGTCACCACACTGACTAGGGACTCAAACTACATTAACCATGACAAAGACAAGCCGCACAAAACAAGACGTCTGAAGACCCGAAAGGAGAGATGTCAGATGAGGGCCGGCTGGAAAGACACCTTAAAAAACAAGTCACACCACCATCGCTGTTTTTGCCAAAGCAGGAAAGACTTGACTCATTTCCCCAACTTTTGCCATGGTTGCCATTGGCCCACAATGAAAAATACACAAATGTCAAGTGCTGTTCCTGTTACACAGGAGCCCAGTATCATCACAGACAGCCGCCTGATAGGACACCATGGTCTCTTTAACCATGAAGTAAAGTCCATTGATATTGAACGCTTGCTAAGTGAGCAGAGCAAACTTGGACAGAGTGAACAGGCAACAAATGAGGAAAACAATAACACCTCAAATTTATCTTCTACACCTTGCAATCCTGTTCTGCTCTCCAGTGATGGTTTGCTGCGTGCTAATGCTGATGAATGTGTGCCAGTTAAAGAGAAGGCAAATGCTACTACAAAGACCCATGATGACTCCCAAGAGACAGAAATGATGAAACGTCAGTTCAGCAATCAGGGGACAGATGTCACACCATGCCAGAGACTTCAGCAACAACTTTTCTCTTCTTCTGAAAGTCTTAAAAGCATCAACCAACCTAAAAACAGTTTCCAAGCAACCAAGACAAAAAACACAGTCTGTATGTCTGTAATGGGTGAAGCTTTACAACTGAAATCTTTTGCTGATAGAGGTAAAACAAAGACTTTAAAAAGGACAATAAATGGAGACATGATTTCTGATCTAAAGCAGCCTTATGACAACCAGGACTATCCAGCTGAAGCAGATTATTTAATATCAAGTCCACTTCGACACTTCACCTCGCTCTGTGCTGACAACTTTGAACAACAGCACAAAAACCAAGATCCTGACCATGTATCAAAGGCCACATGTGGAGTGGCAACACGCTTGTGTGAGTGCCTGCAGCTTCCAGTTCCAAACAGGAGAAACCTGCTGTCAGAAACCAGGGAGGTGTTGCTGAAATCCCTGCAGGAGAGACATGGGCCCTGCCTACATGCAAACCTCCAGGAGGTGCAGCGATCGCTTGGCTGTCTTATAGAGCCCACACAGGCCACAATCGAGCAAGGACAAAACATGATGGAAGGAGGTGAGTGTTTATCTACAGGTAAAAGAAAGAAGTTGTTAATGACCGTTACTTAATTATTATGTTTACCATTTAACATTCCAGCCTGCTGCTCTGTGGTGGGGGGCAGGATGCGGCAGGGGTTCCTTGGCAACTATTTTTGTGTGGGACCTATATGCTCCCTGTCACACTCCCTGCCAGTGGCTGGTACTTCTGTCCGCCAAGGCGTTGTTGGTTCTGGTGCTTGGGACTGGGTGCTCGGGTATGTCCCGGCTCACTCCAGGTGGCTGCTTGGCTGGGCCCGGGCCCTCTGGCTCTGTTGGGCATCTGCTGGGGGGTGGTGTAGCCTTGGGTGTGGGGTCTCTGGGCCCATGGTTTGATCTGCTCTAGCATATCCTGCTGCGGACAGGGCCTGTAGGCTTGTTGTTGAGGCTCTCTAAGGCTTCTACACTGTGGTTGCTGGGTGGTTCCCTCGAAGCTCTCTTCTGCTCTTCTTTGAGGGCGAGGGTGGTCGTTCTAGCGGTGGTCCTCCTGGTGCTCCCATGCAATGGAGGGCCTATGGATGTCCGTTATTCCGATCTTCTCTGTCTCTGCCTCAGGTCCTGGGAAGCAGGTCTGTGGCTCCTCACGCCCACTATCCAATATTCTTGTATGTGCAAGTGCACTTACACCTACACCCACAGGTGTTGATGCATTGTTTACTGATACACAGATATACTGATATATTCCATATTGAGCTGCGGTTGCTACTAAAGACATCTTGTACCATGTACTTTTCGCTAAAGTTGCTGTTGTTATATATACGTTTATTGTTTGTCCCTCTGCTTTTTTCCTCTCTTTTTCTCTCTTTGCAGGTGGAGAAGCAGTCTTATAGGGACCAATGTATATATATACATACTGTGGGGTGGCATTTATATATATATATATATCCTTGAACCGTCACCTTAACGTGGTGGAGGGGTTTGAGTGCTCAAATGATCCTAGAGGCTATGTTGTCTGGGGCCTAAATGCCCCTGGTAGGGTCTCCCATGGCAAACAGGCTCTAGGTGATGGGTCAGACAAAGAATGGTTCAAGAACCCCTCATGAAGAACAAAATATCGAGGCACGTGACGTCGCCCGGTACGGCGGAGCCGGGGTCCCACCCTGGAGCCAGGCCTGGGGTCGGGACTCGTCGGAGAGCGCCTGGTGGCCGGGTTGCTCCTCGCGGGACCCGGCCGGGCCAAGCCCAAACGAGAGACGCGAGGCCATCCCCCAGTGGGCCCACCACCTGCAGGGGGAACCGTGAGGCACCGGTGCAAAGAGGATTGGGTGGCGGACAAAGGTGGAGACCTCAGCGGCCCGATCCCCGGATGCTTAGGCTGGCTCTAGGGACGTGGAATGTCACCTCGCTGGGGGGGAAGGAGCCTGAGCTTGTGCGGGAGGTCGAGAGATATCAACTAGAAATAGTCGGGCTCGCCTCCACGCACAGCGTGGGCTCTGGAACCCATCTCCTTGAGAGGGGTTGGACTCTCTTCTACTCTGGAGTGGCCCACGGGGAGAGGCGGCGGGCTGGTGTGGGTTTGCTTGTTGCCCCCCAGCTCAGCCGTCTCGTGTTGGGGTTCACCCCAGTGGATGAGAGGGTTGTATCCCTGCGCCTTCGGGTTGGGGAGAGGTCTCTGACTGTCATTTCAGCCTACGGGCCGAGTGGTAGTGCAGAGTACCCTGCCTTCTTGGCGTCCCTGTCGGGGGTGCTGGATAGTGCCCCTCCCGGGGACTCCATTATTCTGCTGGGGAACTTCAACGCCCACGTGGGGAACGACAGTGACACCTGGAGAGGCGTGATCGGGAGGAATGGCCTCCCCGATCTGAATTTGAGCAGTGTTTTGTTATTGGACTTCTGTGCTACTCACAGATTGTCCATAATGAACACCATGTTCAAATATAAGGGTGTCCATCAGTGCACTTGGCACCAGGATACCCTAGGCAGGAGGTCAATGATCGACTTTGTTGTCGTATCATCAGACCTTCGGCCGCATGTTTTGGACACTCGGGTGAAGAGAGGGGCTGAGCTGTCCACTGATCATCACCTGGTGGTGAGTTGGATCCGCTGGAGGAGGAGAAAGCCAGACAGACTTGGCAGGCCCAAGCGCATAGTGAGGGTCAGCTGGGAACGCCTGGCGGAGCCCTCGGCCAGGGATGTGTTCAACTCCCACCTCCGGGAGAGCTTCGACCAGATCCCGGGGGATGTTGGAGACATAGAGTCCGAGTGGACCATGTTCTCTGCATCTATTGTCGATGCTGCTGCCCATAGCTGCGGCCGTAAGGTCTGTGGTGCCTGTCGTGGCGGCAATCCCAGAACCCGGTGGTGGACACCGGCAGTAAGGGATGCTGTTAAGCTGAAGAAGGAGTCCTATCGGCTGTGGTTGGCTTGTGGGACTCCTGAGGCGGCTGACGGGTACCGTGAGGCCAAGCGTGCTGCGGCCCGGGCTGTGGCAGAGGCAAAAACTCGGGCCTGGGAAGAGTTCGGTGAGGCCATGGAGAAGGACTACCGGTTGGCCTCGAAGCGATTCTGGCAAACCGTCCGGCGCCTCAGGAGGGGGAAGCAGTGCTTTGCCAACACTGTTTATAGTGGGGCAGGAGACTGCTGACCTCGACTGAGGACATTATCGGGCGGTGGAAGGAGTACTTCGAGGATCTCCTCAATCCTGCCATCACGCATTCCGTGGTGGAAACAGAGGCTGGGGACTCGGGGTTGGACTCTTTCATCACCCAGGCTGAAGTCACCGAGGTGGTTAAAAAGCTCCGCGGTGGCAAGGCTTCGGGGGTGGATGAGATCCGCCCTGAGTACCTCAAGTGTCTGGATGTTGTGGGGCTGTCATGGTTGACACGCCTCTTCAACATTGCGTGGCGGTCGGGGACACTGCCTCTGGACTGGCAAACTGGGGTGGTGATCCCCCTTTATAAGAAGGGGGACCGGAGGGTGTGTTCCAACTACAAGGGGATCACACTCCTCAGCCTCCCTGGTAAGGCCTACGCCAGGGTATTGGAGAGGAGAGTCCGACCGATAGTCGAACCTCGGCTTCAGGAGGAACAGTGTGGTTTTCGTCCCAGCCGTGGAACACTGGACCAGCTCTATACCCTCTACAGGGTGCTCGAGGGTTCATGGGAGTTTGCCCAACCGGTTCACATGTGTTTTGTGGACCTGGAGAAGGCATTCGACTGTGTCCCTCGTGATGCCCTGTGGGGGGTGCTCCAGGAGTATGGAATCGGGGGCCCTTTATTAGGGGCCATCCGGTCCCTGTACGAGCGGAGCAGGAGTTTGGTCCGCATTGCCGGCACTAAGTCGGACCTGTTCCCGGTGCATGTTGGACTCCGGCAGGGCTGCCCTTTGTCACCGGTCCTGTTCATAACTTTTATGGACAGGATTTCTAGACGCAGCCAAGGGCCGGAGGGGGTCTGGTTTGGGGACCAGTGGATTTCGTCTCTTCTTTTTGCAGATGACGTGGTCCTGCTGGCCCCCTCTAGCCAAGACCTACAGCATGCGCTGTGGCGGTTCGCAGCCGAGTGTGAAGCGGCTGGGATGAGGATCAGCTCCTCCAAGTCCGAGGCCATGGTACTCGACCGGAAAAGGGTGGCTTGTCCTCTTCAGGTTGGAGGGGAGTTCCTGCCTCAAGTGGAGGAGTTTAAGTATCTCGGGGTCTTGTTCACGAGTGAGGGAAGAATGGAGCGGGAGATCGACAGACGGATCGGTGCGGCTGCCACAGTAATGGGGGCGCTGTGCCGGTCCGTTGTGGTGAAGAGAGAGCTGAGCCAAAAAGCAAAGCTCTCAATTTACTGGTCAGTCTACGTTCCTACCCTCACCTATGGCCATGAACTTTGGGTCATGACCGAAAGAACGAGATCACGGATACAAGCGGCTGAAATGAGCTTCCTCCGTAGGGTGGCCGGGCACCCCCTTAGAGATAGGGTGAGGAGCTCGGCCATCCGGGAGGAGCTCGGAGTAGAGCCGCTGCTCCTCCACATCGAGAGGAGCCAGTTGAGGTGGCTCGGGCATCTATACCGGATGCCTCCTGGACGCCTTCCTCGGGAGGTGTTCCAGGCACGTCCCACCGGGAGGAGGCCCAGGGGACGGCCCAGGACACGCTGGAGGGACTATGTCTCTCGGCTGGCCTGGGAACGCCTTGGGCTCCCCCTGGAGGAGCTGGAGGAGGTGTCTGGAGAGAGGGATGTCTGGGCGTCTCTGCTGAGTCTGCTGCCCCCGCGACCCGGTCCTGGATAAGTTGAAGACGACGAATGAACGAACGGATATATATATATATATATATACTGCTCAAAAAAATAAAGGGAACACTCAAATAACACATCCTAGATCTGAATGAATGAAATATTCTTATTGAATACTTTGTTCTGTACAAAGTTGAATGTGCTGACAACAAAATCACACAAAAATCATCAATGGAAATCAAATGTATTAACCAATAGAGGCCTGGATTTGGAGTCACACACAAAATTAAAGTGGAAAAACACATGCGGCCCTCCAAAGAAATGCCACCCCACACCATTACTGACCCACTGCCAAACCGGTCATGATGAAGGATGTTGCATGCAGCAGATCGCTCTCCACGGTGTCTCCAGACTCTGTCACGTCTGTCACATGTGCTCAGTGTGAACCTGCTTTCATCTGTGAAGAGCACAGGGCGCCGGTCCATTTGTGGACGTCAGGCCTTCATACCATCCTCATGGAGTGGGTTTCTAACCGTTTGTGCAGACACATGCACATTTGTGGCCTGCTGGAGGTCATTTTGCAGGGCTCTGGCAGTGCTCCTCCTGTTCCTCCTTGCACAAAGGCAGAGGTAGTGGTCCTGCTGCTGGGTGGTTGTCCTCCTACAGCCTCCTCCACGTCTCCTGGTGTACTGGCCTGTCTCCTGGTAGCGCCTCCAGGCTCTGGACACTACACTGACAGACACAGCAAACCTTCTTGCCACAGCTCGCACTGATGTGCCATCCTGGATGAGCTGCACTACCTGAGCCACTTGTGTGGGTTGTAGAGTCCGTCTCATGCTACCATGAGTGTGAAACCACCACCAACATTCAAAAGTGACCAAAACATCAGCCAGAAAGCATAGGTACTGAGAAGTGGTCTGTGGTCCCCACCTGCAGAACCACTCCTTTATTGAGTGTCTTGCTAATTGCCAAAGATTTCCCCCTATTGTCTATTCTATTTGCACAACAGCTGGGAAATTGATTGTCAATCAGTGTTGCTTCCTAAGTGGACAGTTTGATTTCACAGAAGTTTGATTTACTTGGAGTTATATTGTGATGTTTAAGTGATCCCTTTATTTTTTTGAGCAGTATATATATATATATATATATATATATATATATATATATATATATGTGTGTGTGTGTGTATATATATACAGGGGTTGGACAATGAAACTGAAACACCTGTCATTTTATTGTGGGAGGTTTCATGGCTAAATTGGACCAGCCTGGTAGCCAGTCTTCATTGATTGCACATTGCACCAGTAAGAGCAGAGTGTGAAGGTTCAATTAGCAGGGTAAGAGCACAGTTTTGCTCAAAATATTGAAATGCACACAACATTATGGGTGACATACCAGAGTTCAAAAGAGGACAAATTGTTGGTGCACGTCTTGCTGGCGCATCTGTGACCAAGACAGCAAGTCTTTGTGATGTATCAAGAGCCACGGTATCCAGGGTAATGTCAGCATACCACCAAGAAGGACGAACCACATCCAACAGGATTAACTGTGGACGCAAGAGGAAGCTGTATGAAAGGGATGTTCGGCTGCTAACCCGGATTGTATCCAAAAAACATAAAACCACGGCTGCCCAAATCACGGCAGAATTAAATGTGCACCTTAACTCTCCTGTTTCCACCAGAACTGTCCGTCAGGAGCTCCACAGGGTCAATATACACGGCCGGGCTGCTATAGCCAAACCTTTGGTCACTCATGCCAATGCCAAACGTCGGTTTCAATGGTGCAAGGAGCGCAAATCTTGGGCTGTGGACAATGTGAAACATGTATTGTTCTCTGATGAGTCCACCTTTACTGTTTTCCCCACATCACAGTACGGTGTGGAGAAGCCCCAAAGAAGCGTACCACCCAGACTGTTGCATGCCCAGAGTGAAGCATGGGGGTGGATCAGTGATGGTTTGGGCTGCCATATCATGGCATTCCCTTGGCCCAATACTTGTGCTAGATGGGCCAAGGACTACCGAACCATTTTTGAGGACTATGTGCATCCAATGGTTCAAACATTGTATCAGGATGACAATGCACCATTACACACAGCAAGACATGTGAAAGATTGGTTTGATGAACATGAAAGTGAAGTTGAACATCTCCCATGGCCTGCACAGTCACCAGATCTAAATATTATTCAACCACTTTGGGGTGTTTTGGAGGAGCGAGTCAGGAAACGTTTTCCTCCCCCAGTATCACGTAGTGACCTGGCCACTATCCTGCAAGAAGAATAGCTTAAAATCCCTCTGACCACTGTGCAGGACTTGTATATGTCATTCCCAAGACGAATTGATGCTGTATTGGCATATATATATATATATATATATATATATATATATATATATATATATATATATATATATATATATATATAAATTTGCTTTGCGGTTATTTCAAATGCATGCAGTGGACATGGAAATAGAAACAAAATAGAAAGAGAGGTGAGGTGAGTTAAAAGTGAGAGGAGATGAGAATAGAGGAGAGAAAAAAGGATAAAGAGAATCCAAGACAACACCATATAAGACTGCTTCTCCGCCTGCAGAAAGAGAAAGAGATGGGCCCCCTCCCGGTGGGACATGCCTGGAACACCACCGTTCACAGGTAGTTTTAAAAATTGTAGACCAGCTTATTATTATTTTAAAACATTTATCTTAAGAAATCTTGAACAAGATGATTGCCTTTGCAGTTAAATGAATACCACATCACCAATGATGGAATGATTGAGTGATTGATGTGTGTGCACAACGATCCATAGCATGCATATATCTATATAGAACTTTATTAGTAATTACTTTGGGGTTATTTCTAATAACCCTAAAACAGAAAAAACCTGTAAATATGGGGACAGCCCAGGACACGCTAGAGGGAGTATGTCTCTTGACTAGCTTTGGAACTCCTCAGGCTTCCCCCAGAGGAGCTGGAGGAGGTGTCTGGGGAGAGGGAAGCCTGGGTGTCTCTGCTTAGTCTGCTGCCCCTGCAACCCAGTCCCGCATAAGTGGAAGATGACAAGTATGAGTATTTAAAAAGATTAAACTTTTTTCCAATTTTCCTTAAATGAAATATTCATCCATTTTTTTGTTGAGAGAGCTTCAAACGGTATTACTCCAATTGAAAAGAAACTGTTTATATTGAAGTTTCAAACTTGGTTGAAAATATTTTTTTGTCATGAGTTGTATCTTAGCAACGGAGTATTTGTCTCAAATAGCAGTAGCAACCAGTAGTTGGATTTACAGTAGTTCTTCAGTTTTGTTTTCCTCTTTCAGATACGTCAGCCAAAATCACTGAACGTTTTTGCTGGCAGTCCACTCCTCAGTCACGCCACAGTCTGCAACAGGTGAGATCTTATGCAAACACAGAGATACAGCTTATTATTTATCAGTATTTCAGCTTTATATGTGTCAGACTGCATGAAGGAAATCCCAAAGCAAATAAGTAGGATATAGAGAGAACAAGCTTGTGTTATTTTGTCTTTAGACTTCAGCATTTTTTAGTCACACTGGACTTTATCTTTTGTATATGTTTAGATCAGTTCAGGTAATTTATATAGCACTATCTAACTTAACGTGTATTGTTTTATTTAGATATGTAATGAATTTTGGTTTTTCACACACTGGTTCTTCTTGCACTTAATGTGCAGAATTTCTGTCACTTTTCCATTATATTAAGACAGAAGCACACAATTTAAAAGTAAAAACAATTCTAGTCTTTAATTGCTTTTGACCGTTAAAGACACTATTTTATTAAACTAATATTTTGTGTTGTTTTGTATAAAGGTTACTGAGAAGTTGGAAACCCCTGTGGATACCTCTGTAAACCTTTTGGATGAAACCTGTAGACCTGGTTTCTCTCCTCACCTCTACATGGACTTTGAGCCTTCTGGGACCTTTTTGAGTGACTTGTTTGTTCACTCTCCCAAATTATCCCAAGGAGACCATGTTTTTAGGCCTGAATTCTGGGAAGACAGCAAATCTAAGAGTAAAGAGTCAGCTTTGATTGATTCGTTTCAAAACAACTTTATGAACCATTCCAAGGATTTGAAAGAGCGGATCAGTGAGCAGCAGACACATCATAGCCACGTCCAGCCTTTCTTTCCCTACCAAGATGGACATTCAGCAGATCTACAACATTTTGCAAAGAACCTGAACCCGTCTAAATCTGACAGGTATTATTGTGATCCCTTCTTCCCATCCAAAAGTCACCGTCACTCCCAGAGCAATCACTTGCAGGCTTTTGGTCAGCTTTCACCTTTTCACCCAAACTTGAATTCCAATCTCACTGACATGATGCACTACCCCCCATCCCACATGCTTGAAAGAAGCCTGGCACCTCCATCTTCATCCTTACCAAGCCCTGAGCACTGGTCTTTCCCTCCTATGAGACTGTACTAATCTTCAGTTAATCTCTGGATGGACAACTGCCTGTTAACATTTCTCTCTGAATTTGAGCCATCAAGTGTTCATAAGTACTTATTTAAAGTAGTATTAAATGGAAAAACAATAGCTGTCATCGCAAACCATTTTGGTTCCATTTAAGTTCTTATAAGGAAACAACCAATTATGCATTGTTTGCATCTTTAGAACATCTTTTATTATGCTGAGTGCTACATTACAAATACATGTGAACAAATATACAATTCTCCAAGCAGGATGTTTTTTTTTAGTTTAAAAAAATGCTGTTTTGAAAGTTTTTCATTTCTTTTGTCTGCTAAATACAGCAGTGAATGTGTGGAAACTGTATAACACAACATCTGAGAATCTGTAATAAACATTAATGAACAAAAATAAATTAAATAAAAACATATTTAGAGTTGACATTACATAACTTGTTTCAATCAACACAGGAAATCATTTTAAGGTAGCAAAAAATCCTTTTCATCTGATAAGTTTCTCATAATTTCCAGTTTCTTTGCTTGCTAGAGCAAAATCTTTGTCTGTGTCATTTTGTTCTGTTTCCAGTCTGCTGCCTGCTCTGATTGCCCTGCGTAGCTGATTCCAAAACAGCTCTTGGGCCTGTGACGGATTATTGCAGTTGGAGCCAGGCCACTGAAGATAGGTCTTTTTTAACATAACCTTTCTCATGCGATGATAGGGCGACAGCTGCCTCTCAGCGATCGGCTCCAGAAACACGAGCAGAAGAACGTCTCTGTGCTCATCGAAGAGCCTGTAACTTGCGAGCTGGATTTCCAGGGAGCACCACTCACTCCGTAGAAAGTTCTTGCTCACTACACAAATAGTTTTCCTGCTGCTGTACACTGCAGTGACGATGTTGTCCACAATGTTGCGACCCAACTCAAAGTCCCTGTGATGGAGGCAGAGTTTAAAAGACGATCCATTTCCCTCCAGGTTGGGCAGCAACTGATTCATGACCCACTGCTCATCAGAGAAATTATAGGAGATAAAAGCATCATATTTGGACTTTTCCTCCTCCTCTCTGAGTCTGCTCCAATGATCACTGAACCAGGAGCGGAACACATAGTAGCTGTACTTGATTTTCCATAATAGTTTGACATAAAGTAAAGGAGAGACTGTAAACAGAAAGAGCACAGCAGCAGTGCTGAAAAAAAGATACATTCCTAGATCTATGTAGCAAACATTTGTATTAAAGTTGTGAAATTTGTGTGTTTTGTTCTCCTGGCATGACATTAAGTAGAGATAGATCACCTGGACCTTTTGGTTATTAACTGTATAATTTTGCAGGAGGCTATTTTTGCAGGTACAGCTAAGAGGGACACTACGGATGTCAAGGTAGTCGAGTTGAGGTAAACTCTCGAGCACATCTACCGAAATGCTCTGCATTACATTACGATTTAGCTGAAGAATGCGTAGCTTTGTAAGATTCCCGAAAACCTCCTTGGAGAAGTTCTGAATTCCCATATTTTCTACAATCAACCTGGTTAAATTTTTGAGATTCTTGAAGACGCCAGGTTGTAACTGGGCCACTCCAACACAGCAGTTATCCAGTGTGAGGAACTGTAAGTTTATCAGATCATCAAACACTTCAGGAGCAAGAAAAGCGATGTTGTTGTTGGTGAGGTACAAAGATTTTAGCGAATGGAGTCCTTTGAAAAAGTTTCGAGGTATAAGGACGAGGCCATGATTTCTCTGGCCATCTAGTTTCAGATCGCTGAGCTTGCGGAGTTTCACAAATGGTGAACTGATACCATCTGTGGAAAAACGAATCAGATTTTTTTGCAAATCCAGTACTGTGAGTGTGTCTTGGAAAGCATGGCAGAATGAAGAGTCTATTTGTTTGAGGTTGTTTCCATCTAGGTAGAATTTTGAAAGGCTTTTTAACCCATCAAGACCAGATGGCTGTATATGGGTGATCTTATTTCCTCCAAGGTCCAAAGTAGTTAAATTTCTTAGGTTCATAAAGGTTCCATTAAATATGACAGAAATGCGATTATTGCGTAGATTGAGGATTTGCAGTTTGTAATTATCTCTAAATGTGTCAATAAACAAATCAGTAAGGAGGTTATTGTCCAGCCGGAGGGTCTTAAGTCTTGTCAGCCCTCTAAGACCTTTGCGATGGAGAAAAGCTACATTATTTATGTTGAGCTTCAGCATCTCGATATTTGGCATGTGACTGAAAGCATATGCGTTTACTGAGAGAATTCGATTGTATCGGTAGCTCAGTTCTTTTAAACTTTTAAAATTTATATATTTTTTCCCTTTACAATATGGGAGAAATGTAAGATGGTTGTGCTCTGCAATAAACTTATTGATGCTGATTTGTTTGCTTAAAAAGTCTAGGCAGTTAACTGTTTTCAGCTCATTGTTGGATAAATCCAAAGCTCCAATGATTTTAGGGCAGAAGGATAGAGCAGCATTTGTTATATTCCGAATGCCATTATGTCTTAAATATAAATTTTTTATTAATTTCTGCTTTCTTCCCAGCACTGTGCATAGATCCATGAGGAGACTATCATTCTTCAGACCCATCCCTGAGAAAACAACATGACCTGCATTGATGTTGCTGGTGTTTAAAAACTCAACTGCCTTGACACTCGTTGACTGCAATTTCAGCATCTTTACATTGCTCAGATCCACTCCTTGTAAAGCTCTCGTAGGAAGTTTAAAATTGAACGACAGGTCAAGCAGCTTGATGAACCCGAAAAGTGATGGGTTACATCCCAAAGTATGCAGATTATTTCTTTGCAGGTTTAACACTTTGAGGGATTGTGGTAGAGGTATATTTAAATCACTTAGCGAAGTCAAATTGTTGAAGCCAAGTTCTAAGAAGGTTAAATTTGTTAGATGTGATACAGACTTCACAACCGCAGAAAAATTTGTGAGATGGTTGTTCCTCATGTTTAAATTTTGTAGATTAACAACATTGGAGAAAATGCCTTCAGGCAACGCCTTTAAAATGTTGTTAATCAGTGACAGGGAGGTGAGGCTATGCAGGTCTTCAAACAAGACTGGGCTGAGCTCTGATAAACTGTTAAAGGACATATTTAGATACTTAAGTTGATGCAATTTATGAAAAGCCAAAGGATCAATCGAACATAGCTGGTTCTGATCTAAGTTGAGGTACTGTAAATTTGGCAAATGAACAAAACTGTTGTTGGAAATGTGCTGCACATGGTGGTTGAAAGAAGCTGTGACATTGACAGCAGATGTAGGGAGGTCATTTACTATAGCAGATATGTTCTTGTCATTTCGATTGTTGCAGTGGAAACTTGTCAAGTTTGAATATTGATCTGCGATGCAGCTTTTAAAGCTGTAGCCACTGATGAGTTGAACAGAACAGAGAATAACTCCAAGCAGCCTTAGTTGATAATTCTGAGAGCCCATTTTGTCTAGTCAACACCCAGAAAAGCAGAATTTAAAAGGTTTTGAGTTGTTTCATTGTTGGCTTTAATGTAATGTCAGATGGGACCTCAAAGTTGTCGATCAGTTCAGCGTGGAACAGAAATCTGTGAACATAGATTATTTTCAAATCAAACTGTACTAAATACTTGATTCAATGATTAGGAAAAACAATAGATGTTAGTGCAAAAGCAAAAGTCAGTTTTACCTGTTTTCCTTGTAATTTCAGGTAGAGTCCGTTAATCGAGTTGAGGTTTTATTTTTCAGGAAAGAGGAACCCTGTAATAAAAATAATACCTTGATTCCTCTTTTTTATTAATTTCAAGTCATCTTTCCCCTTTCCCTTCCTCTCATTTGTACAGTCTATTAGACAGTACATATAATTGCAATCTACACAATACTTTGTTCAAATCCCAGTAAAGGTTTGAAATTGTTTGCCAAAGAGCAATTAACTGAGAGTTTACTGCCAGGTTGGTAACTGATATTAAGGTACACCAAGGTTTTAAATAGTTAAAACTACAAATATTTTCTGTTATCTTGTGATTTAAGGTCCATTTAATTAAATGCCAGAGAAAATGCCAAAGGGAAAAAGGTTTTCTCTGGTTGGTTGAAGCATTGCTCCTTCCACATCTTTTGCTGCACTCTGGTGGTATTTCCTTTTTCCCTTTGATATCAGAAAGACATACTGGGCAATCTGAAAATATCGACAGTCATTTAAAAACGGGAAGAGTCATTGTATGGAATCTAAAGACGAAACACCCGTTAGCCTTATTATTGTTTTAAAACTACAGCTGGTGGATTTGGTGGATGCCTGTTAAGCAGCTGGCTGCAGTACGGCCAACAGATATGACATCCTGACTACAGGTCCTTCTCACAATATTAGCATATTGTGATAAAGCTCATTATTTTCCATAATATAATGATGAAAATTTAACATTCATATATTTTAGATTCATTGCACACTAACTGAAATATTTCAGGTCCTTTATTGTCTTAATACGGATGATTTTGGCATACAGCTCATGAAAACCCAAAATTCCTATCTCACAAAATTAGCATATCATTAAAAGGGTCTCTAAATGAGCTATGAACCTAATCATCTGAATCAATGAGTTAACTCTAAACACCTGCAAAAGATTCCTGAGACTTTAAAACTCCCAGCCTGGTTCATCACTCAAAACCCCAATCATGGGTAAGACTGCCGACCTGACTGCTGTCCAGAAGGCCACTATTGACACCCTCAAGCAAGAGGGTAAGACACAGAAAGAAATTTCTGAACGAATAGGCTGTTCCCAGAGTGCTGTATCAAGGCACCTCAGTGGGAAGTCTGTGGGAAGGAAAAAGTGTGGCAGAAAACGCTGCACAACGAGAAGAGGTGACCGGACCCTGAGGAAGATTGTGGAGAAGGGCCGATTCCTGAACTTGGGGGACCTGCGGAAGCAGTGGACTGAGTCTGACCTGGGCTACAGAGAAGCAGCACTGGACTGTTGCTCAGTGGTCCAAAGTACTTTTTTCGGATGAAAGCAAATTCTGCATGTCATTCCGAAATCAAGGTGCCAGAGTCTGGAGGAAGACTGGGGAGAAGGAAATGCTAAAATGCCAGAAGTCCAGTGTCAAGTACAGTCAGTGATGGTCTGGGGTGCCGTGTCAGCTGCTGATGTTGGTCCATTGTGTTTTATCAAGGGCAGGGTCAATGCAGCTAGCTATCAGGAGATTTTGGAGCACTTCATGCTTCCATCTGCTGAAAAGCTTTATGGAGATGAAGATTTCATTTTTCAGCACGACCTGGCACCTGCTCACAGTGCCAAAACCACTGGTAAATGGTTTACTGACCATGGTATCACTGTGCTCAATTGGCCTGCCAACTCTCTTGACCTGAACCCCATAGAGAATCTGTGGGATATTGTGAAGAGAACGTTGAGAGACTCAAGACCCAACACTCTGGATGAGCTAAAGGCCGCTATCGAAGCATCCTGGGCCTCCATAAGACCTCAGCAGTGCCACAGGCTGATTGCCTCCATGCCACGCCGCATTGAAGCAGTCATTTCTGCCAAAGGATTCCCGACCAAGTATTGAGTGCATAACTGTTCATGATTATTTGAAGGTTGACGTATTTTGTATTAAAAACACTTTTCTTTTATTGGTCGGATGAAATATGCTAATTTTGTGAGATAGGAATTTTGGGTTTTCATGAGCTGTATGACAAAATCATCCGTATTAAGACAATAAAAGACCTGAAATATTTCAGTTAGTGTGCAATGAATCTAAAATATATGAATGTTAAATTTTCATCATTACATTATGGAAAATAATGAGCTTTATCACAATATGCTAATATTTTGAGAAGGACCTGTATTTAACCAGCTAATATCAGCTTGTTGGACTCCCAGTATTCCTCCATAAAGGGCAAAACGGAAATAGCTATTCTGCACAACAGGCACTAAAACTAAAGTACTAAATTCAACTGACCAGTGTTATGCATTTTTGAATTCCTCTGATCAAAATAACCATAACATGTTTACATGGCATCATCATAACTTTAATCATGTTTATATTACATTATTCAAGCATTAGAAATAATATTTCTTCTGTTTTTAAATAAAAGTAATTATATCAAGTGTGTTAATACTGAGACACCATGAGACATAAAAATCATACAAGGAAGGTCTCATCCCAGTCCTTGCTAACTCACAGCTGTAGGTGATTGGAAAAAACTAGCCCTGTGTTTAAAATATCCACTTGTTCACATTCAAGTGCCTATTTTAATATTTAGAATATTTTCTTCTTCTTACTGTGGGCTAAATGATTTGCAAGATTTTTAGCATTAGTCTTGAATCTGCAGCTCAAACCTTTGTTGTCATATCAAAACAAAGAAAAATGATCCAGGGCATGGTATAAATCACCAAATGAATGTGAGTGAAAGGGTAAACCTTATGAACACATCTTCCCTTTAAAGAACCTAAAAGCTGTCATGTGACAATGTATCATCACTTTAAAATTAAAGGCACAGTAGCCTTATATTCACTTAATCATTCACTTTATCTCTTAACAAAGAAAATTACAAAATATAAGTGTTTGAGACTAATCCTAATAAAAAAATATATCAAGCCTATTAATACACTTTCTTACCTGCTCAATTGTGTCCTGATCTTCTCAACTCGTTCCTTCTGAGAGCTCTGCTGAGAGCTCTGCTACATGACTAAAAACACGAACTTAACCAGAAAGAGGAAGATGACTGCAGCCTACTTTTGTCCTTGCAGATTGAGTTAGAGTGCATGGCAATAGATTGATTGAACCCAGACAATACCATTTCCTGATAGTTTTATTGAAATACTGGTGCTTGTGTAAGTACAAGTAAGGATAAATATACAAAAATATTCCTGTAAAGAAAATCTGACGCCCTATTGAAATACTACTGAATGAAAATGATATGGTATTTTATAATGCTAGTGTCAGTAATGCTTCTTCTTTATTCTTATTTGTTTCAACAGTCACTCTAATATTTGTTGCAAGATCATTCATTTAGCTCAGTTTTAAGTCTGTGTTTCTGCCTCTACCTTAGATTATTTACAGTTTTCAGCTTAGAAAGTAGATGTAATTTCCCATGAAAGTAAAAAAAATGTTAAAGTAATACAAAACACTGGGCGCCGTGACGCTGGTGCAGGAGTTAACTGCACGACCCATGCCTCTGTCCTCAACGCAGGCTGTCTGGGGCAGAGTCCCAGCCCGTTGACGTTTATTGCATGTCCTGCACCCCTTCTTCTACCCTATTTTCTGTCAACTCACTTTGGAAAAATGTGAAAAATTAAGGTCACCAGTCCCTAAAGAGAAATAATACAAAAACATAATGCAAAAAATATATAGTAATTGTTTACAGATCACTCATATAACAAATTTGCACACATTTTTATCACAGTTATTTAAAAATTAGTCTGTGATCTGTTCATCCCCTCATTTTCTGCTCTCTCGCCAGCTGACACAGTCCACAAAGAGGCAGGCAGGCCATGATGACCCAGTCATCACACACAGAGCCCTAGAATTCAAAAACATCAAACAATTGTGAAAAATTTAATTTAAATTTATCACAATTAAAATAAACTTAAGTTTTTAGACTCACAAAAGGAGTCCCTCCATTTAAGAAATAGTGTTAGAAATTGTTACTATCTTGAATTTAATATAGGTTTTTTTTTTTTTTTTTTGACCTAATGAACAGCTTTTCCACACTCACTTCAATGTTGTACTTGCTGCGGATGCTTGTTCTCAAAGCAATCATGGCACCCGGGAGGAAAGGTAGACAGCAGCTGTCCCCATTGTCTTGAGCCACCTTACAGCCAAGGATGCATGGGATAAATGCTCCACATAGACCTTTAGGTGAAAGGCAGGTCAAAAAATAAAAATTCAGATTTAACTTTGGAAAATAAACCTAACCAGCTTTCTTTAAACCCATGAAAACACATACAGATGCCACAGTCTTCACAGCAGTCGCACACATTTGTACTCCAGACTGAAGAACGTCCAGCAGTTACTGTGTATTGTGTGACAATGGGAGGTTGCGAGTTGACAACATTAGACTGGAATGCCATGGCTAAAAGCAAAAGAAAAGAAGAGTTTGGATTTTATCTGACACTTTCTTGTAATTATTTAGCCTATTAAGCAGCAAGCTGAACCTCTAGAGCATATCATTCCCGACAGACAACAAAATATATAATAAATAGATATCAGACATTACCTTCTAAGTGTGGAATGCGTCTCCCTGAAGTATGCACTGATGTTGAAGATTGTCTAAGTCAAAAATTAATCACTGGAGAGAAAAAGCATGGCAGCTGCTCTAATATATGGTGAGACAACAGACAGAGCCCAAAGATCTGTTCTTGTGCTGATATCATGTAGCAAACATTTTGACCATCTGAGCAGGAGCAAATGTTATGTAACGAAAATAAATATTTAGTTTTTTGGGCGTACTACACCTTTTGAAAGAGTACATGTAACATGAGACGAACTCTATCAGCAGAAAGTAATTAGGGAACAAAAGAGGCTTGAAGTGCATATTTATATTTAAGCCACCTTGGTGAGGTGTGGTGTGTGTACATACTGAGTGTCTGGCTGAGTGCATTAAAAAACAAAGAGTAAAAACTGAACTGTGACACTCAAGGACAGATGAGTAAAGGGTTTGTTCTCTCATAAAACAAAGATCTTTCAACACATTGTCGGTCGGCTGGCACACATAGGTCCTAGAATAGCTGAAAAGCTGTACGTTGGGGTCATACTGCCTGCTAAAGAACGGAAAATCCCAAATAATAATAATAATAAGGAGATCTATTTTTACAACTACTCATCCTGAATTTATAGGATAGATAACAAAAACAAATGTATTGCATGAATATACAGTGAGATTGTGCAATGCCTTAAAACTATACTTACGCCCCTTGAACCTTTGATGTTTTGTCATATTATAGGGGAAGACGGAGCACCATCCTGTTGGCAAAAAGTGCGGCTGGTGATTTGTAAAAAAAAAAAACACATGTTTATTCTTATGCTCTTGTAATGCTAGGAATAAATATAATAATAAATAAAGAATATGTAAGATTTTCCTTTTTATGGCTTTATACACATCTATAACAAGAGTGGAAATAAGTGTGGAATGGTGTTGAATATTCTATTCAATAATTGGTGCACTCAGAATTGGATAAAAAATTTACTTTATTCTCATGTTGTCATTTCTGCAACAAGCTCAGTTTTTATGAACAGATTTTCAGGAGTTTCTTCAGTTCTACATGACACACATACTGCATATTTCAACCACTTATAACGCCCTCTTCCTCTCCCGCCTTACTCAAATAATACAGACCGACCTGCACATAAAATTATCATGCTGAAAGGTCAAGCGCGTGACCCATAAGAGACAGGGGCCTGTCCTCGAGCTGGCTGTCGAGTCTCGACCCCAGCGACCTCTGCTGCATGACCCTTCATACCGCTGCACGTCTTCCCTCTCTCTTTAACCACTTCCTGTCTGCAAACGTTCAAAATAACAAACAATGAAGGCCACTAGTGTCGCAAAAAGAATCTTTAAAAGCAACACTGCTGCCAAGGAGACAAAGCGTGTTCAAAACAACACGAACACAAAAAAATACTCATAAATTTCTATTAGTATTAATAATAATTAAAAAAGCTAAAGTTTCTGCCACCGCTGGTATTTAACTAAACGTGCCACCTATTATACCTCCCGTATGTTACCACTAAGCCAAACATAAGTTTTTATTCCTATAGTATCAACAGGTATTAAGAAATCTAAGCTTGACCTCAGTTAAATCATTTAATTAACTCTCATTAGACATGTCTGAATGCACATGTTGCAAGGGAGTTGCAGAACGTATTTGATCTAAATAGTATTTGAAATATCATACATATCCAGGTTTTTAAATGATATACGTTTGTCTTGTATTAATGAAGTTAGGTTTGAATGTGACAGCCACAACAATTCTCAGTTACAGAGTCTGACCACCAGAGCGCAGTGACAAGCTAATTTCTGAACAGCTTGTTCTTGTTTTTTTTTTTTCTGCTTGTAAGGCAGTTATATTTGTGCAAATCAAGACTAAATAACATAATATTGGAAATATACTGAAAAGGCTTGCAAGAAAAGCATAAGTAGCCCCAATAAAGACCGAAGAGCATATAAAAAAATATCAATTAAGTCTAAACACATTTTATATGGTCTTTCTCTTAAGAGAGCAAAACGTCCTGGTTGTTGCACAATACATGCTTTTCGAGAAGACCCTCAGATAAGATGCTAAACAAACATGGCCACAAAAGTTTTCGGTTCCTCAAAACGTTAGTGCATGTGTTGATTTAAAAAAAAAATATCACACACCATCTCTAGAAAAAGTACGTTGGACTTTTTTTTTTTTATTTCTGTCTGTCCAGTTGGAGTTTCTGGTTCACTGTGTGACTCATCTCTGCTCTTAAATCTGCACCAAGTCTGCACGTTTGTCTAAACTCAACGTCCGTGAATTCAAATAAAATATATACATTTTGGCTTCATTTAAGAATCTAAATCTTAAACTGTAAGGTGAAAACCTAATGTGGAGAGAAGTGGACAGCTGCAGTAAAGAACAGTGGCTCCCAAAGTGTGCAAACCTGTTAAAATTCCAGGTTTTTAAGACTTAAAAACCTAAGAGCATGATATAGAATTTCCAAAATGTTTCAACCTACAATTTGACATTACTTGTGTGAAACTGAACTGAAAACAGTAATTCGATTAGAAGCACAAATGTAAAAATTAGAAATGTTGCTGCATAACTGTACATCCCCGTAAACTAAAACATTGTTGAACTATGCTTTGAGTCAACATGAGCCTTGAGTCTTTTGTAGGAGTCAATCAGCTGCCAACATCTTAACTTGTCCACTCTTCTGTTGATTTTATGCTTGGACTCACTGTAATGCTGTAAAAAAAAAAAACTCTCTTCATCTTTAGCTCACTAACAGACACCTGAAGGTTTTGGCTCCAGTCTGAGTGGAATATATATAATTGTTCATAATTTCATAAACCTGATAGGACAGAACTAGACAAAACACCTAGCCCAGAGAATAATGCTGCAACCACCACATTTCACAGTGGGTTTGGTGTTATTTTGATGATTTACTGTTTTTTTTTTTGGTGGTTTTGTTTGTTAAATATGCTCTTTGGTGATCTGGCTAAAGTTCCATTTTGCTTCCATCAGATAAGATCCTTCCAAAGGGTTTTGGGAGATTTTAGCCAGCCCTGAATGTTTTCTTGCCAACAAAAGGCCTTTAACTTTCAATCCTATTTCTTGAAACTATTTTTTTTTTCATTAAAAAAAATGTACTTGTTGAAGTTCTCAGTAAAAAAAGCCCACTGCATGTTCTCTCACGAGTCTGTATTTTATTGATCAGTGGAAATCAGGACACTACATAGGTGAGAGGTATTTTCTCTCTATGTTGTTTAATTGCATTGTTGTTGGAGCTGTTAGAACCTCTTGCATTCACTACATTATAGAAACACTGTTCTTGCTTTATGTGAAATGTCCAGTTACAAATACACAATGCAAGGAGCAAAAACGGATAAAGGTGTGGGCTAGGGAGATGTTAGCTGTTTAACTGTAGCAGTGTTTTACAGGTTAAAACCTTCAGCGACTGTGCACTGACACTGAGCTTTATTAGGTCCCACTTTCTTTATTATTTATCACGTTGTGTGAGTAAAGATCCACTTATAGGCTTAAAAGAACTTTGTAGCCAAAATACCTGCACTCAGATAAATCTCAGAGATTTATTATATACCGGAGATGTGACTGATACATCAGCAGACCTGTTAATGTCCTGCTGCTCGACATACAGCCTACACTTGAATGTTAAGCAGATACCTGTGATCCGGTCACTCTGGATGGATTTTGTGTTAGGCTCATTCACTTACATCAGGATCATACGAGACACATGTTAATACCATGTCTGAACAGGGCATACAATAGTTGGCAGATACCTTCTTCTCGGTGTACCCAAGAAGACTGAATACTGGAACTGCGTTAAAAGTGGTGTTGCATGTATCAGTTTCAGGATGTGCACTTTTGTGCAACCAGACTATTGCAACTTTTTTTTTATTTTTTACATGTTTCTTCTAAACAGATGTTTGGTTTTAAGCTGAACTATTACAGATAGAGCCCACATTAAATGTAGAAAAAAACGTTGCGGTCTTATGTGCTACATGCGTGGTATGTTTTTATTTCCTAGATAAGCAAATGACTTAGTATCCTGTTCTGTTCAAAATGTTGTAAGTGTTGTTTGTCCTGCATCTGTGCCTAACGTGGTCACATCCTTTCTTCTTTACAAAATCTCAAAAGGTAGGTAAGTCGTTTTTAAATTTGTTTATTTTTTATTCTATCTTCTTCAAAATCTCTAAAATAAAACATTAAAAACGAGTTGTGAGCTTCATTTGAACATTTTAAACGTTTTTAAAACTATAGAAGACTTAGGGACAAATATAATGCAAAAGAGTATGAGATTAGTCCTGTAGACAGTGTGGTGATACACACTACAAACCAAAGCTGACCATATAAAAACAAGTAGTGGTGAGACTGATGTTTTTGTCCACAAAGCGCTTTCATTTCTCCAGGGAATGATTTTTTTTTTTTTTTAGTAAAAACTATTTCTCCTTTCCAAATTTTCACTTTTGATATTGTAAAATGTAAGCAGATTAAACGTTGCTAAAATATTTTTGAATTGTGTAAAATGTTGGGCATCTTCCTGAAAAAAATGTGTTTTTCTTTTCAAATTACATTCAGTAGACGTTTTTGCAGCCATGTGCAGACGTCTTAAAAATATGTCACAATTTCTTGACACACTCATCCATTCCCTCTATAGCTTCGTCCACATCTGTTTAAAGCGTACAAAGATTCAGTTCCTGAATTTCTGACTTCTTCTTTCTGATTGCTTGTTGTTTGGATAAGTGTGAACTAAAAGCTTTAACTGATACCTTCATTAGCAGAGTGTGCTCTTGGATGATTTCAGTTGTTCTGCTGCCTCCTTGTTTTCTGCAAACATGAATTCAACCACAACACATGGATATTTCTTTACTGTAAGTGGACACTTTAGTAATCCCTCTGCAATAATTCTAGTTTTGTTTTAGTTTTATTTTATATAAGAGAATTTTGAAATTATTAAACAGAAATTATTATTTCATATAGAAAACCATAAGCAAGATAGTTGAGCAATTTCCTTCATCAATCTGACTGAGATCTGTTTTTTTCTTTAGTATAATACGACTGATGATGATTATTACAACGATTATCCAGAAACTCGTGAGGTGATTGCAAGACCATGCAATCAGGAGGACATCTATAGTTTTGCTAAGAACTACTCCCCCGTTGTGTACAGCATGGTGTTTGTCCTGGCTGTTGTTGGCAACATCTTGGTGCTGTGTGTGATCAGACGCTACAGAAACTCTCAGAGCGGTGGAGCCTGTGCCTTCTCTCTGACAGACACCTTCCTCCTTCACCTGGCCATTTCTGACCTCCTGCTGGCCTTCACCCTACCCCTGTTTGCAGTGCAGTGGGCCCACCAGTGGGTGTTTGGCAAAGCAGTGTGCAAGATCTCGGGTGCTCTTTTCTCCTTGAACCGCTACAGCGGCATCCTTTTCCTGGCATGCATCAGTTTCGACCGGTACCTGGCCATTGTTCATGCTGTCAGGTCAGGGTGGAAACGCAACACCTGCCACGCTCAATTTGTATGTGCAGTCATCTGGGTGGTGTGCCTCGGCTTGAGCGGAGTTGACATTGCATTCAAAGAAGTGGTAGAGATGTTCGCTAATGACAACGAGAAGACAAACGTGTGCCAAGTGTGGTTCACTCAGAATGCCGACCAGTGGCAGGTGAGCTTGCAGCTTATCAGCGTGAGTCTGGGTTTTGGTCTTCCCCTGCTCATCATGCTCTACTGCTATGTCCAGATCTTCAGGTCTCTGTGCAATGCTTCTCGTCGTCAAAAGCGCAAGTCTCTCCGTCTCATCATCTCCTTGGTATCTGTGTTTGTCTTCTGCTGGGCTCCGTACAACTGCTTCCAGCTGGCAGACAGCCTGCAGAAGCTGGGTGTGGTGGCTGGGGGCTGCCAGTTTGGCCGTGTGCTGGACATTGGGATTCTGATTACTGAAAGCGTGGGGCTTTCGCACTGTGCCCTGAACCCTCTGCTGTACGGCTTTGTTGGGGTGAAGTTCAGGAGGGAGCTGCTGAAAATGTGCAAAGAGATGCTTGGACAGAGAGGCTGGTTAGGAATTGAAAGGTTGAAGGAGAGAAAATCTAGAAAAAACACAGGGTCAATAACCTCTGCAGAAAGTGAAAATACATCCTACTCTGTCATGGTGTGATATCGGTTAGAGATAAGTGAGGCTGTGTGTTGGAGAAAGGGTTCTAAAATACAGAAATTTAAAAAAATAAAACAAAAATGTTCTCACAATAATAACATTTATGTCATTACAATGGTGCTTAAATGTCAGTGTAGTTCACATCATGTTGTTTTGTTTTTAATGTTTTACTGCCAAAACTGTGGGACAGCATAGATTGTACATAATCCCACAGGCTGATGTCATTATAAAGCATTTCATGAGAATGGGTTGATTTTTGTGTCCATGGGTAACATCTTGAGAAATATGGGGATTTCTTCATGCTCCTTAAAAAAAAAAGCTTATTCTGCAGTTTAAAGGCAGACCTCAGCCTCAGTTGCGTTACTATTTTGAGGATGTGTTGAACATGAAAACTCTGTGCTATAAAATTTAAAATTTGTACATATACAAATTTACCAATGTGTTTTTATGAATTTATTTTAAATAAATGTTTTGCAATAAAAAGAAAGTTGTTTCCTCTTTGTAGCCTGACTTTGATCACCTTTGACTTAGAATAAACTTGACTTACGGGGGTTGGACAATGAAACTGAAACACCTGGTTTTAGACCACAATAATTTATTAGTATGATGTAGGGCCTCCTTTTGCGGCCAATACAGCGTCAAATCGTCTTGGGAATGACATATACAAGTCCTGCACAGTGGTCAGAGGGATTTTAAGCAATTCTTCTTGCAGGATAGTGGCCAGGTCACTACGTGATACTGGGGGAGGAAAACGTTTCCTGACTCGTTCCTCCAAAACACCCCAAAGTGGTTGAATAATATTTAGATCTGGTGACTGTGCAGGCCATGGGAGATGTTCAACTTCACTTTCATGTTCATCAAACCAATCTTTCACCAGTCTTGCTGTGTGTAATGGTGCATTGTCATCCTGATACAATGTTTGAACCATTGGATGCACATGGTCCCCAAAAATGGTTCGGTAGTCCTTGGCAGTGACGCGCCCATCTAGCACAAGTATTGGGCCAAGGGAATGCCATGATATGGCAGCCCAAACCATCACTGATCCACCCCCATGCTTCACTCTGGGCATGCAACAGTCTGGGTGGTACGCTTCTTTGGGGCTTCTCCACACCGTAACTCTCCTGGATGTGGGGAAAACAGTAAAGGTGGACTCATCAGAGAACAATACATGTTTCACATTGTCCACAGCCCAAGATTTGCGCTCCTTGCACCATTGAAACCGACGTTTGGCATTGACATGAGTGACCAAAGGTTTGGCTATGGCAGCCCGGCCGTGTATATTGACCCTGTGGAGCTCCCGACAGACAGTTCTGGTGGAAACAGGAGAGTTGAGGTGCACATTTAATTCTGCCGTGATTTGGGCAGCAGTGGTTTTATGTTTTTTGGATACAATCCAGGTTAGCACCGAACATCCCTTTCAGACAGCTTCCTCTTGCGTCCACAGTTAATCCTGTTGGATGTGGTTCGTCCTTCTTGGTGGTATGCTGACATTACCCTGGATACCGTGGCTCTTGATACATCACAAAGACTTGCTGTCTTGGTCACAGATGCCCCAGCAAGACGTGCACCAGCAATTTGTCCACTTTTGAACTCTGGTATGTCACTCATAATGTTGTGTGCATTTTAATATTTTGAGCAAAACTGTGCTCTTACCCTGCTAATTGAACCTTCACACTCTGCTCTTACTGGTGCAATGTGCAATCAATGAAGACTGGCTACCAGGCTGGTCCAATTTAGCCATGAAACCTCCCACACTAAAATGACAGGTGTTTCAGTTTCATTGTCCAACCCCTTGAGAGGTAAAGTGCAAAGGCACACCTCAGTATTAAGGCAAATTATATTATGACAACACAGGAAATTAAGACATCTGTGGATGAAAGTTGACCTTTACAAATTAATTAATCAGCACTACTCTTGTTTTTGTTAAAGGTTCCCTAATAAAACATGACATGTCAACAAAATACTATGGATTGTCAGCAATTTAATCTCAAACCCAAAAAACATTGTTATGTCAGCAAAAAAAAAACATCTTGTTGGTATAATATTATTTCAGACATAAATACATTGTCAACAAAATGTTCCTGCTGCTATATATACATACCTAAATACATACCTAATCTTTTTCTAAACCTGTCTTCCATTTTTATCTTAGAAATATAATAAATGTAATCACTTTATACTGGACACTTGATCCTGGTGCATGCTTTAATAAAAAAAGCAGTAAAAAAGCAGCTGTAGTGGGCAATGCATTTTTAGTTTTGCATTGCAGTGTTTTACAATGTACAGAATTTGAAGTCATGCTTCAGAGTAAATGTAAAGACATACTCATAAGTTGTTCAGACATGTGTAAGTAATTTTTCTAAGATCAGGAAAAGTTCTCAGACTCAGTGTATGATCTCATGACAATACAAGGCTGGATTTACGACCATTTGAGTCCCTGGGCTAGAGCCATTTTGGGAGCCGATATGTGTAGGAGAAACATAGGTTTCTCCTACACACACACGCACACACACATACATGCACATGCACACACACACCAACACAACACCAAAGATCTGGTCTAGACTACAAATGGGAAGTACATGAAGAAGAACCACTGTGGAAAATGAAACAGGCAGCCATGAGGTGGGAACAAGGGTCGCACCAAACAAGGAGAAGGAAACTACACTGTTTGTGAGCAGGTTTTTTGTTTGTCCTGGGAAAATGTAACAAACCCAAAAGCGTCACATGTTGTAGCAAAGCTGTTTTTAATTGTCTGTTATTTTGCTGCTACGTTTATAGCTTAGTATTTCCCAAGATGTTACTGGTTACAAAAGGCTAAGAACAACTCTTTTAAAGTTGTTTTAGTGCAGTGCACTCCAGAAATTAGATCTGTCAAAAACATCCATCCATCCATTTTCTATACAGAAGTCTATGGGCGAGAGGCAGGGCACACCCTGAACAGGTCGCTAGTCCATCGAAGAGCAACACAGAGCTTCACAGGACAAACAACCATGCACACACCCATTCACACCTAAGAGCAATTTAACCTAACAGTCATGTTTTTGAACTGTGGGAGGAAGCCGGAGTACCCAGAAAGAACCCACAATGCACAGGGAGAACATGCAAACTCCATGCAGAAAGACCCCCAGTTGGAAGTCGGACCCAGGACCTTCTTGCTGCAAGACAATAGTGCTACCAACTGCGCCACTGTGCAGCCCTGGCAAAGACATAGTGTTGGATGGGTGCAAAAACTTGTTATCACTCATGTAAAAACCTTGTGTTGCAAGGCACCTGCACTATGCCTTCCTCCCTGTGTGTGTGAGATCATTGTTATCTCTGTGTGAACCAGCCTCCTTTCCGTCTCACACACACACACCCTGTCTGAACTGTCTGTTGAACTGTGCATATAAATAAAGAGATAGGGTGTCAAAAACTTGGTAGTTTCACTGCAAAGTGGGCTACCCTTGTTGCAAGTAACTATGACTGTATCGTTCTTACCTCTGAGTTGACTAAATAATACCTAACATTTATTGGTCCTTCGTAGCCGGATTAATTCAATAACCTTATTTCTCTTTGCTTTAACAGTGACTCTGGGATCTGTGGGGGAAGCCTGACGTCGAGTGAAGCACCGCTGCACAGCCTCCACTAGCCGGAGTGGCTGAAAGTCCCGGTGTGTGTGAATTCACACCTGGCCAGTGGATTATCGCCTTCCTCGGCGCGGGGTGACTCTCACAGGGTCCAGAGAGTCACCAAGAAGTCAACTCCGAGGTGAGACAGTTTTAAAATACAGTTCATAGGAAAAGTACTTAACAGTCGTTGGTAGTGCGTCGCCGGTAAGGACGCTGCATTCGGATGGTTTTATTCCACCGTGAAAGGAATAGTGACAAATTTGGTACAATCCCGCCGTGAAGGGGATTAAAGAAAACGACTGAGGATTATTCCCCTGCGAGGGAATAGAGTAAGCGCTATATAAATAAAAGAAGAAAAGTACTTAAAAGTCGTTGGTAGTGCGTCGCCGGTAAGGACGCTGCATTGGGATGGTTTTATTCCACCGTGAAAGGAATAGTGACAAATTAAGGTAGGGCCCCGCCAAGAAGGGGGCCAAATAAAACGACTAAGGGTTATTCCCCTGCGAGGGAATAGAATAAGCGCTATAAAAGTAAAAAGAACGGAGTAAATTGAGCTCATAAAATACAAGTCCTTCTCAAAAAATTAGCATATTGTGATAAAGTTCATTATTTTCTATAATGTAATGATGAAAATGTAATATTCATATATTTTAGATTCATTGCACAGTAACTGAAATATTTCAGGTCCTTTATTGTCTTAATATGGATGATTTTGGCATACAGCTCATGAAAACCCAAAATTCCTATCTCACAAAATTAGCATATTTCATCCGACCAATAAAAGAAAAGTGTTTTTAATACAAAAAACGTCAACCTTCAAATAATCATGTACAGTTATGCACTCAATACTTGGTCGGGAATCCTTTTGCAGAAATGACTGCTTCAATGCGGCGTGGCATGGAGGCAATCAGCCTGTGGCACTGCTGAGGTCTTATGGAGGCCCAGGATGATTCGATAGCGGCCTTTAGCTCATCCAGAGTGTTGGGTCTTGAGTCTCTCAACGTTCTCTTCACAATATCCCACAGATTCTCTATGGGGTTCAGGTCAGGAGAGTTGGCAGGCCAATTGAGCACAGTGATACCATGGTCAGTAAACCATTTACCAGTGGTTTTGGCACTGTGAGCAGGCGCCAGGCCGTGCTGAAAAATGAAATCTTCATCTCCATAAAGCTTTTCAGCAGATGGAAGCATGAAGTGCTCCAAAATCTCCTGATAGCTAGCTGCATTGACCCTGCCCTTGATAAAACACAGTGGACCAACACCAGCAGCTGACACGGCACCCCAGACCATCACTGACTGTGGGTACTTGACACTGGACTTCTGGCATTTTGGCATTTCCTTCTCCCCAGTCTTCCTCCAGACTCTGGCACCTTGATTTCCGAATGACATGCAGAATTTGCTTTCATCTGAAAAAAGTACTTTGGACCACTGAGCAACAGTCCAGTGCTGCTTCTCTGTAGCCCAGGTCTGGGGAATGCGGCACCTGTAGCCCATTTCCTGCACACGCCTGTGCACGGTGGCTCTGGATGTTTCTACTCCAGACTCAGTCCACTGCTTCCGCAGGTCCCCCAAGGTCTGGAATCGGCCATTTTCCACAATCTTTCTCAGGGTCCGGTCACCTCTTCTTGTTGTGCAGCGTTTTCTGCCACACTTTTTCCTTCCCACAGACTTCCCACTGAGGTGCCTTGATACAGCAGTCTGGGAACTGCCTATTCGTTCAGAAATTTCTTTCTGTGTCTTACCCTCTTGCTTGAGGGTGTCAATAGTGGCCTTCTGGACTGCAGTCAGGTCAGCAGTCTTACCCATGATCGGGGTTTTGAGTGATGAACCAGGCTGGGAGTTTTAAAGGCCTCAGGAATCTTTTGCAGGTGTTTAGAGTTAACTCGTTGATTCAGATGATTAGGTTCATAGCTCGTTTAGAGACCCTTTTAATGATATGCTAATTTTGTGAGATAGGAATTTTGGGTTTTCATGAGCTGTATGCCAAAATCATCTGTATTAAGACAATAAAAGACCTGAAATATTTCAGTTAGTGTGCAATGAATCTAAAATATATGAATGTTACATTTTCATCATGACATTATGGAAAATAATGAACTTTATCACAATATGCTAATATTTTGAGAAGGACCTGTAATACCAAGTTAACTTACTTAACTTACTAAATTACAAGGTACCTGAAACTAACTGTGTGACTGTGTTGTGTGTGTTTGGAGGACTAAGCATTTTAATAGAATCAGCAGGATTCTGCTAGTCCTGTGTTTTCTTTTGCCCAGATTAAAACTACGTACTGGTGACTTTGGAGATTCAGGTCGGATTTCATTCCAGAAAATTAACACCGCTGCGTATTAGTCGCAGTAGAAGGGCGTGTTAATGTCCTCTCCATAAGTCTCATGCCAGTGACCTTTTATCTGGGACATTTATACTATAATTAAACTAACATAAAACATAATGGGGAAGAAACAAAGTAAACTAATTGACTTAGAAGGGGAGGTAAAGTTTATGGAGAACTATGTAAAAGGAGCAGGTATGATCTGTCATAGATAAAAAATAAAAAACATGGGTTTTTGGGCAAATTAGATACAAAGGATGTCTTAAAATTACAAGGGGATCTAAAATTAGCAATAATGAAAACTAAAAAGAGAAAAATAACAAAGAACAATGGGGAAGAGACAGAGAAAAAGCTCTGATTTAACAGAAATATGTACACGATGGCATAAAAATACGGATTTTCAGGTAACTTAATTATCACTGAAATCCTAAAACTACACGGGGATCTTAAACTGGAGATTATGCATTCAAAAGATTCAAGAAACAATAAAAAACCTTGCCAGATTATAATTTCAAAGGGGACTTTTCAGTCCCTGAGTGCACATAGTTGACAAACAGATTAAAACAAAAAGATGAATTAAAAAAACAATAAGAGCAGCCTTTAACTGACATAGACATAATACTGAGGCCTTAAGAAAAGCATAGGAAAAAACTTTCAGCTTAACTGAAAACAAATAAGGGGGGGCGGACTGCCACCCATCCCAGGTTAGAATACCAAGGTAGCCCCAAATTATAAAGACTAAGAGATGGTTTTAGAGGACGTGGTAAAAGAAGTTAAAAGAGGAGGTGACAATGTGGACAACATGGAAACTGTCCAACTGGACAACCCAGTGAACAATGACTAGAGAAGGGAGAACATAATGTTGTTAAAGAAGTAATCTGAGAGTAAAAGATTTTGTAGGCAAGCATTAGTGAGAAACAGGTGCTTTAAAAATCATTCTATGGTGTTATACTACCAACAATATCATGATAAAATGCAAAAGATTCATTTTACAGGGAAATAATTCCATATTTGGCTCAGATTGTGTGCATTCTTGATTTTTCCTCTTTGAGAGAAGTTAAATTTCAGCTCTGTGAAACGACCTTGACAAAGAGATGCAGCTGCCTGAAAACAAAGATAAAACTTCTGCAAACAGCAGAAGTCTGTCTCTGCTGAAAGGTCTGAAAAACATTGTAACTCTACCTCTGCATGTGTCAAACTCAAGGTCCGCGGGCCAAAACCGGACCTCAGAAGTTTAGTGATTCTCTAGAAGTAGAGCCTTTTAATATGGTGATTGTGTGCTTGAATGTTATTTTGTCAATCAATAAGCAGTTTTGTCTACATTCTGCCACAATCTGCCTTTTGAAAATGTTTTGAATCTTGCTCTTTATGTATAAAAAAAAAAAGAAAGAAAAGAAAAATTGGCTAAAGTCTGCAGACACAAAATGAACCTGGATTGAAGCTCTAACTATGTTTATTTCATCTGAGATCCTCTCCAAATGCAACAGTATATGTCAGTCTACATGAGATACTAACAACTTCACCTACTGGTATAATATAAAGATCTGATTGAATATGTGAAACAAACAATGATGAAAGTTTTTCAACAGGTGATGCTCATCCAGGAGGAAGACAGTGTTCCTAGGAAATGCAGCTCATTCATTAACAATCAATTTTTCTCCTATAGGTGGAAGTTTTGCTGACTAATCATAGGCTGGATCTATGAAACATTATGAGCACAGACCAAATGACCAAGGTTCTGACTGACTTATGAACCTCACTGACCTGACAATGATAACATGACACCCAACAGATAACACCTTTAAGGTGGACCCCACTAAGACCACCTTATTGATTCTTGGTGAATAAAAAAAAAGAATTGAAGCGTTCAAAACAGACCTTGTGGAAACAAAAGGGGTTATGAGGAAACAATGTGCATTTTAAGAATAATAGAAGTCAAATTATGTTCAAATTTTTGCAAATAAAATTACTCTGACAGAGAAATAAGTAAGTAGTGTGTGAATGTGTGTGAATGGGAATGACTGATTTCATTGTAATGCATCTTTGAGGGACCTTAAAAGCGCTAATAAAGGTCTGATGTTCTGATGATCTTTGCCAAATTTATATCTTAATAAGGTTTCCAGAATCTTTTTCGAAAAATCATATAAAGATGGCAAAGGTTCTACCTCTATTGAAAATACTGATAACCATAAGAAAGTTCATAGACCCGTCTTGAATTTTTCCTAATTCTTTTACAAACAGGTTATTTAAACTTTCATGTGGCCAAATGTCTGTATTTGACTTTCTGTTTTTGTGAAATAAATGTCTGTTTCATGTTATGTAAAAATTAGAGTCCTCAACATTACCATAATAATATTAGGTCAGTTCTCTATGGTAAAACAAAAAGATTTTAACAGATGTTTAGACTTTTTCCAGTCAGGTTCAAAATGATTGAATTAGACTCAAACTTAACATAAGATGAAATGAACCTTAACAGAATTACTGGACTGGACTGAAATAGAGAAAACTTTAGTTAATTGAAACAAACTTTAGTTACTTGAACTAAATACAAAGCTGACTGAAACTGGATGTTGTATCTATAAAACTGGGTAAGATAAACTAAGATTATAAGATATAATATGCCCTTCATTTTTTGTGTTCATCAGTGAGTGAGTTTTTATTTTTTATTTTTAATAAGAACTAAACCAAGCATTATTTATAATAATAGCAACTACCAAAAATAGTGATCTCATTTTTAAATGTAATAAGGACTTACTTAATAAAATATGATAAAAAAGAATAATAAGAATTTGGAAAAACAGAGGCTTTAAACCTCTGCAGGAACAGCACTGACACTGTCAAAGGTAGATCCTAATACAGGAATCTGGAAGCTCACTCTGGCGTGGACAGTCAAAGTCCATCCAAGGATACATTTAGATGAGGCAGAGGGACAAATACAGGGCTTAGCTGAGAGCAAAGAGAGCAACATGCACCCTGCCCTATCTGCTGTCCCACCTGCACTGTGGTCCCAATCATCAACTGATGTAGGGCTTATAAAGGGGTTCCCACCATACAAGGTTAAACTAATATCTGAAAAAAGGCCATTAGTCCGCCAATACCCCTTAAAACCAGAAGCTGAAGAAGGTACTAAGCCAGTAATACAAGATATGTTGAAGTCAGGAATATTAAGAGAAGCACCTGACGCTACATGCAAGACATATCACACTGACATCGCTATTATTATCACAGCCAAACATAACTCTAAAAAGATGTGCCCTTTAAATCCAAGTACTCTAATACCTACTGCAGAAGATGGAAAACCACTTTCTTATAAAGCAAAAGTTGAAGAAGACACAAAACCCAGAAGAGACATTTCTCAAACCCTTATACCAGATTCATGTGTTGTGTTTGTAGATGGCTCAGCATCTAAAGATGAATATGGAAAGAATAGAGTTGGTTATGCAGTAACAACCATCGATAGGATAATAGAAGCTAAATCTCTACCCAATACATGCTCAGCCCAAACAGCAGAATTATATGCTGTAGTAAGAGCCTGTGAACTACATGAGGGACAAATACTTACTATATACACAGACAGCCAATACGTTTTCGGATCAGTACATCACCATGCTAAGATTTGGCAAAATAGAGGTTTTAAAACATCATCAGGGACAGAACTAACTCATTTCAACCTATTAAAGAGAAAATGTCAGATCTGCTATTTATAGACACAGACGTGCTGAAAGACGCCCAACAGTCAGCACCCAAGACAGAAATAAAGGCCTGGCTTAAGAGAGGAGCACAGAGAAAAGATGACATCTATCAGATAGAAGATAAACCAATCCTCCCAAAAAAGTTATACAACACAGCGGCTACAGTGACACATTGGGAAGACCCACGTGTCAAGGGGGGAATATGTCACATCTGGTAAAGCATTAATGCTACACTATAAATTTTTCTGACTATGCAAATCATTTTTGCAGATCATGCATAATTTGTTGCAAACACGGGGGAAGAAATATTGCCTAGTTGTAATAGATGAACCTAGTGACACATTTCTTCCCCACATATGGTATCCCACAGATTATAAGGTCAGATAATGGAACTCATTTTGTAAATAAATTAATAGAACTAAGTTCTAAAGCATTAGGGTTTCAGTTAAAGATTAAGGAAAACAATGGAAGAAACAGGGAGGCCATGGCCCGAATGCCTATCCCTGGTTAATTATGGATGAGAATAACTCCAAATCAAACTGGTCTTACTCCATTTGCCACCTACTGTACATCATTGTATAACTCCACCCACTGTGTTCTGAGCCTGAGATCACGTGACACCAAGTTGCTGATGTGAATTTGTATTCTCAAAGAAATAGTACATGGCAGACCGTTTTCTCTGCCCTCTGACATGAATGAAATAGAGAAAGCACAACAGGAACCTTCATTAGCTGAGTGGATGAATAAAATGTTGCAGACAAAAGAAGAACAAATGTCCAGTGGTCTGCCGATAATCTCTGCTCCTATCCCACAGAATGACTTGAGGCCTGGAGACCTGGTCCTGATTAAGACACTCCACCGGAAGCATTGGAGCACTCCTTGGTGGAAAGGGCCGTTTCAAGTACTCCTGACAACGCCCACAGCTCTGAAAATAGCAGAGAGGCCTTCCTGGATCCATAAAAGCCACTGTAAGCCAGTTTTGCCGTTACAGGAGCCAAACCAACCGACGGGGTAGCAGAGGAAGTCCGGGTTCAAAGATGGCCCAGCGTCTCAAACCGGTGAAGAAAACAGCTGATCTGCGCCCAATTATAAAATGGCTCTTTGTAACTTGTGGACAGGACTGATAAGCCTGAGCTTAATTCTGGTAGCAGGACTCTTTCTCTATCTAAAGCAGGATCCACAGGAGGTGATACCGAACCAGAAGAGATGGACATCAGACGGGACCCATCTCAGAACACTGACGGAAGAACATGACGCACATCCATTCCTACAGAATTTCTGGTATTGTTCATGGTGGCATATGCAACACTGAACCAGGTAGAAATGCACGTAAATGAAGGGGACGATTATGATGACATGTTGTAAATAAATCACATCAAAAGCCTGAGTGTACTCATACATTGTATTTCATAAAATGACCTTACAGCAGAAAATCGAAAGAAGTTGTTGCTTAAGTGAAATGAGAAAAAGTACAATGATGACATAAACAGGGCAGATTTTTTAATTCTTTTATTTTTATGATTTCAAGTATTATTCTTTTATTTTTATGATTTCAAGTATTATTCTTTTATTTTTATGATTTCAAGTATTATTCTTTTATTTTTATGATTTCAAGTATTATTCTTTTATTTTTATGATTTCAAGTATTATTCTTTTATTTTTATGATTTCAAGTATTATTCTTTTATTTTTATGATTTCAAGTATTAATCAACATTTAACTTTTAATGGTCGCCGAGGGCGGTATGAGTATTTCCCACAAAATATAATCTGTTTACCATCCGTGGGTTTTCGCTCATACAAAGTATTTTTCTTACTCGTTTTTATATTAAATGTTTTTACTTGTGATAAAAGGAGGGACTGTTGGATGGGTGCAAAAACTTGTTATCACTCATGTAAAAACCTTGTGTTGCAAGGCACCTGCACTATGCCTTCCTCCCTGTGTGTGTGAGATCATTGTTATCTCTGTGTGAACCAGCCTCCTTTCCGTCTCACACACACACACCCTGTCTGAACTGTCTGTTGAACTGTGCATATAAATAAAGAGATAGGGTGTCAAAAACTTTGTAGTTTCACTGCAAAGTGGGCTACCCTTGCTGCAAGTAACTATGACTGTATCGTTCTTACCTCTGAGTTGACTAAATAATACCTAACACATAGATTGTCAAAAAGCATAAGAACTGCAGAGCTATGACTGGTATAGGGTAGAGTCCATAATGGGGAACTAAACATATATTCAAAAACCATTTAACCATTTTTTAGTACCTACACTACCTTCAATCCCACTCTTGCACTTGGAAAACAGTTAAACATGCATTGATATTGATTATAAAAATTAGTCTCCTAAAAAGGTATTAACAGTAGCAATGTAAATATTTATTGCCACTCTCAAATTGTCTCCAGCTTTATCGCCCCGGAATCACCCAAGTTATTCTCCTTTTTTTATTTAAATACATTTGACCTGAAAGAATAAAAGCCATTTTACATCTTTTTTGTCTTATTTTCTGTAATAAGCTAAAGTGAAATTCTCTGTTTTTCAACAAAGACAAAAGCTCCATCTAGTGCAAAATGACTGTACATGCAGTATTGCTTTGTGTTTGTCACGCATTGTTGTTAAATTACGTCAACACGGACGTTAGCGGAAGTGCGAGATGATTGTCTTCAAAAATAACACACGCATTTCTTAAAATAATTCCTTATATCATGTTATTTGTGCCATTTAAGTGCAAACAATTACTTTAAACCAACTCAGACGCGTGTTTGTGTTGGTTCTTTACCCTTTTTACAGGTTTCATGTTTGTATTTGGGTAAATGTAGTTCATTAAGAATTTACTTTGAAAAGCAATCTAATCAAAACATGTTATTTCGTGTTAATTGGCAGAATGGGGAACAAAACATCAATTTGGTCGCCAAGTCATCGATAATCCAACGAAGCAAAGTGAGAAAAAGTGTTAAAGTCTGTGTTCGTCCGTCGTGACCTATTCAACGACTTTATTTCACAGTAAGATCTGGCAGAGAGACGCGCAACTTCCTGCATGTGTGTTTTTTAATGGCAGTATGTCTTGATACGGCGTATTTTTTTTTTTTTTTTTGTTTCCGTAGATCCACCCCCAGACCCATTTAAAGGAAGGTTTCGTTTGTACATAAATAGTAATTATCTATGAATTTTAATTGAGGAAACCGAGAAGATCCGTGTGCACTTTTTTGTCAGTTTAATTTGACAGGCGCTTGACAGCTGCAGCGAGAAGTCTGAGGCATCCAACCAAGACCGAGAATTGCCTGCGAGTTGTTTCGCTTTTGGTGTCTTCGTCTTGGATCACGGAGGTGAACTTCACAGCTAATGTCGGTAAGTGATCACATTTATATTTGCAAAACCGCTCTGGACTTGTTGTTAAAAGCCGCGGTGGTACTTTGCATTCACTTTTTAGTTTCGACAAGGTCTCTGCATGTTATGTAATGCAAATGGTCGAAACTTATTGCAAATGTTCTTCTGATAAGATGGTATCCAGCTGTGTCGGTTATGGAGTATGGCTTTCCGCAACAAAACAGGTTTTTTTTAAAAAGCACGTAAAACACCATGTTTGCTTTAATTGGTTTCATTGTGTTGAATATTTTTTTTTATTTCTTTTAATGCCTTTTTATAGTTTGCAGTTATTTACACCACTTTGTTTCAGCTGTGGTTGTTTTAAAGCGCTTTATAAATAAAAATTGTATGGTGTAAAAAAAAAAAAAAAAAAAACATTCCCTCATAATTCTACCTGTGTGTGTCTTTGTGTTGATGACATCACAAGAGGCAAAAGAACCGAGCTGATCACCTGGCATTAGTATAAACAATGGCAGACATTTGTCTTTGGACACATTTGGGCAGATTCTGAGGCATTCTTGCCCCATCCCAGTTCGCCTTCGTCCTCTTAACAAATTATGATTGTATTTAGTGTTGAAAAATATTTGTGAAATCCATGCAGAGTTCTTGCATACACCTCATCTGTTTTGCTACAGTCATACAGATTACCAGTAAACACTTTTGAAGGAGGAATTTGGTTTAAAACATGTAGGTAAATGGGGAAAAACCCACAAGAGAAAAATAAATGGACGTACCCCAAACACTTCTAATGTGATGTCAGTAGAGGTTAGGATAGATACTGTTTACAACCAAATGGCAAAAAAAACAAAAAAAAACAAAACAAACTGCGACATGTTGATGTGGAGATGACAAACTATATCTAAAGAAAAGAAAATGTCCAGATGCTTTGAATAATTCAGTGGGACATAAAACTATTTGTGGGACTAGGAGGAAGTGTTTTTGTCACTTTCCCAACTCCACACTTGCAAAACGATGACATTGCAACATGCAGGCTATGAGTCTCAGCATGTGAATAAAATATCAGCTGGGTTTTCCAAAAGTAAATTTTTTAAATTGCTCTGCTCTGTTAGGCTGTTGTTAGTGCAAAGAGAGTGAGAGAGAGAGAGATACGGGGGAGTATAAAAGTTTGTGTTGCTTAGAAGCCATATCACTTCTGAATTCTCTCTTGTTTCTGTTTCTCCACTGAAGCTTACAATGAACATAACTCTTGATGGAATATTTAATCAGAATGAGCCCTATGACTACGATGCTGACTACGAATATAAAGAGGACGCTGAATCCAAGGCCGGGAAAGTAGTGTGGATCCCACTTCTGTACTCAGTGTTGGTGATTTTTGGCCTGCTGGGGAATGGACTTCTCCTGGCAATCCTGGCTCAGAAGAGGCGATCTTGGAGCGTATCGGACAGCTTTATTCTTCAACTAGGTGTGATGGACATCCTGCTGCTGCTGACTCTGCCTTTCTACGCTGCTCATGCCAATCAGAGCTGTGGATGGTGCTCACAGACTTTCCTGAGGATCTGTGGAGCTGTTTTTATGGTAAGCTTTGTGTTAAAATCAGATACTGAAAGTAAAAGGGATATCTGTTCTGTTGAAAATTTTTGGCTGCAGCAGCTTGTTATATCCTGTTAATGAACAAAAAACTCTTATCAGATAGGCTCACTGCCTTTAAACTCCCCTTAATATAGCATCTAAACTTTACAGGGACTGTTAGAGAGCTTCAAGTAAAGGAATCTCACAACAATATTCACAAGAAATGTTATCTCATTATCTGAGGCTTTAATATCAGTAGTGACTTTCATTAGTGCTGCTTCTAACAGAGCATTTATAATGGAATTTCTTGCTGACTATGTTTTTCTTTTTTTAGATCAATATACATATTGGGATCTTTCTGCTGGTTTGCATCTGTCTGGATCACTACGTGTCCTTCATCTATGCTGGGCAGTGTTCCTGCCACAGAGCCAGCTTGGCATTTATAGGCTGGTTGCTGGTCTGGCTCGTCTCTATTGTCCTTACTGTGCTGGACTGGATTTGCATCCCGCTTGTGCCAGATTCAATGCCAGGGAAAGCCCTCTCTGCTCACAGTTACCCTGAGTCTGGAGAAGACTGGCAGCTAATTTCACGTGGACTCCACCTTGTAGTGGGATTCCTCCTGCCAGCACTCATCCTAATTGTGTGCTGCTCCCACATCATGATACAATGCAGATCCAATGGAAAGCAGAGGAAGAGACCTGTTGTGCTCATCCTGTCTCTGGTTGCAGTTTTCTTGCTCTGCTGGATCCCATACAACATCGCCCTCGTCATAGACGTCATCTGCTACATATCAAAAGACATTCTCAAACCGTTCTTTGCAGGTCATATCAGTTCTATGAAAGAAGCTGTAAAAGTCACTTCAGCTGTAGGCTGCATCAGTGCCTCCCTCAGACCTCTTTTATATTTTTTCCTTTGTGGAAGCTTCCGGAAGGGAATATTCAGCCTTCTTAAATGTGCTAATATTGAAAGCAAGGGCTCACTGTGGCAGCTGGGCGTGGACAAGGAGGCCCCACATGACCAGTGTCAGTCAGAAGACGAGATGAAAAAGATGACAAGCACACCACAACAAGCTGAGCCTGTTTAAGTATGATGAACAAAAATACTCCAGTGTGACTCAGATATCACCTGAAAGACACTCTGCCCGAGGAACGGGAATTTATAAAACTTCTTTGGCGATGTGGAAAATGTATGTTTACATTTTACAGAATGACTTTTAAAAAATGGAAAAGACCCGCATTGCGTAACAGCATGAAAGTTTCCGAGCCTCGTCACATTTACATGAACTGTTTGACATTATTATTGCACAATATGAGCTTGTCATTTTTAATGAAAAGGTATAAACATATTTTTTACGTTTTAATTTTGTATAGGTTGTAATTCAGTATAATGAAATAGATTTATTTTATATTTACCAAGTACATAGAAGTGTCATTTTACGTGTTTGAACTAATTACAGTTGCAATCTGAAATAGTCATCCTCCTTATCTAAAAACTCTGTTGTGATGTAGATGAAAGAAACTGACAATAAATGACAAAACACGATTTGATACATATGAGTTATTTTGGTAGTTAACAGTTAAGTTCAAATGAAAATTGGAGCTATTAATACATGTGCTTGTATTAATGATGTTCATCCCCCCACTACAGTATTTTGTAAAGCACACTTACTAGTTATTTATGTGAAATAGCCCCTAGCTCAGGGAGGTGCTTCAACTGCTTTCTTTAAACATCGTGAGTCAGAATAAATCTCGTGACTGACGTCACTCAAGTACTTTCATGATCTTTTTCTGAACCAAGCTATGGTTGACCTAGTGACGTTTTTGTGGGTAATTTCTTGCTGGAAAGTCCAATGATCACAAAGGTTTAATTTTTCAACAGGAACAACATGTTCCTTTTTAAAATGACTTGGTGTTCCAGGAATTGCCAGACACATGATCAAGCTTGCAATTACGGTTGCTGAAAAAGGCCCCACATCATCATTCACCCACCTCCATGCTTAGAACAATGGTTGCTAGCCTTTTGCATGCCAATCACATGGCTGCTACAAGTGTCCAAACAGTTCTAGGTTGGTTTCATTAATGGATTGAACTGTCTCCTAAAACTATGTGGTCTTATCCAGATTCCTCTGCCATGTTCCAGTCCACTTTGATGTTCCTTGTCAAGAGTAATGTGAGTTTTGGAATTGGGCAACGGTGTCCTTGTTAATTCAGTGCAAGTCTTATATTTGCCAAGCCCAAGTTTTATGAGGTAACCCTGTTGGTGTCTTGTAGTCACATGGAGTTAGTCTTAGGTGTCCCAACTAAGCTAACAATTCTTGACAAAATCTTGGCCTGCCTTCCATGGCAAGCTAGTTTTGCAGCTGGACCATACATTTTAAACATCCTTATAATGCCTCTAATGGTGTCATTTGAGATCTTACATTTTTTAGGTGAAGAAATAATCTTATCAGCTTTTGTTTTGTCCTTTTTTGTCTTTCCTATGATTACAACTAACCTTGCATATGCACCACAGCTGAAATAAGTGAAGGATCATTAAAGAGTTCTCAAAGGAATAATTGCATTTTATCTCCACTTTAGGCCATAGAAACTGTCATTTAGCTTTAAAAGCAACAGTATTATGTGGAGGTTGAATACATCTGGCATGGCTATCTTAACTAATTGTGCTGTTTCGTTAATTTTATGTATCAATCAAGTCATTAAAAAAATGTGCTCTTTGCATGACACTGTCATTGAAAAAGCCTTGAAGTCTTTGGGGGTTGAATATTTCTGATTGCTACAGTGTGTGATAACTAGCGCCAGAGTTTATAAGCCCTTTTTCTTGTCAGTGTTATTTCCACCTCAAGCCTCACTTTGTTACATTTTGTCACTATGTAACCAAAAAGATTCTGCTGTCTTCAAGTAACCAAACACCTACACCCAATAAACTTTCACTTTGTTTTTTTATTTTCTTTCTCTTTTTTTTTTATCTTAAACCAGCAACACACCATTTCCAGGATTGCACCGTCCTCCGAGCACAGTGCTATAGGGAGGTATTTTAAGTTCACACATCTTACATTAATTTATTTTTGGCTGAGTTGTTCCACCAGCTGAGGCTAGTGATTTGAACTGTGTGTTGGTTCTGCAGCTTCATTATAGTGGAGCTTTGTGCACAGTGAAAGGAACTGTGTTTGCTATGTGTTTGAGGCCATGACTTTTAATATGGGTGGATAACACAGAGACCTTAAGGAGAAAAAAAGCCCTTCAAAAGGGGACAAAAAAACCCAAATGTCCTGAAAAACAAAATTCTTTATAAATCGCTGAAGCAGTTTTGCGAGTTATGGCCTGCAAGCTAAGTTTCCATTTTCAGCCCAGGTCATATTGACTATAAATACAGTATAAATTGAACTAAATGCTAATTACTTACAAAGATTACTCATTTTATTTAAAACTTGTAGAAAATGGAAAATCATCATACATCATTTCCTTGGTTACACTTGTTGTTTATGCTTCTGTAAAAGATAAGACATTTAATATGTGGCTCCACACAGGCCTCTCCAGTCTCTCAGTCCCAGAATATGAGAATATGTTTGTTTCACTCTACTGCTTCAACTGTGTATTTTAATACTTGTTGCATGGATTACACAAAAGGATATTTATTGTAATTTTATGGATTTAACTGTGAGCAGTTAATAAATGTTGCATGGATTACATGGAAAGATCTCAGCTTATTTTGACAACAGCTGTATAAATATGAGCATATGTAACAACAGGAAGGGATGTAGCAGATAATGAAATATATTAGAAAATTAAGTCACTGAGAGAAAAGTATATGTAGGGCAACATGAATACTGCAAGTATCTGTAGCAGCTGGATGAGTTGTAACAGAGTTCACAGTGACCACGTAAAGTGACTAGTGTATGAATGGGAGGAGGGATTATTGGGAATTTATCAGTTTTATGATGTCTGGGATGAAGCTATTGCTGAATCTGGTTGTTCTGCATGTTCAGCTGCTGAACCTTTTACCAGACGGCAACAGGGAGAAAAGTCTGTGATGGGGGTGGGTGGAAACGTTTGTAAAGGTCCGAGTCCTGGTCAGACAAGTTAAGATTGGTCATGATCCAAGAACTTCTAAAAAATCGCGTGGGCTCTGAGTCAGGTCAATTTGAATAATTGTAACACGACCTTTGGTCTATAAAGATTAAAGACCTCCCAACAGGTCTCACAATAAGGTAAAAGTGAACATCCATCAGTTTCATCATTTCTTGTCTAACATGTTTTTTCTTAAACAACAAGTCAACAACACTTATACTAACTTCCTTTAGAGTTGATGACACCACATATTGTTTATGTCCATCAGTTGTTTCCTGTATTAGGATGAAAAGGTGGTTAAATAGTTTAGGTGAAAGGTTGATTTAGTAGATTAATTATTTGTAAAAGTGAAAGGCATGACTTTTGTTAAATTCAACCTGTTAATAACCATAGAAAACTATCTAATTCTAAATCCTAAATCTTAAAGTTTGCTTAGGTGCAATAAAACATGTTTTATTAGACCTACAACCAAAGATGTACTTAGAACCAAATCCTACCCACTTTTTGGAACTTAACCTGTGAAGTAAAACACAAATGTTTCACTACCTGCAGCCTGAACTTGTGTGATCCCTTAGAAATCCAAAGGATGCCATTAAGAAAGTTTCAGTTAAAGACAAGAGTTCAGCAGAGACAAAGTCTTATCTCAATTGCTTTTTTCATATACTAGTACTATAGCTGAAAAGCTACGTTTTAAAATAGTTCCCATTGTTTGTTACTAATTTAGTTCAGGAAACCCATATTTCTAGTCTTTTACAGACATCTGCATTTATTTTCCAGTCGTCTCTCATTCCAAAGACTCACAAAAGTCTTTCCTTAGATAAAAGCGGTTCTCAGTAGGACAGTATTATTACAGATCTCAAATCACTTTATGGCCTGTGTCACACACACACACACACACACACACACACACACACACAAACACACACACAGTATGGTGGCTGAACCAGAAGGATGAGGTTGAATGTTGAAGTTTGTTTTTGTTTTTTTCTCTACTTTTGCTCTAAGTTGAAAAAAAAATGTTTTAGGAAAGTTAAAGGTAACTAAAATTATAATTTAGTCCCAAAATGGAGTCTCTCATGATTCCAAACAAACACATATTCGCTAGAGTCAGTTTATAACTTGGAAACAGTATACTGAGGGTGTGTAAAGTTTTTGTTAATTTCATATTTGTCTTACCTCTTTCTCCTGCTTTTTCCCCAGCTCTTTACAAGTGGTTGGTGCAGATTGTCAGTCAGTCAGTCAGTCAGTCTGTTGATGCAGAAGTGGAAGGTTTGCTCATTCTATTGCGGTAGGGAAGCACAATCTTTATTTATTTTATTTACTTTTAGGTCTTTCTATATTGAACTGATTTAAACTGGCTCATATATTCAGCAAATAGGTCCTGCTGGAAAAGCAAAATAAACTTACAATTCTGTCAGGTTACACAGATCATTTTATTAGGATTTCATGTGACAGGCCTGCATTAAGTTGAGTATACCTTTAAAGTATAAAGACTGCATGTATTTTTTTTAGATGTATTAACACCCTTAAACACACCCTCTGTTTTAATTGGTTTCATTCATGGGTTCACCCATAAAGCCCCTTAAACACACCCCTCTATTTTAAATGGTGCTGATGCCATAAGATTTCAGATATTTCCATATTTGGGCTTGTTCTATTTATATCATCCTACACCTGTTGCCACCTGTTCTTAGTCCCCCATGACCCCCCTTAAAGGTCAAAGGTCACCTGTCAAAACGTTTTGATTAAAGGGTGTAGTATTATCTCTGATATTGTATCTGTTTTGCTTCCCATTTCACTTTGCTTACAATTCCCAGGATTTTATCTCTTTGTGAAAAATGCTTTTTTGCTATAACAGCAGATACACATTATATTAAAGTGACATTTCTTGTAAGTCTTTTGGATCACATCAGACTGAACTGCTGTTTCCTGCCTGAGCTAAGGCTGTAAAGCATCTTTAAAGACCAAGAGCAGTAAATCACACAGGAAACCTCCCACTTTTACATAAGGATTCCA